>NC_142892.1:8455500-8782500 GCF_054131105.1 Drosophila navojoa | reverse complement strand
TCGACAGCCCTTCATGGTGCAAAATATTTGCTTAGTCAAGAGTCAAACAAAATACACTTAAAACGTCAAGATTGTGACAGCTAAACGGCCCACCCACTCGCTGCCACAGAGCTAACTCTGCCACGCCCACACACGCATTAACAAGAGGCGCCAAATTAAGCCATAAATTTCAGACGGAGCTGGACCACCAGCCAAGGCAGCAGGCAGGGCAGGATTCGTGTGTAACAAACAGCAGGAGCTCGATGGAGACTATGTGGTCTATGGGTGAAACGCCTCTGCAAGAGACTTGCAGCGGTTGCAACTGTGCTCCCGCTCCAGGGGCAGCTCCTCCTCGCCCCAGCGCCATGATAGCTCGTTTAATAAGGAGCGAGAGAAAATATATATTCAAATTTAATTAGTCTTCAAGCGAAGAAGTAATATTTTTACAATCTGGTAAATTTCGCAGCTCCAACGAAGTGGGTTGCCAGTTGTGGTTGTTGTTGCTGCTGTTGCTGCTGCTGTTGATATTATGAAAATATGAGCAGCAAGTGGGCTGCTGTGCGCGTTGTCCGACTGCATCCACATCTGCATTCCAGACGAGTCAACGGCAAAATAGCAAATAGCGAATAGCCAGACGCAGAGCATGTGGGATTCAGACGCGACGGCACTTAGCGAAGGCACTGTTGCTGTTGTTGTTGCTGCTGCCACATCAATTGCAGCTGAGAGACCTGCCTGGCACATCATCAACTGCTCGCTGCCTGCTGCTTGCGTCGGCGTACGCATGATGCGTTCTTGATTGGCTTTGACTCCGACGACGCCTCTGTTGCAGCTGCAGCCGCGGACCTCTGGCGACCCCCAGTGTCAGTGGCATTGCGTGTGACATTGCAGCAGCAGCTATGTGGCAACTGCACCATATTCATTAGCAGCCGTTAAATGCTCGCTTAATCATGCATCATGCGCGCAGAGACAGCTCAAGTGGCAACAGACCCCGGCAACGATACAGAGGCGGCCTCTGTTGCAGCCAGCGTCTGCTGCTCCTGCAGCAGTTGTGGCAATCTTAAGTGAATTTGTGTTGCAATCTGCGAGTCTTAGATGCAGCAGTAGCTTCCTCTCGCTGCCACAACTCATGATGACATCTATTAATCAGCTTTATATGCATCGCATGCCTCGTCTGCCTGAGATTGCGGCAGCTGGCAAAAGTCTCAAACACTTGGCCCAAAGCCTGCAAATCGAAAGAATGCGAAACGGAGAAAAGCCAACTAGAGAATAATTTATATTAGTAGAGATTTAAAGAGGTAAGAGATGAAGATATTCTTAATGTACTTACGAATGTTTATATGGGCAGCGAATGGGAGAAAGAGCCGCATCGAGAGGCGAGATGAATAAGGAATGAGAGAAAGAGGCAGAGAGCAGGAGATAGAGGGAAAAGAGAGAGAGAGAGAGAGCATTAAAACGCAATAGATATTGATAGAGATAAAGAAACATACCCAAAGAGGAAGAAATAGAGACAGATTCATGAGGAAACTAACGTTGAGACAGAGCGAGAGAATGCTAGAGCGAAAGAGTTACAGAGAGAGAGAAACATTGTAGTGAGTAATTAACAGAGAGACATATAAAACTCTTATTAATCATATTAAACTCTTAGCTTATACGAATAATAGATAAGTCTGGTGAGTGGAAGAGAGATAAAATAAGAGAGGAAGAAAGATGTAAGCATATGGACAGGTCTCATATATGAGAGATATAGATGTATATGAAATTAGTTATTATCCAAATTTGCTCATAAAATCTACTTGAATTGCCTTCGAGCTGTTTAATGGTTTCATTGTCTCGATGATGCCTGGACAGTTTTATGGACCACCCTTGGCAACGCGTGGCTCTCACGCTCGCCCGCTTGTTTGTATTAATTTATTTCATTTTGTTGCCACTTTGTGAGCAATTCAAAGGATCTAAACTAATTTAGCAAATTGATTGGAGGCCGCATCCCGCCCAGACTTAGGAAGAGCCGGTTCGCTTACAAGCCATAGAAATACGAATCAAACAAATGCGGCAATTAAATTTTCATATGCGTGCCACACGACCAGGACGCACGTAGCGCCGGATGCCGAGCTCTGAGACGGACGTGCGTCAATTAGGGGCAAGCTTTGGTGGTGGTTGCTCAGCGACACCGTCCGCTGCACACACGCCCACTTGGAGGCATGCCACGTGGCCGCTGCATTGTGCATTGAGTCAATAGAGGTCGGGGCCGGGGTGCGAGTCTCATTAGCGTGGAACCAGGTAAAAGCGCTTGAAGCCAGCCACGTGGCAGCTGCGCTGCCCAGAGCGGAGCTCCATGCGAGCGCCTGAATGGGAACTGAAAATGTTTTCGTGTTGTGTCACCGAACAAATGTTGCACCGCTGACCCAATTGCCACGCCGGGGTCAATAATAATTTCAGGAGCTTTTGGTCGCGTTGTTATTCGTGCGCTCGCCGAAATCGTGAGCCAGCGCTTGGGCGCTCCTTCAAAAAAAATGCAGACAGCTGCACGTGGTGGGCCGCCGGTGGTGGTGGCGCCACAGCTACAGCCACAGCCACAGCGAGCGTTGCTCCTGACATATGCAAAATGCGGCTGCCATAACTGGCAACTGCCAACTGCCAACTGCCAACTGACTCTGCCTCCCAATAGCTGCAATTGCAATTGCCTTTTCTCATGATTTGACTGCGATTTGCATTGGCTTCATGGAAATCTGTCAGCGAGCCACAGATTTATGGCGACGGCTCCAGTTGCCGCCAATGTGGGCGTCACATTATGTTGCCACAGGAAAGAAGACAAGCCGAAGGTGAAGAGGAAAATCGATAGACGAGCGGAAAAGTCTACAAAGCGTCTGCGTTGCCAACGCTCTCCGCCTCCTCCAACCACTCAGGAGAGAGGGAGACAGTTGCATATATTAAAGTCGGCAAATTAATTCAAAATGGCCGCCTTCAAAAAAGCGAGTGACATGCGCGCAGAGAGCGAGACAGACAGAGAGAGAGAGAGAGAGGGAGAGCGTAGTCTCCACTCAGCCTTGGTTGCCAGGCAACGTCTGGCCTGGCCACTTGGCTGGGGGTTGCTTGGCGCCCGGAGGGTAGTCCGGGTGGCCCAGGAACGTCCAGGGTTGCCACGCATCGTAAACGCTGGGAATCGATTGCAGTGGACACCAGATGCAAGCTATTTCGTTGGCTCAACCGATTTGGTACGGTCTGATTGGGTCCCAATGCTATATGCGACAACTGGATGAACAAACCCTATAGGCAGTACGTACGTCCGTATATCAACCCGGTTTAACCACCTTGCAATGCTGCCGCCTGCCACTTGACAGCTGCGCTTTGTGGCAGGCAATCAGTGCACGTGACCGACACACGAGCCGATGTTCTGCTCATTAGGAGAGGCTGACAAGCGTTTTGCCAATCGCGATATGATCATCAAAATGCCAAATCTCTCGCTCGAGCGACAGCAGCAACAGCAACCCTCCTTTAACAACCCACTGTGATTAAGTCCACTAAGCTGCTGTTGCACAGTGGGAAAGTCACGCCAGTGGCATGTCACAGACGGCTGCCACAACTGCAGCAGTTTACAGCTCATTGCATTTCATCACGCTTTGTGTTTGTGCAGAGCAGGAGTCGGACGAAAGTCAGGCAGGCCTGATGGTATTCGAAATGATCTTGCAACACTCGCGGAAGGAATTAAAAGATCTGCTAGGAATATTTCATTTGTTGACTCTAAACTGTCTTTATTCTATATATCAATTTAGATAGGCAGAGGAGATTATAACAGCATGGAAATTTGCCCTTAGTTAACTAGTTTCTAGCTCTACTTTTAAAAGGACAACCCACAATTCTCATCTAAGAATTGACTCTTGCCTAGGAATTTCTGGAATATATCTTTTTATACCCTGAACCCATTGAAAATGGGAAATCAGGGTATAATGGTTTTGTTAAAAGTATGTAACAGGCAGAAGGAGGCGTGGCAGACCCCACAAAGTATATATATTCTTGATCAGGGCGACAAGCTGAGTCGATTTGGCCCTGTCCGTCTGTCTGTCCGTCCGTCCGTCCGTCCGTCCGTCCCTCCGTCCGTCCGTCCGTCCGTCCGTCCGTCCGTCCGTATGTATGAACGCGTCGATTTCAGAAGATATAAGAGCTAGAGACTTCAACTTTTTTTTTAAATGTCCGTATATATCACGCGCAGATCGAGTTTATCACTAAAAAACGATAACTCATTCCGATATTTTTTTATCGATAAAAAACCTTATCGAAGATCACTTAAATAATTATATCTCCTACATCTTTCAAGCTAGAGTCTCCAAATTTAAAATGTATATTAAGATGAATTTTATACAATTTCGGTTTTTGTTAAAATATACCCCCCACCCCTAAATCCACCCCCTCACCCTCATCTTTGTAAAAGTCGTATATCAAATACTAGAGACTTGTGATTCGGTATACACATACATTTTAACATTATGATTACGTTCTGAAAGTTTCATTACGATCGTACGTCTAGAAATTAAATTATTCAACAAATAAGTTCTCATAATATTGCCAACACTGCAGCGCAACCCAAGCGCAATCGCCTGTATATGTGAGTGTGTGTATATGCGTGTGTTTGTTTGTATGCGTGTGTGTGCGTGTGTTTGTTTGTATGCGTGTGTGTGTGCGTGTGTGTTTGCTAATTATTTTTGAAATATCAGTTGCTTGTAGGGTTCAGGGGATCTCGTAGTCGAGCAGTCTCGACTAGAGCTTTCTTACTTGTTATTTATTTGTTTAATCATTGAACCCCTTGATACACATTTTAAAAGATATTTCTTATGCCCAACTCACTGAGGGTATTTATGTTTCGTTAAGACTTTCTTCGAGCAATTTCCTTTTGGGTTTTGCATGTTGGCCGTCTTGTATCCTCGGACCACGTAATCATGTTACGACACACAGCCTGACATCACAGTTTCAGCCAAAAGCGATTAATATCGCACACGACACGAAGCTGGGCAGGAGCAAGACTCGAAACTCCAGAGTAAAGACTCCAGACTCCAGAGTCCAACTGGCATCAGCAGCAGCTCCCACAACGAGCTCCCATTTGGCTGTGTGGAAGGAATATGATGCCAGCTCTGACTCCAGCTGGTCATTGTTGTTGTTGCTGGTGGTGGTGGTGGTGGTGGGTGCTGGTGCTGCAGGCGGCCCCAAAAGATTTCGTTTAAAATGACTTAATGGCAAACAGCTCATAAATTCACGAATTTGCATAAACCGACTCGATTATTTGGGCAACATTTGCAATTGCAGCGAGGGAAGCGCCCCTCGGGGCACATCCAACAGTCAGGTCGCAGCGAGTGAGTCAGCTGCAGCAGTGGCAGTGGCAGCGGCAGCTGAAACACGAGCTAGAGCTCTTGTGACTGGCAGCCTAATAAACACAATTAACTTCATCATTTTGAACTCAAATTATTTCATTTCAATGCGATAAAATCGCAAATCACGAAGCGGCAGCCAAAGCGAAAGCGCGGCTCTAGCCAAAATAAACGAAAAGCCAGTCGAGCAGACAATAGAGCCAGACACAGCAGCAACAACAGCAACAACAACAACAACAACGGACAATAACAGACAGAGATCGGTGAAAATTAAGTCAAACTGTTGCTGCAAAACGTTTTGCCAATCGGCTCGACCAATCGAACCGATCTCGGGACTTTGGCCTGTTGCACCCGCACCACCACTGAGCACCACCAAAGCCACTTTCAATTGCCTGGGCAGAGCAGCTGCATCGGGAATGAGACTGGCACGGCCATGGGCCATAGGGATAGGCTAGGGACGTGTTGAGCTGGCATCGATGGAGTCTCTTTGGGCAACGAAGGTACAGCATAATGTTGCATGTCGCGCCAATTGTGTACACGATTTGACTTGGCAGCCGGCTGACAGTGCTGCCCACAATGCTGTTGCCAGTTGTTGTTGCCAGTTGTTGTTGCTGTTGCTGTTTGTGTGTCAGCTAATCAGCTGGCAAGTATCTCATCTTCGAGGACTACTAGCAACTGCCAAAACAACAGCGCAACAAGGCACACGAAAAACTACCAAGTCATGTTGCCTGCCGACTGCTGATTGTTGTTGTTGTTGTTGTTGGCGTTGCTCCTGCTGCAGTTGCTGTGATTGTTGTTGTTGCTGGACTTTTGCAAATAAATCTCTTGGCCATGGCTGCTGTTGGCTGTTGTTGTTTTTGCCTTTGCCATGGCACCCAAAAACTTGGACACAACACAATCAGCCAGCAGCCCAGTCATGTATTGCTGCTGCCGCTGCTGCTGCTGCAGTTGTTGTTGTTGCAGTTGTTGCAGTTGTTGGTGTTTCCTGGAAAGCGTTTCCTGCATTTAGCTTTGTTAGTTTGCTTTATAACTATGTTGGCGGTACAGTTGGCTGTTCAATGCAATTGCATATACCCTGGATCTAAGGTAAAGTAGATTGGAATATAGGGTATAATACAGTTATTCAAGAGAAGAAAGTCCCTCTACATAGTTTAAGCTATATTACAGTCATCTATCCATACGTCTAAGTCAGGAGGAGGAGAACGATTCTAACTACCTAATGGCATTGCAATCATCTATTGCTCACTTTACAGGGCATCTCCCAGTCGATCAGTTGGTACTTGGCGCACTTTTACCAGACCGCGCTGATTTAGATCGTGTCCACCAACGAATTCGCTGGCAGTTGACTTTATGAGGGTCAATCAGGCTAACCAGAGTAGTCTGCAGCAACTGTCCAACTGTCCCGGAATGCGATCGTATCAGAAAACCAGGCACAGGTCGAACATATTTTCAAGCCCATTGAAAATATTTCCACGTGATAGTTGTTGGTGCCTGATTTTGCATATGCCAGCAGCAGATTTCTCCGACCCCATAAAGTGCAAGTATATGAATATATACTAATGTACATATATGTATATGTGTGTATTCTTAATCTGGATCAATATTGGGGATAATCTTAAATGACTTTAACTTTGTTAAATTGGGAATATTAGTAAATATCCATGGTATCAATGGACAATCGAAGCATAGCAAGATGATCTAGAATACATTTATACAGAATATTGTAGAGCTTAAATTTTATGTAAATTTATATAAATTTTAAATAATATTAAAATGTTATTTGATTCATCGAAACTCTACAAATATTTATAAAATATTTATGGACGTCTATTAAGCTCTACAAAATTTTTTAAAATATTTTATCTATTAGAAAATCATATTTCTCAATTTCCAATCAATCATCGCATAGCTTCCATACTATTTCATTTTCGATATATTCCATTCGATACGATATATGTCTAACGTGATTTGACAGCAATCCAAAAACCTACTCAACCTTTCGTTGTTTTTGTAGGAACATTGTTATATTTGCCATTTCAGGGTAGGATTTTCATTTAACATATTTTATTCAAACTGAACACAACAAATTTTAGTTTTTGTAAAAATTATAAATTTCTCTTAAATCCGATATTTGTTTTATAAATTTCTCGGTTTTTATATTTTTATTACACATACATACATGTTCAAAATGTACATAACGGCCCTCTCCCATGTAATACTCGTAGGAGCCTGCTGCTACGCGCTCTACACTCTGACGCCGGCCGAGTTCCCGTATGCGTATACGGCGGCTGCCTTCTGCTTGGTCCACGGACTGCTCGGTGTGGTGCGCACTCTCGAGGGGGGCGGAGAGTGCGATCGCACCTATGCTGTGTCCTCGAACATCGTGGAAGTCATACCCTTGCCGCTGGCCAACATCGAGTTCTACTCGCACTCGTCGGAGTCGGGCGTCGCACTGGTGCACGCCCTCTCCTTGATACTGCTGCTATACGACTTGATAGGCAGCATGGCCGACGACTGGAACAGCTCCACGGACACGGTGAAGGACATCTCGCTGTTGGGCAACATTGCGTCCGGCACATACATTGGCGTACAGGAGGAGAACTACTTTCACGTGGGCGTGGCGGCAGCGGCAGCTGTTTCGCGGTTCGGGCCGACGGTGCTGTGCCCCATCCTGCCTGAAATCATACCCTATCTGAGTAGTCTAGGCAAAGCTGCCATAATAGGGGTCACCACGTACGCTCTAACAAACTAACGGTGTTTTAGTGTCATGCTTAGTTTTTGTTTTATACGTGTTTTTTATATGTTATAATATATATGTATATAGTCGCTGCACTGATTAGGCCAAATGAAACCGTCGATAACCTCGTCTGCATTCCTCCCAGCTTTCCAATTGGCAACGCGCCCGTTGGCGGCCAAAAGCCCAGTTGTGGCAACTGGGCGCGTGTTTGGCAAGAGTTCAGCTCACAGCTGGAGACTGCACTGCTTTTGGCGCATACCTGGACAGCTGGCCAGCCAAAAGACTGGCTGCCTGGCTGACTGCAGCCGTGTTGGATAACAGGCAGCAGCTGAGAGCTGTTGGCCAGCTCTCTGGGCCATAAAAATGGTAAAATGTTGCGTTAATGCGACGTTTGTTCGAACACAGCTTTCAAACAGATCGACGCAGGCAATTGTTTGGACAGGCTTTGCCCAGCCATGGACGGACAGACGACAGATGGATAGCCCGGTCTGGCCTAGCCTGGCCGGGCCTGAACAGCCGCCAGCTGTGTGTGGAGGGGCCTTTGCTTTCGTGTAGACATTTATTCGCTTTGCGTTTGACTCATGAACTGCGCGCCGACTTGGCTTGCGCAGATTTTTGTTTTTCATTTTCTATTTCCCATTTTCCGTTTACTGTTTGGTGTTCTCTGTTTTTCACACGTGTCTCCAGCACTGTTTGGGGAATGTCTACAAACGGGAGCGGCTCTCTTTAGCGCACTTTTCTACTGCGCAGCAATGGCGGCCCAGACGCAGCTGAAGCCCCTTGCCCTGCCGCCCTTCCCGAGGCTCTGGACGTTGCAGTGCGCTGTGGCACAATCGATTTTCCCAATGTGATAAGGTTTCAACTGCTGCGGCTGTTTTATGGGCTTCCGGCCAGCGCACGAATCCTTTCAAGCCGCACACGTGCATCCACTAACGGCATGAAGCAAATATATCCAAGGGTAGCTGCGCTGCGGCAAAAACAACACGAAACACGTGTCGCGCGGCATCAATTGAAAGCCGCGACTGCTGCTGCTCCCCCTCCTGCTCCTGCTCCTGCTGCTGCTGCTGCTGCTGCACATCTATCAAAACACGTTCCGGAAATCGGAAGTGCGTAGCTGCCGCTGCCTACGTCTCTGCTGCCTATGCCTTGGTCTTCGTCTTAAGCGTTGCCATTTCCCTCCCCCGCCTCCTCCTCCACGGCCTCTGCTCAGAGGGTGGCTACGCCCATGTTGATGATGTCAGCATGCGGGCAACAAAAAGGACAATCGATTGTTGTGACACTGGATTGTGTGGCAAGCGACGGCCGTAGTAGTAGCAGAAGTGAAGCCCCTGCCACATCTTTAAATGCAACTCATCCCGCTTCATGCGTTGCCTGGCGAAGCCTTGCCGCGCCTCAATTAACGCTGCCCAGTGGAACGTACGTACGTCTGTACGTCCATCCGTCCGTCCGCTCCCACGGCCTTCGCTTGGCGTCGCGCTGCGTGCTGCACGTGCAAGGCAGGACATTTATTGGATTTTTGCCATGTTTTTATTTGTTTCTATATTTGCACAGAATTCCAATTAAACGCCAATGGAAATGAGAATGGGAATGGGATTGGGAAATGGATTTGGGATGGGCATCACTAAGGCACCGCGGCAGCCAATGCTGATCGTCATACAGGGTGTGCCAGAAATCATATAGAGAATTTGCAATGTGAGAAGCAGCATGGGAAAAGGGTTTAATGAGTTGAGCAAGGAAAAGGCCGTGAAATCTTATTGGATTTTTGTTTAAATAAGAAAAACATATCAATAATATTCTTAATAATATACTAGAAGTTTAATATGATGTATATGTATTGGGCATATGGAACTATAAATAGCAAGAGAATCTCAAATATGCAGTGAAAATAAATAAAATCTTATTGGAATATTTCTTGCAAGTATATAATGGAGCCATATGTTACGGGAATAAATTCATACATAGCATGGGAATGTGAATGAAAACAGAATTTAAATAGCGGGAATATAATCAAATTAAAAATATTAAATAAACAAAATTGTATTAACATTTTTCTAATAAAAAATATAATGTTATTTATAAAGAAAATATAAGCATATATAAAATATATATTTAAAATATTTTTAAAATAAATATTTAAAATATTTTATATCTGCTTATAAAAAAATACTGGAGAATTTCCATTTGCTCCCATTCTTCTTCGTCCAATTCCACTTTAAAGTCTTCAAAATGAAGGCTCTTTTAGCTGAAGACTTAGTAAAAACTTCTATTTCTAAGGCTTCTGCTTGGGCACCCTGTATGCAATTAATGCTCTACCACATCAAGTGAAACGCCAATAGTGCAAACGGCAATTGGATGACGCTGTGCCGACTTGGAGTTGGTCTTCGAGTCGCTTGGACGACTTGGACTCCACCCCAATCAACGACTGCGGCGACGGCGGCAACACGGGGGGCATCAGTTTTTGAGGCACACGCTGCGGATTAGACGTGTAATCAGCATAAAATGTTGCACGGAGACGGGGCACCAAAGTGTGCAAACACGAAATCCAATATGTGATATGG
The DNA here is from genome assembly GCF_054131105.1 of Drosophila navojoa. NCBI lineage: Eukaryota > Metazoa > Arthropoda > Insecta > Diptera > Drosophilidae > Drosophila > Drosophila navojoa. Next base: position 8,771,869 of record NC_142892.1, on the reverse strand, counting down.
CAACACACACACACACACACACCAACACACACATACACACATTGAATTGTAATCGCGGCCAGCGGCCATGTCGATGATGACGATGCTCGTACGCATGTCCCTGCACAAACACAGATGCAGCAACAGCAACAACAACAGCCGCAGATACACAGATACACAAACAGCCAAAAGATACAGATACAAATGCGAGTGCGAGCAATGAGTGGAGCGTGGAACACGTGCAAAGCCGCGGGGGACTTGCACGACTTTTGTGACGAGGCCGTAGCAGGAGTTGGAGCAGTCAGAGCAGGAGTTGGAATTGAAGCTGGACCTGGGCTGGGCCACGCACCCAGAAAAATATCGACAAAAAAAAATGCCTGCAATGCGCGTTGCCTGTCGCATTTAATAACTGTTTTTAATAAGTGTCCCTTGCGGCCATGCGTTGCGCCGTCATTTGCATGGGCCCCCTCCCCTTCGCCCACCTACCGCCTGCCTACCTGTTTGCCAGCGCCCAAATATGTTTTACTCTCGTACTCTAATTGCACGCCCCGTTTGACTCACGCTCGCGCGCACTCCTCCTGCCGCTGAAGGTGCAAGGGGCCGTCGCCGCTTGCAGCGTGCAGCGTGCAGCGTGCAACATGCAACATGTTGGCTGCAATTTATTAGTGCTGCCATTATCGTTTTTCTTCAGATTTTTTTAGCTCCAGCTCAGCTGCGTGTCGTCCACAGCAACAGCACCAACTCCTGCTCCTGCTCCTGCTCCTCCGCTTAACACAATTCTCGATTCTCAATTCTCAGCCAGCAAATATTTATTACTATAATTTTCCATATGTTTTCCCTGCATTGCGTTCTGCTTGTTGCCTTTTTCGGCAAATTGCGCCTGGAAATTGCGGCCATAATTTGTTGCTCACTAAATATGAAGATCAACCAGTTGCTGCTGCTGCTGCTGCGGCTGCCATCCCCCTTCCCTCCCCTTCGCCCTCTTCGCAACGTGCGGCACGATCCGTGGCTATGTCTGCATTTGCGTCTCTGTTTGCGCCCCCCCTCCAAAAAATTTATTAACTTGTGCAAAATTAGTCGTTTTAGTCGTTTAGTCGCTGCAATTTGATTTTTATTGCAGCTTGTAAATTGTAGCGCCATGTTAGAGCTGTTAGAGCCGTGTATCTATGAGATACATTTTTGCCAGCGCTCGCATCCTGCAATTAGTCTACGTCGTTCTCTATCTCTCTCTCTGTCTGTCTGTCTCGCTCTGGATCTGTTTATGTGGCACTGAAATTGTTGCACTAATCAGCTGACAATTTATGAGGCATTCGCATTTGGTTAACAAAAAGAATGTTGCATGTACATAAAAAGCAGAGCCCAGAGGACTGCAGCAGAGACAGTGGAAGGGGAAGGGGAATGAGCAGGGGCAGAGAGGAAGCGACAGCGACTAGATGGAGAATTAGTCGAGCTATGCAAAGCATGTGGCGTCCATAAAGCAGTTCAAGAACTTTGATTAGTTGTAATCTTAACCAGCTGCATCGTAAAAACAAGCAGGAAAGCAGCGGCAACAGCGCAAGGCATGCACGACTAGCTAGATACCCTAAATGAATGAATGACTTACATAACATATTCAACTTAAATATCATATATTCGTATACCTCTTCTCAAGGTCATTTGGAACTGCGAGCTGTCGTATTTTCTCTGCGCTGTTACGATCAACCCCTCAGCTCGTGCATACCCACTTTAGTTCCCCGACGGCGACAAAGATGCTTAAACATTTTTAATTACAAGTTCTATGTGTGGGCCCCGGTGACAAGACCCTTTTAATAGCCCTGGTTCAGGGACTTGCAACATCTCTATAAATTGACTTCCAACTGCATTTCATGTCAGCCGAATTGCTCTTTCGAGTGGGCAAAGCCCGAAGACCTGGCAACATTTTGTGGAGATTTAAGGCGTTGAGAGGCCAGCTCTTGATTTTAGTAAATATCAGAGGGGCTGATATTGCTGCAGAGGTAAAGCAAAGGTAGATTGTGATTAGCAGTTAAATTATAAATGAGAATAGTCCATATGATGACAGAATATAAATACAAAAGTATGTATATAAATAAAGTTAAAATAAATAATTACTGATTATTTATTATTTTTGCTTGTTATAAGATTTAATTTTAGCTAATAGTTTCTTTCAATTCGTTTAATTTAATATACAGCTCTTAAATCATTCAATTAGTTACATTTAATACGCAGCTCTGTTATTAAAAATATCAGTGTGGTTGAGCACTAAATTTTAGAAAATAAAATTTACTTTAACTTTATTTATGTATTTCGAATTGTTAGTCACTTTGTGGTGCGAACTCTGCAAGCCACAAAAATTAAGTAAACCATATGATAAGACCATTTAGCCATATAAAATGCAATTTTGGCCAGTCGCAGTCGCTGACTCCAGGCTAATGAAATTAGTCCACGGAGCCGTGTAAAATATTGTGAGCCATTAAATGCGCCGCAAATCATGTAATTCAATACAATTTGTTGGCAGCCAGAGCGTTTAACACTTGAACCATTAGCTGGAGCATTAACTGGGCGCAGTTACTATTTGAGGCAGCTACTGCAGCTAAAATCCGTTGGGAATCCGTTGGGAGGCACTGCAAATGCAAATGCAAATGTCAAAGCCAATCGGGCGCATTCAGATATTCATAAAAATTCAAATGGCAGCCATAAATCTGTCTCTGTCTCTGCAACACTGGGGAGCAGTTCGTGTGGCAGCTGTGGCAGCTGTGCCAACTGCTGGGGCAGTCACGCATTGCCATCTTCCTTGGCTGACAAATAATTTAGCATAAAATCAACGACAACTGCCAATTTTTTAGTAATTAGTCGACGGGCGCCTTTGCCGCAGCCCCCACTCCCCCACTCCCCCACTCCATCACTCGGCAGGCCCATCCAGCTGCTGCACTTGGACGCAATTAATAAAACATAAAGCCCGAGCTCCATGAATGTCTCATTGTTCGACTCGAGAAATGCGTTTGCAGAAAATTAATTGTGCTCCGAGGAGATTAACACATGCGTGGCAGCATTTGGGGCATATATGACAACAGTTGCGGATGTGGCACGGTTCGTTGCGGCATGCAGCGTGCAGCGTGCAGCGTGCAGCATGGGGAATGCTGTGCGTTTTACAAATATGAAAATTTCTTGCCGCATTTTTATGACTGTCGCCCGCTCGCTCGCTCGCTCGCATTTTTATGTCTTTGCTGCTGCTGCTGCTGCTGCCGCTGATGTTGCATGTGGCACGCGCGTCGCATAATTAATTAAAAATGCATTTAAACGAAGCTTCACGACAGTCAATCGTTCGTACACATTTGGCAGCCGCGATCCGACCCACCGCCTGCCACTCCACGTATGCCTTCTGTATGTGGCACGCCTCCAGCTGTTGCCGACTCCCCCATCAATCGCTGCCACAAGCTGCACACACACACACACACACAGACATTATTCTAAGAAGCCTTTCGTCGCCGTGCCTCGAATGCAATAAATACATGTAAATTTCTATGTATGTACGTATGTATGTATGTATTTATGTGCCAGAAATATATCTACATCAAATAAGAGAATGGAGAATTATTTGCTTGTTAGAATTTTGTGTCTTGCAACATGGCCGCAACAAGCAGGCAACATGTGTCTTGTGTCTTGTGTCTCGTCTGGCTCCTATTCCTATTCGTCAATGATTTCGTGTTGACAACTCACATACGAACGGCAGACACATGATTTTTGACTGATATATCCGAGAAGTCAACTGCGAGTGAGCTCTTAAGCAATTCCCATAACCTTTTACCTCTTACTTTTTGGAGGTAGACAGACATGTTAAGCCCTGACCTCAGAGCAGCGAATACTTTCAAAAAAATGCTAAGCCCGGTGTTGCTGCACCCAGCACATTATAAAGAGAGAACGGATCATTAAGGGGGGGAGAAGAGTTTTCAATCTATCGTCTATCAATTTCTTATTTATGCTACACTTTATCTTCTATATTACATCTTAATCTGCTTATATCTCCAGATATTCCATTCTACAGTATTTATCTGTATCCATAAACTAACTGGGCCCCTCATCAAGCATTTCCCCCACTTCGTTGGCTGCCTCGACAGCTGCATAAACATAATTGATATTTAAACATTGAACATCGAGTTTTTTATGCGCACTCTTCGCCTCGATCCGCTGGGTCTGGGAAATGTTGCTGAAAATCAAGAAAAATGCGAGTAAATAAAATATATATGTGTGTAAATAAATATTGGCAGAGATCAGTCAGTGGATGTGAATGGGCGATGGGCGATGGGCGAGAGGGGGCCGGGGACCAGCGCTCGAGATGGCCAAATATTTATGCGCATATTTATGAAAATTTTTCTATTTATTTTTCGTAGCTCGGCGCAGGGAAATTAAATAGCTCACTGAAAGCCGCTTAACAGTTGATTTCATTTGAATTTAATGCAACATTAGCGCTTTTTTATGCCACTGCCACAAATTGTAGGTGATACGATCTACCGAGAATCGGGCCCAAACCGTGGACCACCGACGGTTTCTCTTGGCCTTTCGCGTCTTCTTGGTAGCAGGCGCCGCTGATGTGAAACAGCTGACCAAAATGTACAGAAATATTTTATTTATGCGCCAGATAAATAAAGTGAAATACCCGAAAAGCCAAACCAAACAGAATTTCCTCTGCCGCAGCAACTTTGATTGGCAGCCAGCAGAAGCAGCAGCACTTGAGTGAAGATTCTTGGACGAAGAGCAGATGCCACAGGTGAGACAGTGGCCGGCAGAGGTGCAGACGAGCAGGCGAGGAAACTCTGCTTTTTATACATTCCCAATGGCTGGCTATTCGAGTGGAGAGCTTCTAGCTAAACGAGATTAGAGCTTGTATGTATATAATATATATAGGGTATAATATATTAGAGTATAGCTATGGACAGTTAATGTTTATTTAGCTTAAATGAGTAGGAATAGCAACAGACTAATCTAAGTGAGGATTAAATATGTAGAATATACCCTGTAATGACAAGTTTTAGAGAGCATATTCTGCTCTTAGGTAGAAGCATAGTGGGGAAGGTTAAATAATAAGTAACTGAGAACTTACAGAGAATATTCATTCTGTATGCTACTTGTAACATATAACGGCGCAAAACATGTGAATAGTAATGATATGCGTATACCCTGTAATGATAAAACATGAATATAGTATATTTATAAGCAGAAACTTGAAGGAGAGGAGAGAAAGATGCGATATATATACGATATAGCTGATATATAGAAGCTGTAAAAGCTGTTCTGTATAATACCCTGTAGTTATAAACAGAAGATACTCAAATGTATTCTTTCAAATCTATTCCTTCCCATTAAGTCAGTTCTACACTTACTCCAAGCAGTTCCAACTATAGCTATACTGTTTGTAAATCACGAATCGAGCTACCTGTATATTAAAACTGAATGGAATAGCTCCAACTTTGCCTTCTGCATGGCTCGGTTAATGGCCCATCTCAAGTAATTTATGGCTGAGCAGCATTAAATTTGAATAAAAATTGATAGAAAAAGGCGTTGAGAATCGAGCGAACGAACAAGTGCTCCCATACGTACTTCGTATGTGGCTAAAAATAAGTTAGCAGAGATGATTTATGCTGCTTGGGCAGCCGTCGGGCATTTCTAACTGCCTTTTAACGTGCCCAAGCGAATCTCAAAGTTGATTCATTAAAGCCCAGTTGCGCGGTGGCCCATTCGACACAGTTAACACCTTGACTAAGTCCATGGCACACTCACACACACAGACACACACATAGAGATCGTACTTATGGAGGCAATAACGATCGTTGGCACAGCGGGCAGCCAGGCGCTCATAGCGTTTAACTACTGTACTGAATGGCATATTTACAATATTCGCTCACATTTCGGTTGCCCATAATAAATTCGCATAAATTCATATAATGAATGCATATGAAACGGTCAATAAGTGCGCGATTTGTGCGGCTAATGAACGCCGATTTGTTGCCCACTAAATTTACCACATGGTAATTGATGTATCCACAAGATACACAGAGATTGCGATCGCGATCCAGATGGAGATGGAGATGCAGAAAGGTGGTGTGCACACGTGTGTGTGTGTGTGTGAAAGAGTTGGAATTATGTTGCGGCAATTTAACGAGCTGCTGCCTGATATTCTCAATACATTTGGAAATCTATGTGGAAATATTTGATTTTATATACTACGACGCTCAACTGACTGAAGATCGCCGGCGATCCCCGATCGATTTCAGAGTTCTGTCTAGCATCACAACGCGGCGTATACTTAACACTTGAGTTGTCTGGCTGTCTGCGAGGCTGTTGCCACCTCATTCGCATTGAAATGTTTGTTTTCGGATCGATGCTTACGCACTTTTCACACAACAAATACACGCAACACTCACACACACACACACACACACACACACAGTCACACTCTTGCCACAAAATATCTACAGATGCTCGATTCGAACACCTGCAAATTGCACAACATCAGAGGATTCGTCACACAAAGCCCAAATGAAACGCAAGGCAATAAGTCAGACCAGACCAGGCCAGACCAACCCCCAGAGTGGAAGCCCAAGCCCAAAAACAGCTGACAGGCAGCCCTGAAACGTGGCCAACCCCCAGCCGGCAGACAACTCCCGGCCCACACCCACGCACAGCTCTATCCGGCTGGCTCGCTGGTAAGAGCCAGCTCATGAATACATTTGAACTCGTTAACTTCTCGCCCCCGACCCCCGTGGCACAATGCCGCAGCTTTGGGGTTGGTTTCTCCTTATGGCCGGAGGTTTCGTTGGCTTTGCACGTGCACAACTACGAGTTCATCAAAAGGAATGCGCTGGGGAGCGTCTGACATTTATTAGAATTCCTGCTGGCAGCCCCAAGCTGAGAGGGGGCGGCAGCCAAGCAGGCGGCGGGGCGCAATAAATTTCGCCCTGAAAGCTTTTAGCCGGGTCGCCGCGACAGGAAGTTCGAGCGGCTGCCATGACAGGCGCTTCGTTTCGGTTTGTTGATTCTCTCTCTGTCTCTCTCTCCCCTTCTCGCCCCCTCTCTCTCTGGCTTTTCTCTCGGTTCTGTGCCATTAAAGTCGGCTTGTTCGACTGCGGCTGATTTGCAAGCCTTAAAGCCATTTGCTGGCCATTGAAATCAGAGCCAGAAAACATGCCACACTTATTGACTTTTGCAGCTGCACGAATTGCGACTGGAGGGAGAGCTCGAAATGGAAATGGAAAATGTTTGTGCATAGGTATTTATATGTTGAGGAAACAAATTCTCTACGAGTTGAATAAAAAAGTGCTTGACAAGCTATGTCAGGTATTTCATTAAAATATTTTATTTAGACACAACTAAAGCTGAGCAAATATTTGGCTTAAATCCCGAAATGTTCCATTTGTCTTGGAGAGGCTTGAGATTCTGATTATTCACATTTATTTATTAGAGTTGAACATCGAGTTAAAATTAAACTTATTGAAGAGATAAGCTACTTGTTTTTATATCTTATTCCATCTTAAACTCAGCTTTAACTCTTATGGAAATATATGAGGAATATTTTATATCCCACAATATATTTAACCCTGACTATAAAACACTCCAAGCCTAAGCAAATACAGAAATTCCACAACCATATGCCTTCTTCAGTTTATAATCTTCCCTCTATTATTTATAAGCAATATTTCAATGGCATATAAATTATAAAAATTTGAAAAATATAATAGTAAACATTGAAATGAAAATATTTCTTAGTAAATAAAAATCAAGCCAGAATATTTATAAAAAAGAGTATTTTATTTGTAAAATTTTATATTGTTGATTCATCAAAGTAGAACCTTCTGTATATCAATTTTAAGCAAAGCAAATAGCACTTTAATAAATTTAAATGTCAGATGGGCTATTAACATTTCCCAACACTTCAAGCTCTCACTATAGCACTCTTCAAAAACAAGTTTCAGCAAACAGCAGCCAAAAGTTATTCGACTAAGCAAACATAATATAATGTATTTACTATAACCTTCTGTCTTCCAAGCCAAACCTTCCCCTTTGGCATAGCCGTGGAACATTTCAATTACATTAAACAAACACAAGCACTCTACTCCCTATAAAGAGAGCATTTGTCGTCTAGTTTCTAGGCCTCGCTTCGGCTCGATTCTAATTAGTCAGCAGCAAATCAAACGGGCGGCAAATAGAGTTGCGCATATTTGTCAAACAATTTGCACTAAGCATTTACAAATTAAAATTATTTCTATTATCATTTCTGTTGTATTCATACGCCGAGCAAACAAACTGAACAAACATGAAAACATGAAGAGCACAGAAAAGGTTGACATTTGTTCGAGCACAAAGGCAAACAGTTGGCTGCTGGGGGGGATTTGTGTGGAGTGGACTTGGAATTGGAATTGGAGTTGGAGTTGGTATTAACATTTTGCCAGCAAAGCACTTGTTATTTCATTTTAATTAAGTTAATTGCACGGATTTCGTGTCATTTGGCGATTTGCAGTGCGCCGCGAGGGTTGCCCGCCCGGGGGGCAAACCTAATCGATTGATGGCACCTCGAATGCCCACTCAGAATACATAACGCACTCAGTCACGCACTCGGCGGCCTCGCATTCAAGCACTTGCACTATTGTGCTGATACCCTATAAAAGAAAATGAAGGCAGTTGCGCGTGAACAACTGGAAGTTGTGAAAAAATAAGAAATCAATCCTTAATAATTGTAGTAAATTAAATAAATATATTTCGGAGCATAAAAAATATTTTAACAGAATATTTAAATTCTAAAAATATATAAAAATTAAAAATTTTATCAAAATATTTTTTGTATTATATTTTTTAATTTTTTCCCCCTAATAAATACTTTAAATGTTTAAATAAATATTTTTAATTTTTTCTTAGACAGCTTCACACATCTTCAACTACATCCAGGGTATCTCCATAGTCTTGATCTCTCTCTCTCTCTCTCTTTCTCTGTCCCGTCCTTGTTTGTTTCAACCCTCCAAGTACGAATTGCTGGCCTACAAAGAAACAAACAAACAACAACAAAAACAACAAAAAATGTGCACAGACTTGCGTGCGAATTATTTGGCAAATGTTCTGAAAAACGAAGCAAAATTATATTTGTTCGGACATTTGTTTTGAGAATTTCCGCGTTTCGTTGGCTCGACTCGATGCGCGATTTGCGATGCATTTGTCTTTGCAAATATTTGCGATTCAAATGAGAAATCTGTTCGAATTGACGCTGAGATATGGTTTATAAGGCGCTTCGACAGTTGTTCAATGGCCAATGACAGCAGCTGTGCTCAAGTGTTGCACTAATTATTATTATTTTGTTCTTGCCAAAGCTGCCTTGAAACACACACACACACACACACACACACTTAGTGAGCAATATATGGAATATAGGAATATAGAGATGTTTATGGAATATGAGATGTGGGGGAAGAGCACTAGACAAAAGTGTTTAAGCTGAGTTTAAGGCAGAAGAGGAAGAGAGAGAGAGAGAGACTGTGAGAGAGAGAGAGTGATAGTCTGAGAGAGACAGTATGAGAAAGATTGATAGATAGAGAGAGAGAGCGAGAATGAGAGAGTGAGACAGAGTGTGTGAGAGAGAGATAGAGAGAGAGAGAGAGAGAAGTAGAGCTTGAGGTAGGCTATAGACTGAAAGGGAAATTAATTCAATCTTTATGAAGACTAGCAGAATACATAAATGAATGAATAGCTCAAGCTTTCGATTTAAAAAATAATAATCTACAAGTATTATAAAAGAGAATACTAAAATAGACAAAGAAAAAGTTGTTAAAAGGAACAACATCAATAATAATTTCTCGATCACAAAAGTTTGTAGGCTTCAAAATACATAAAAAATAAAGAAATCCCAAGTTCAGTTGAAATATGCCCAGCTGAAAACCCTTCGAAATGCATTTTCAACTGTAACCAGCAAAAACTCAGGAAATTGGTTTGTCACTCCTTTAAGACTGATGCTCGATATTGGAACGACACTTTAATAAAGTTCCCGAGAGTGCGAACTGGCATCGTATAACTTAATCAACGCAGCCGTTGTTAATGGCACATGTGGGCATTGCGTTTGGGTTATGGCTGTTCAGGTTTCCACAGAGTGTGCGAGAGAGAGAGAGAGAGAGATGTGCTTGGTTCTTTTGATTTTTGGTGGCTGCAACTTGTGGCATAAACAGTTGACCAACAAATGTGCAAACAGTTGTGTGTGTGCATTGGGGGGGTTGGGTTGAGCACCCCAGCACTCCTTCGGTCCTTCCGTCTGGGGGTTGGTTGTCCTTAGCTCGGTGTCGAAAGTCAGCAGTAAATGCGTTACGCGCTATCAATCTTGATTAGAAGTGATTTCAGCTTTTAGACACAAGCACAAAACATAAAAATTAACAAGCCGTCCGGGGAGAACACTCGAGCATCGTATGACTCAACAAAAGATGTGCACGTGCCACGACGATGGGCGATGGGCGATGGAGTCTGTTGGTGTGGCAGAGATTTAAAATGTTGGTTGGCCTGCGATCTAATGGCGTCTATGGTTACATGACTCAAATTGCGGTCGTTGCTTTTCGAATGCCGAATGCAAACAACTTTTGAAATGAAAACATAAAACTGTCCAACTGCAGCGATTTTCTCATTATTTTGCACCGTTTTGTGGCAATTGCAATAAACAATAAATCCCTACTCCATAACTAAAGTGAGCCAGAAACAGCAACAACAACAACAACAACAACAACAACAACAAATCGATGCCCGAATCTGTGCAAATTTATAGCAATTTTCACATGAATTGAAGGAGCGAGACGCAGGCGCCTGCCTACAACAACAACAACAAGAGCAGCAACAGCTAGGCTGTGGAGTCTTGGCCAGCTGGAACCACGGTTGCCACAAAGTCTGAGAGGCTGCGGCTGCTGTCGTCGGGGCGTATGAGTGACGCGACGATCGCTTGTTGCCTGTTTGGCCAGCGAACATAATCGTAAACAAATAAAATTATTGCTGCCGATCATGCACACAAATTTATGCACACAAACACACACACACATAGTCATGGAGCCTACTTTGCACTAATTTTGTAGCCAAGCCTCGCCGACTGCTGCTGCTGTGGTCCACTCGACAAGGTGTTGCCGCAAGCTGTGTGTGAAATATGCAACAACAGCGTGAAAAACATGAAGGCAACTGCTCGGCTAGGCTCTCGACTCTAGCTCCAGCTCTGGCTCAGACTCTGGCTTGACCACGCCACACAGCGGGAAATGTTGGCTGGATTTTCGCGTGTGCAGTTAACCAAAAAGTTGACTCGGAATATCGATGTGGATGTGACTCTGTAGTCTGGCTGTGCTCGCTGGAGTCCAGGCGCGGCTACAGCTGGAGCAACTAATACCGGTAGTCAGGCCAGACAGCGACGAGCATTAGGCACAGTGTGCCAAAAGCTATTGATAATCGAATAGAATATGAAGTAAGTAGAAATGTGAAAGTCTAGAGCATAGCGAAGGCATTATAAATGTATTAAATATTAGAGCTTTACATAGATACTTGCCGAATCAAGTACATTTGATATAGACATAGCTATTTACGTATATTTATTACAACTTAAAATCGTATATAGTCTCTCATACTCTGCTGCAGTCAACAAGAACTGAACACGCTTACAATTCCCCATTGGCTTGGCTAACATCTATTCACATAGATTGTCTCTTTTCGATTTCCAGCCAACTCCATAGATTCTAACGCGCACCACAGTGCCTTCAAGGTGTCTGCTGTCATTGTGAGAGAGACTTCAGCTACATAGTAAAGCCCGAGCTGCAGCCGAAGCAGGAGTTGGAGTTGGAGCTGGAGCTGGAAGTCGCCGCGTGCTGTTTGGCAGTTAGACACGTTAGCGCGCGTCTGGGCAATTTTCGCTTTGGCCGCATGCTGATGATCATTATGTGGGCAATGTGGCTCGGATCTCGGCCGGGCTAGGCTTTGTCTGGCTCTGTCGGCCACTTGAAGACGTCGCTAATGAAGACTTAAGCATGACGTGTTGATAAAGATCTCTCGCACATGAGCATTGCCGTCGCGACGCTGACCAATGGTCAGTCATCATCGTCATCATCATCATCATCGCCATCAGCTTGGTATTTATGCCACATATTAGCAAAAGTGTAATTTTTTGTTGTGCGCCGTGAAATGAGCTGATAAACGCGCCACTGCGGCGCACATATTCAGCCAGTTGTCTCTCCGTCTGCCCGTCTGTTCCTCTGTCAGTCAGATGTCCGAACAAATTTCCCAGGAGAGTGAGTGAGCCGTGCTGCTCTACATTGCCAAAGGGGTTGTTGTTGCATTTGCACCCTCTTCTGCGGCAAGGCGCGTATCAATGACCATCCCAACTAACATCGACAGTTGTTATTGTTGTAGCTCGCCTGTTTGACTTGCTGTTGTTGCTGGTGTTGTTAGCTTTTAGCATAATTAAACGACACATGCCACAAAATGCACTGCTAAGGCTTAAGCCGTACCTCCGCTCAGCTCAGCTCTTCAGCCATGCCCCCAAAACATCATCATCATTCGACACGGCATCCATATGTTCTATTAGTTCGCTCTCTGTATCGGCCGTATGGCCAAAAAAACAAAAATGAAGGCAACTAGGAATGTGTGTTTCAAGTCAACATAAGGTTTCATTATGTTTTATTTTGCTGGTCCGTAACTATTCCAGCTCCTGCCCTACTCCTGCCCTACCCTCTCGCCCCTGCCTCTTCTAATGCCATGCAAATGAGCATGGGAGCTGATGGATTGGTTTTCAAACTCGGCTTTCGCTTTTCTGCGGCTTTGGCACTTTGGTTTCTTGAACAGTTTCCACGTTGATTGATGATCGCACGCCATGTAAATTTTATTTTTTCTTTAATTAAAAATAAATATACAACACGAAAATAAAAAAAGTCGACGCACAGGTGTGCCCGGGGCTTGTCTCTGGCCCTCTGCATAAGGGTTAAGGGGAGCGGCTCAGCGTTAATGAATGATTTGCTTTTTGTTGTTATTTGATTGATTTTCTGTGGGAAGTCTGAATGAAAACTATGTTCCTCTGACGCCCAGGGGCGTAATTCGCTTGCTGTAGTTTTTTCTTTCCTGTTTACTTATAATGAGCTAGAGCTTAGCGCTCAGATTATAATGAATATTTGCAGATCATTTATCTTACAAAGGGTAGAGCTCTAAAGATACATGTGAAATATTAAACTGTTAATGTGTAGAGAGGGTTAGAGTTTTAATTTTAAATAAAGAAAATAGTTTTTATATTTATAAATATAAAATATAATAAATATATATAAGAAAATTGAATTAAAAATATTTATATTCATATTGATGCTGTATATAGATTTTATTTTATGGAAGTCTAAATTTATACAAATTTTATTCAGCATAATATTAAATATTAAATAAGTCAAAAGAGCAACAAAATTTTATTAGCTAATAAGAGACAAATATGAAATATAATAGATGTATTATTTAAATTTGCTTAGACATTTCCCACATATTTTATATGTGTATGATCTCTATATAGTGTGTATAGGTGCCCAAAAAATAAGAGAAAAACTAATTTAAATTGAAAATGAAATGAGAGAGAGAGAGAAAAAAACAATTAAAATATTTGCAACGCCTCTGATTTTTAATGATGTTTTATTGTCTGCTTCGACGGCTAGACAAACACACACGCACACACACACATGCACACATAGGCACACTCAGATCGGTTGTAATATATACTCATAGCAATGCGATGTGATGATGTTGATGATGATGATGACGATTTGCGACTAAATAATTGAATGCAGCTGGTTGGCGGTTGTCGCATTAAATTTAGGTGTCTCGAGATGGCGTCTGCAATTGGGAGACACTGTGACTGAGCCAACGACCGCGACAACTGACTGACTTACAGACTAACAGACCAACAGACTGACTGATGGACTGCGGACTGCGGACTGCGGACTGCGAATGGCAGACTGTGGAGCGGCTGTTCGGGGGGTAGGTGCGAAGAGGCAGCCAGCAAGTCGCGACAATAATAAATGAAGCGATTGCAAGTGTAACAGAACAATGACAGCAACAATTGCAGTGTTTGGCATTTGCCAACCGATGCAGCAGCAGCAACTGTTGCAGTTGCAGTTGCAGTTGCCGCAGCCAAGGCAGACAAAGGTCTATTAATAATTTTTTTGTTTTGGTGCAACACACAACGATCGACGAACGACAACGGCGCTGGCAACTAACGATCGACAACTGCAACGACAACGGCAACAGCAACAGCAAGAGCAGCGGCAACTGATTTTGAGGCAGCAGACAGGCTGGCAATGCGTCGCGTTGGCTTTTCCAAAAATAAAAGCCAAACTAATGAGCCGGCAACATGCAATGCGGCAGCGACGACGCACGTGCAACACAAAGCACGACCAAAAAAAAACACACACATTCATACAAATAATTGATGGCCGCTTGCAATTGTTGCTGTTGTTGCTGCTGCTGCTGCTGTTGCTGATTGACGGCAACTGGCGACAAAAATCAGCGTCTGATTGACAACTCAATTGCAACTGTATGCGTGTGTTTGTGTTTGTGTTTGTTTTTGTTAATTGATCTTTCGGCTGTGCAACATTTCTCTGCGGCTGCCACAGCTGCGAGCTGGCAACTTGCGGCCCGATGATTTATTGCAACAAATGTTGCATGGAAACCATTCAAGTCCAAAATAGACAAACATGCATCTTTAACTTAATTTCCAATTGGAATTTCACCTCAAAATATCCATTTGTCATTGGCTCCTGCTGCTGCTCCTGCTGCTGCTGCCCCTCCGCCCACTTTCTTCCCCACCCAGTGCCGCACAAATTGCAGTTGCCGTCGTCGCGTGTCTATTTCGATTGTCAAAATTGCTTTGCGGCTTCTGTTCGCGCTGACAGTTTATTATGTTTGACTATTTTGTCTGTTTGACTTTGGTGCGGACATTTGTATATATATTTGTACATATATTTGTTTTTGCTTGAGATTTGGCCTAAGCGTCCAGACAAATCGTTTCATCAGCGTGCTTGACCTCTAAACTTTAGCTGAAGATCATAGAGAAAGCAACCCAAGGGGCAGCAATCAATAAAAGCTGCAGTAGCAAATATTATCTAAATAAACTTGGTAAATAAACAACAATATTTATGGATTTTGGTTTTATTTTTACTTTATATTATTATATAAAATAAAAAAATAAAATAAAATAAAAACTCTCATGTTACATTCTGCCCTGCTCCCCTTGGATCATTGTAACATTGTATCCCACAGAACGCTTAGCTGAAAGCTAAACCCAAACGATTTACGACTTACTATTTACGTAAGCTGTTGCCATATTTGTAAATGCAGTTAACAACATTTTGCCCGGCTTTAGCGCTCGTCTGGGCAAACAATTGCAACATATTGCAGCAGCAGCGGCAACTGTTATCTAGACAGCGACAACAGCAACAACAACAACAACAGCAACAGCAACAATAGTTGCCAATAAATAAACATAATTTCTGACAAAACGTTTTGGTAACAAGAGGCAGCAGGCGCATCTTCTTGGACTTTCCAAGTGCCACAATGCCACAAGAACTTGCCCCAACTGCGGCCCCCTGTCGCCCTTTTCGCTGCTCAAATGAATTACAAGTGCAACAGCAACAGCAACAACAATATTGTTTGCATGCTGCAGCTGCAATATTGCCGCTGGGCAATGTTGCTGTTGCTGTTGCTGTGGGCCATGTTGTTAGCTGACCGGCTGGCTTGGCTTGGCTCGGCTTGGCTTGGCTTGGATAACTTGGCTAGCTGGCAGGTGTTGCTCTCTCAATGCCTGACTGGCTGCATAATGAATTCATAGTGCACCCTCCCCGCGCCCCTGCGGCTATCCGGCCTGGGCATATTATGCACCCCAGAGCAATGCTAGATCCATGAGCAATATTTCATTCATACATATTGTCTGTTTACAGCCGCCAGCCGCCACATGGCATTCGCATATTCAATCAGCGCCTCGTCTATGAAAAAACAAAAAAAAAAGCAACTAAGAAAATAATAAAGGCAAAACAGGTGCAATTTCTTGCCATTTTCTAATTATTTGCCGTTGAGGCGCTTTTATCGCTTTTCACTGGCACTAAAGCGCGCCATTTGCTATCTCAGCTTGATCATAAATTTCATTCCTCGTTTTTATTGCACAATTCTACACACTCGCTTGTTTATAAACAAATGCAATTCAATGCAGTGGGCGGGCCATTGCGGCAATAGCAGGGGCAGGGGCAGGGGCAGGGGCAGGGCGATGCAGTTGGGGCAGCTGGGCATAACGGCAATGCAAACAGATTCAATTAGCGAAAATGTTATAAAAATTTGCCATAGTGCACCTGCAGTGCATCCACAACTGCAGAACACTAACCATAGCAACAACAACAACAACAACAGCAACAACTTTAATAATAACAATAACAATAACAGCATCTGCCTCAATCAACAAAAAAAGTTAATAACATTACTCAAAGCGATTGAGAAATTTTAGGCGCCAGCTTTGTTTATTAAAGAATGAGAAGATGTGAGTGTGTGTGTGTGTGTCTGTGTATTATTGAGTGTATATAAACTCATCTAGTACATACTTGAGATAAAGTTTTACAAAATATTTAATTAAGAAAAATTACTCTTCAATGTTATCTCTGTTTGAAAAAAAGTCAAGAAAAACCCAGCAACTGGAAATATATGGAGTAAAATTTAGCAACAGTTGTTCTACAAAAGATTAGCCTAAGTTTTATAGAGCTTGCCAGAAATATGGAATGTAGATCTACATAATAGATAATAATCTATTGCACATGATAATAAAAGTTCTTTAGTTCAATTATCAGTTCAAAGAGAAATATGGAATATAGATCTAGATCTACATTTATTTACCTATACATGTATATGAGGGCCCTTTCAGTATTTCTCTATTCAGATCAAAGTGAATTACAAATACTTTTAGCTCTATACCAAAAGCTATAAACACCTCAAGCAGCTTATCCAATAGCCGAGAAGCGACTACAAAGCAAAGCTATACATCTCCCATCTCCCTCTCTCACTCACCGCGATCCTCGCTAACTTTTGTTGACATTCCATATTTGTATTTGGGTAAAATTTCAGCTCTCAGGCTGTCACGCATCCCCACAAAGGAACTGTGGACAGAGCTGAACTGATGTGCCTTTCGCCTGGGCCACGACCTACGGCAGTCTCACGGCGTCGTCCACCTGCCGCTAGATGGCGCTTGGCGCAGAATGCGGAGCCATGGTGAAAGTGTGCGTTGGCATTGTCTCAGCGCTCTCAGCCATTTATGGGGCGTTAGTCTTACAATTAGTTAGTGCCATTTAGACAAATTGCCGCCAAGCAACAACAGCAGCAGCAACAACAGCAACAACAACAACAACTATGCAAAAAGCTCAAAGTAAACGCCCCGCAATTAGGCGAAGTGGACGTCAAAAGGAAAGGCCATTAGATGTGCATGCAGATGCCGAAGCTGATGGCAAAGCAGAGCTGCTGCTGCTGCTGCTGCTGCTGCTGCTGCAGCTGTTATCGCAGTCAATCTGCATGCAACAACTGGCAGCAACTGCCTGCAACTGCAACACGACGAGGCCACTGGCCGCCTTGTAACTGTAACAAACTGGCGACGGCCCACGGCGTCTGCACGGCTCCAGCACTTGCAAACAGAAGGCGGCGGGGTGGGGAGCTGAGGGGATTGGCTAACTGGTATTTCCCAGCGGCTGACTAACCCAGCCGGCAACAACAGGTGGCCTGGCTACCTGTCCAAAACGTGCACCGGCTTAAACTGGAGCAGTTTTCCAATTGGCAGCGACGAGTTTTCCGAAGTGAAATGCAGCAAACGCCAACTTCAACTGCAACTGCAATTGCAAGTGCAACTGCAACTGCAACTGCGAGTCGACTCTAGTCCATGTTGAGCGATGATGTATTTATGCTAAATTGCAAGTTAATTAATGTTGTCTTTTAATTCAAATGTTAAAGTGGCAAAATGTTTGCTGTTGTCTGCTTTTCTGTGAGCTGCACAGCTGCTACTGCAAAATTGCAGCTGGAAAATGGCCAGGAAATTGGGCAGCTGCTGCGGCAAAAAAGGTTTTCCAGGTGAGAGAAATATCGGCAATAAAAAAAATGCGGAAAAAAAGGAAAGGTAAATTTGAATCTAGCTTCAAATTTGCCTATGGAAATGAAGGCAATCATTTGCCAGCTGTCTGCTGACTTTTAGCAGTAACTGTTATGCAAGAGCAAACATTCAATATATGCTGAAGATATAGCATTATACATGTGTGTCTTATATCTTATATATATTTCCATCATCAGCTGAGGCATCGCTCATAAATTACAGGGTATCTGGCAGCAGCTAATAAAAATTGATGAGTAACGTAATTAAATCTATTCATTTTGTTGTATTCAGTTTTAATTATTTCTAGTCGAACATCTCAAGTAGTTGGCAAACTTTAGGCCAAGTTAATTTGACATTTGCTTTTTTATTGTTTTAGTTATTATTAAATTATGTCCAAGTATTTCGCTGCTCAGCTTTGATTGCCTTTTGTGCCTTGAATTCGCTTGGCTCTTTATATTTTCATTCGTGGGCTTTTTATTTTGTTGATTTTTTATGAATGCCATAAATTATTGCATGAAATATTTGTGAAATGTTTCGGTTGAAAATATAAGAGACGGATATTTCAGTTTGTGCGGCGCATTTTTGAATTGTTGTTAATTTGGCGCGCAGCTGCTGTCGATGTGTCTTTCATTGGCTGCCACAAAGCAGCAGCAGCAGCAGCAGCAGCAGCAGCAGCGGCTCGGCAGCAGCAACAACAATTTGTGGCATGTATATTAAAAACTTGAAGTGTCAATTGTTGTGACAACTCAGAAACGCGTGAAAATATTGCAAATGAATGTCGGAGACGGACAGAGAGACGGACAGATGGACAGACGACGTCGGTCACAGGTGCGTATGAGTAACATTGAAAGGCGGCCAAGCAAACTAGTTGAGCTACATATAATAATCTACATACATACACAAATATACATACATACATATACACATATACACATGTATATCTGCTCTGCTTGCAGGCGGCGTTTGCCATAAATCTGTTGGCCATTTAGCGTTCATCAATGTGAATGTGGTTAGTCATCGGACGGATGGACAGACGGACGGGCGGACAGTCAAATGAATTGCCGTCGGCCATTTTGAGCGAGCGAGCGCTTGCTGTAAATTTGTCAACTTTCGGCGGACGGACGGTCGCACCTGCAGCTGCTGTGCTCATTTCACGGCGGCTGCCATTAGCTGCGGCCCGCTAATGGCCGCCCAGCCGACAACGCCCCACCAACAGCGGCGGCAGCAACATGTGGCGCACAGCTGCAGCACACATCATTGACAGCATATTGGCCAGAGTTGCCACCCACTGCTGCAGGGCAAAGCTGCGGCAATGGTGTCATCAGGAGCCAGACGCGATTCCCTTCACTGCGGCCTGTCATTTGGGCTGCCGCATGTTGCATGTTGCACCTGTTTTCAATGCATTGCGCTTTATTGATTGCGCGCTATAGTCTTGAGACAGCAACTGTTGCTGTAGTTGTTGCTGTTGCTGCTGCTGTGGCAATTGCTTTTGCATGCCTCATTCCTCCCTCTCTCCATTGCCGCCTTGATTCGCGGTCATTGAGCCGCTGATTTGCAGCGTTTCTAAATTGTTTTTCATGTTCGATGGCAACAGCAGCAACAGCAACAGCAACAACAGCCGCAACAGCAACAGCAGCAACAACAGCAACAGCAGCTGCATAATATGCTTACTTTATGTAGCAGCAGTTCGGCATGGGCAACGGGGCGTGGCACAAAATAGCACTCGATGACGTGGGCGAGCAGAGCAATCTGAGACCCAAGGGACTAACTAGCGATACGGGGCCACCAGCCAGCGAGCGAGCGAGTCGAATTGCCACTAAAAGCAACAGCAACAGCAACAGCAGGAGCAACAACAGCAACAGTTGCTGATAAGGGCGCACAAAGCGAGTACTCACAGTACTATAAATACCGCTATTCAAGTGCAAACAAATGAATTTCTGTATGGCAAGTTTATCAAACAGCCGCAACAGCGGAACCAGCAACATGACCAGAAATACGTTGGACCCAAGCGATCGAGGCGACGGCGGAAGCAATGCCTCGGATAGCTGATTAGCCCGTTGGCCCGTTGGCCCGTTAGTCGTTGCCCGTTAGCCGTTAGCCTAGTCTCGGCTTGGCTCGGCCAAAATGCCGAGTGCAGGCAGTGCCCCGCATGGGCGTGGCCAATGCCCACCTGTTGAACAACATGCTAATATGACGATCTCTAGCGCATTAGGCACTTTTTTTTCTTTTTTTCATTTGCTCAGGTGTTATGCACTTGATTCCAGCGCACTATCAGCGAAACGGCCATTGAACGCGTTCATATCTATACAAGACATACAAACATAGATATATGAGTACATATATGTATATATGTATGTATATGTAGGTGAGCTGAGCAGCCACAGCTGGGGGGTCCCAATGTACTCGTCGCATTATGGCCCAGGTAATTACTCAATCCAATTTGTTTGTGTGTGTGTGTGTGTGTGTGTGTGTGTGTGTGTGTGTGTGTGTGCTACGCTTTTGTTGTAGATAGTTTTATTTGCGCTTCAATTACCACAGCTTATGGCACACAGGTGACTAGCCAAAGGTGTGCATGTGTGTGTGTGTGTGTGTGTATAGAGTACATACAAAATGGCGGATCGACTGCTGCTCTCTTGCCTTGATTCACTGTCGCATCTCAAAAAGCAAGTAGTCATATGCATATATACCTATATATACACACATCTATTTCCTAGTATACCTAGCTATATGGAATATATCTAGCGGACGGACGTACCGAGCTGTACTAGATAATAAATCGATTGATTTGCACCCAAGTCGGAAGTGTATAGATAGTAAAATATAAATGGATTTTATGGTTTATTTGCGAATAGATAAATTGAATTGAAGATGTTTCGGAAACGGAACTGATAAAACAAAGGAAGCTTTTTATGATAGCATTAATTATAATTAATTAATTGAGACTTTTGATATGCGGATAAGAAGAGTATTATTTATTTTGTTTTATATATCTATGAATATGAAAGTAGGTTAGCAACAGATAATATAGGAACAGTGTAAGCAGAGGGAGAGAGGAAGAGAGAGGGAGAGTAAGAGAGAGAGATATAGAGTAAGACAGAGAGAGAGAGAGAGAGAGAGAGAGAGAGAGAGAGAGAGGAAGAGAGAGAGAGACAGAGAAAGAGATGTAAGTCTGTTCTGTTAATGTGAATCAGTGAGTCACTTTCCGCTGGAGGCATGGCTCTAAGCATAGGTATATTAATAAATGTATCTAAGAACGAATGGAATCCAACCAGCCAGTTTCATCTAACTGTCTGTCTATTTATATGATCTTGAAGTCAACAACAACAAGCATATAACTTTTAAATCATTTTTCATTCCATTCTCTTTTACATATATACATATATTCATTTGACTTGTAACTTGAAGATAATAAAAATTAATATCTGCGATGTTAAATCTCTCATTTCATATAACAATCTTTGGGTAAATCCTAAATCTTATTAATCTTATACAGCTCTTAACTTGGAAACCAGAGTAAATGAATGGTTTATAGAAAAACTAAGCGCAGCCATTGTATAAAATAGCCAATAGAGGGCGCCTGGAATACCTTGAATTATGTGTAACTATTCCTTAGCAATAATTCATGATCATCTATATATAATATAGTATATATATGTACGTACGTAAATATATTATTTTAAATAGATGATGAATAATTACTAAACTCTAAATATTAATCAGGGTATGCCATAGTCAGGCACTCCCTACGCTTACTCTCTCTCTCTCTCTCTCTCTCTCTCTCTCTCTCTCTCTCTCTTTCGCACTCTCTACATATACATATGTACGTTTGCATGTGACATTACAGCTCATGTTATTTAGCTGCTGTTTCTATATATTTTGTAGTTTTTGCTGCTGCCAAAATGCCATTAACATATTTCACAATTTTCTAAGCGAACATCTGCCACCTGCGTGGAACTATTCACAAATTGTGAACGAGCATATACATACATACAAACATATACATATATGAATATACATAAATATATATACATATATATACTTTAAGCATTTAATGCGGATCAAGAAATAGAGAGAAAGAATGAAATGAAAACACAATTGATCAAATGGCCAACAGGTGTGCAAATGACAAATAGCAGGTGGGCATGGTGGGCGTGGCATAGCTAAATATTGTGCACTCGCAGATTTATGAACAGCAACGCGAGGAGCTCTGGCAATTTGTGCGACAAATGGGCAAACAGACGTAATAATAACATCAGACGGCCGAGCCCAGAGAACACTTAGCAAAAGGGATCAAAAATTGTCGAAAGAGGGTGGGGTAGTGCAGGGCGGCGACGGCACTCAAGCACTCAACGCACACACAGACGTACACCCCTTGGCCAACTGTCGCTGAGGGTTGGCTTTTTGTATGACATCGAGTCAAGAGGTTTTGAATAAATTTAACACAAGTTATAAGGCAGATGATGAACTGCTTAAGAGAGAGGGCGAGGAGGGGTAGCTGTAGAGGCCTGAAAAAGGGGGTGTTGAGCCGACAAATATTGTGTGTTCTCTGTGCGTGTGTGTGTGCGTGTGTGTTTGTTGTTTGTCGCGGCTTTTGTTTTGCAATTGGGATGCTGTTTGCATTGCCTTAATTTGTGCCGTTCATAGGCCATTTGTTCCATTTTATGTCATCATCAGCGTTTCTCACAAAAATGCTGTCAGCTGCGAGCATGAGAGGGCCACACACACACACACACACATAGACACACTCACACGTGTGCGAATTTGAATGGCATAGAAACTGTAAAAGTGGTATGAGCCAACGCTTTTTGGCCATGGCCGCAACGCGCATTGGCCCAACAGGTAACAACAGGTGTGCGGCGGGCCAAGATTTGAATGGGCCAAGATCCAAGACGCTGACAGCGATGCCAACTGTTTGGCCAAAAACAATAAAAAAAGAGCCAAGCACTAAAAATTCATTTGGCCATTGGCATTGTCATAACGCATACGTCAAGTGGTGTGAGTGTGTGTGTGTATGAGTGTGTGTGTGTATCCCCTTGCTCACTTAATGGCCAAGACGTGTTTAACACATTAACGTTAGCGCAAAACCTTTAAAACTGTGTGCTTTATATTTATAACCATTTTAATATTCCAACATTTTGCCAGCTGCCAGCGCAAAATCTTGGCTCAAATCAAAATGTAAAACTACGGCAAAGCGGCAAAGCGGCAAATGTATGCACAACTATGTAACACAAAATATACAATAACAATAACAGTAACAGCAACAACAGCAATAACTATTGTTAACAACTTGTTGTACAACTGTGTATTTGACTTTATGCTTTGCTTAATTGCTGTCAATCAGATTCGAATTGTCGATTTAGCTTGTGAGATGAATCGATTAGAGATCCTTAAAAACATTACATTTATAGATTACTGAGTGGATAAATCTATTCCATATGACAGTTAACTAAATGTGATTTAGTTAAATCTATCTATATCAATCATTTCATAAATGAAATGCGTAAGAACTAAATCAAATAGAGAAGTCTGTATAAGTCTAACTGTTATATATAACACTTTTAGTAAATGATGATGGTATCTTAACAGATATTTACAACCCTCCTGATAGTTAGTAGTGAGAAGCAATGATAAGCTCTTAAGATAAGACAACAAAATAGCCTATGGAAATGTTAGTATGACGGAATTTATATGCAAGGACAGATATGAGTCCGTTTTATCTTCATTAGGAATGCAATAAAGAATGTTTAATTTGTTGCTAGGCATACGGCAATCTTGAAATTTGTAGTTTTATGGGAATGCAACAACAAAATGTTTTTTTAATAAAAAAAAAAAAAAAAAAAAAAAAGAACAATGCGGTTTCATTTTCTTTCTTCAAAATAAATTAGTATAAAGTCGGACACTATTTTGTTCTCCTAGACAAATTAATATCAGTATTTCATAATTATCTTAAGTAGTCGAACATTTTCCTTCTTGAGTGTTCAATATTTGGATCTTTCATCTGATTTCTGACTTTGCTGAATCGTTTCTTCTTTAAAATCTTTGACATACCAAAAACTTTTAATTAAAACTTTATCTTATGAATATTGTATAAAAATGTCATAAATCACTGCTTTATTATATCAAATAAAGTGGGATTTATGGCTTGACTGGTTGATTATTTTACAAGATTTCAACTATTTAAAATAAGAAAATTCCATTAAACAAAACCCTAATCTTGACTTAAATATGAGTAAATATAACTTAACTTTCCTTAAGTTAGCCTACAGCATCTATAAAAAACAAACAAATCGAATATAGAATATGTAAAATAAAACCAAAATCCATTAAGTTTTCAAGTATTTTATATAACATGAAAAACAAACCTCTAACAATGTGATGCAATGTACAAAATCAATTTCATCAAACACTGTTCTAATAAAAAATGCATAATCACTGGAGAACAATTCAATCGATGGACCTTTCATTACGCTTGACTAAAGCCAAACACTCGAAACATCGAAAATATCACGCCAGTCGTAAAACTCTTTAACTTCCGGCTCTCCCACGGCCCAAGGCAAAACAGCCAAGCGCCAAAGCGAATTCAATCAATGGCAAAGGCTATAAATTAATTGGAGCGACTATCAAACAAAAATTATTTTCGATTAGTGCAAAACACCTGTTGACAAAACCGGCCCCAATGAAAAAAAAGCCAGTTTCGAAGACGCAAGCACAAATGTACCCAAAATAACGTAAAAAGCAAAAAACAAAAAAACAAAAAAATCAAAAACAAACACGAAGCCAGATAAAAAACAGATTAGAAATTCAAATGTTCAAACGACACGCTTGTAGCTTTTGCTCTACCCCCCTGCCCCTACCGCTGCCTCTACTCGCACCTGTACCTGTATCTGTATCTGTATCTATATTTGCACCCGTTCCCATTGCGTTATAAGTGATGTCTATGTATGTATATTTATAGACGTCGCAATGCGTGCCCATTCGCGTCGACACCTGTGCCCACTTGGCCTTACCTGCCCATCTAATTGCACCTGGGCCGCCCTCAACCAACTTTAAGTGCAAAGCAATTCCAAATTATGAACAAAACGAGTGTGTAAACAATATTTTGTGGATTTCTCTATCGTTTCGTGCTGTTGTTGTTGTTGTTGTATCACTATCAGTTTGCACTGACAGCTAAATAAAAAAAAAAAACAGAAAAGAATTTCGAACTTGATTCATAGGCCTGCCGTTAGTAATATCTATCTTGGGTGCACTCTAGGTGCCACCGCACCCATTCAGCACCTTGGCACTCGTAGCTCCTCTTATCAGGCCACGCATTACGCCCGCACTGTTGCGGCTGCTGCTTATCAGAATGTGACCAGATGGCCAACCCACAACGAACCCAGTGCGAACCTCAAATCGTCGTCGTCGTCGTCGTCGTCGGCGTCGTCTTGCTCGTAACAATGTTGTACTCCATAAGTAAAAACCACAAAACGTAGCAGACAGGCGCTTATCAGTGTATGTGCGTGTGTGTGTGTGCGTGAGTGTGTGTACTATTTGTGGGTTGACTGCTGGTGCTGCTGCTGCTGCTGCTGTTTCCCCATTCAGCCCCACTCGCCAGCCAACAGGTGGTTGCACCGAGGGCCCAAGGTTTTGCCATTAGTGATCGTAGCTTCTTATCTGCCGCACGCTTTCAGCATTATGTTATTTTGTGTTCTTTTCTGCTTTTGTTGTTGCTTTCCTTCTTTCGCGTGCTGCTGCCTTTTTTTGCCTTTTACGTGCGTTCGTATTAAGTTTGTTTTTTCTGTACTTTTTTTTGTTTGTTTGCGCTTGTAATTAAGGTGATGAATTTATTGCAATCCCCTGCGCCCGCTGACGAGCGCTGCACCGCCCGATATGGGTAGAGCATGCATGCTCGCATGCAAGTCTCAAGTGGAATGCATTGCGGCTACGTATACCCTGTAAATGGCAGAGCAGAAGAAGAAGGATTAAAGGTGTGGAGCTCTTCTTCAGGCTAGCCTTATCTTTGCATACATGTGATTTACGGTTTGGCATGCGTGAGTTTCCTGTGTATAACATGTCACTTTTATAGGTGAACAATTGATGGAAAATTTATACATATATGCAAGTGTATATACTCTAGAATAGTTAAAGGAAAACCAGTCTAAGTTGGGCTAAATTTTCACATGCGTGCATATAATGTGTAAGCAAATTTTAAATTATTATATATAGAATAATTAATTATAGAATAGAATAGTCAAATCTTTCATTAGCTTATCTACGTGAATAGTTATTTATATAGTGAAAATTACATATATTTCAAAACTTAAACTCAAACAGCCCAACTTAGTAAGGGCGGCGCTTTCAGCTAGCCAAAAACTCACATGCGTTTGCAAGCATGCATCAATTTTTAGTTATGTAATACATAGAACTTAAGTGTGCTTAGCTCAGCACATGCGCATGCTAAATTATAATATGCCTAGGTATGCATATATTTGCACATGTATTAGTGTTCCGTCCGTTATCAAACAATCTGTTCTAGGCTGCAGCTTTCGGCTAACTCAGAATTTATACATATAATCCATCAAGCCGAAGTCCTCAGTAATTTTAATTAAATATTAACTCTAATACATACGTAATCATTATCTCAGGAGCGAAACTCATTCAAATTACAGCGTATCTCTCAGTCGTTTATTGCTCTCTACTCAGCACGTACTTGCATTATATATTTATTATAAATTTTATTTTTTTAATGTATGATTACGAAAAAGAGCAACAAAAATGAATAAAACAAAAAATTAATTGCACTCGCATGAATCTCAGTGCTGGGCGACATTTTCAATTTTCGCCTTTTCGACAGCATTTCCATTGAGTTTGCTTTAGCCGCACTCGAGCGGCTGTCCGAGTTGATAAAGTGAGAGCAGCGCGCATGCAATTTATAGGGCTTTTAATTGATATCGAATTGCGACCCGCCGCACCGCCAAACCAAACTTATCAATGAGAAATGAGCAACGGAATTTCCGACAGCGGACATCGAGCCCGAAATTGCGTTTCCCCAAAATGATCCGAGGACATGCACTTAGCTGTATATCACAACTGAGCTTTATATGTCATCTGAGTGGAGTCTGTTTTTTTTTTTTTTTTTTTTTTAATTTTTTTTTTTATTATTAATTTGTACTCTGTTCTGATTAAACGTTGGCCCCCGCATCCTGGATATGGATGTGGATTTGGATGTGCATCTGTAGCGGATATACAAACGAATGTGCGGCATGTCGCATCTCGCATGTCGCATGTCAATGTTCAGCTCTTTAGGTGGCGAAATTTGTGTGCGGTGTAACACGAATGCGTCGATTTATGGTATTGCCTGTAATTGATTCATTCGCAGTGCCGGGAGCCCAACAAAATTAATATTATTCTTATGCTAATTCTGATGCGATGCTGTGCAAAGATATATTGGCACAGCATTTAAGGCCGGCGAGGAACATTTTTATTTCATTTTTATTTATCTGGTGAGAGTTTTTAATTAATTAACCAAGACATGAATACTTTAAAGCGATTTTGGTGTTGGTAAACGAGCATACCTATAAATTTGTTGTGTTTTTGGCAGCCCAGGTTATCGAATAACTTCAATTTTCAGTGTTGGTAAACCACAATCTTTCTGCTATCTGTAATCTGATACTTTTCTATCATGTAACTTTACCATGTGTAGTGTTGGAAAACACTAGATTTGTATAATATTTGTAATCTTTAAGCAACAATTATTATGAGATAACTCTAGTGCACTTTAGTGTTGGTAAGCAATATATTTTATTCCAGTACGCTAACCACCTTCAGCCAATCCAACTTGTAGTTTCCCATGGACAAATATAACCAAATTAGTACACATTTATATATATTATTCACTCTCATATCTTAATTGTTAGTGTTGTCACTTTAAGAAAAAGAAATAAAAGAAAAACAGTGTTGTTAAGTCACATAACAGATCTTTCAATTACAGCAAGCCGGAGAGCATTTAAAAAGCAATTCCATTGGGGGCTAAAAAAAAAATAAATAATTAGTGGCCATTGCATAAAGATAAAAACTAAATTAGAGGCTAATTTTCTAGCTGACAGAGTTGGCCATAAAAAGCGAGTGGAGCCAAATGCGAAAACTGGAGCAAGAGCCCAGCTAGACGACGGCGGGGGGCAAGAGGTAGGTACTGGATGCGATTCGGCTATCTGGTAAATAACTCAATTGAAATGCCAACGGAACTGACACGCGGGCGACAAGAAATTGAAAAATTAAAATTGAAATTGCGCAAAGTAGACGCAATGGAAAGAGACAGAGACAGAGAGGGATATAGACAAAAGAAACAATCGAAAAGGTTAGCTACCACAGCTCGTAAACTAATTAGAAAACGACAGCAACAGCGGCTAATTGCTTGCGAAGAAAAACAACAGCAAAAAAAAAACAAAGGCTAAAAATAAAGCTAACAACTAAAGCTGAATTTAGATTCATTTGAGGCTAGAAAGAGAGCGAACCCAACGAACGAGCAAGCCAGAGCGAGCGAGAGCCATCAAGCGGGAGCGAGCGAGAGAGCAACAGAGCTGGCGAGCAGCTGGCGATTGGCGATTGGCGCAGGTGCAGGCCGAAAGCTTGGGACTGGCGCTTAGCTGACGTCGCAGCTAGGCGCACAGGTGGCTTACACAAGCTCAAGCCATGAGGTGAGGTGACTCAACAACAGCAACAACAACAACAACAACAACAGCAACAGCAACAATTATCGCAGTTGTGTTGGTAGGCGGCTCTGGTATTGATATTTGTTTGCTATTTGCCGCTTTGCATTAGCCGACATTTAAGCACGGCTATCGATTTAATTTGAACCCGTCGCATAAATTTCAAACGATTTTTTGTTGGTTCTTTTTAATTGTTTTTTTTTTTTTTTTTTTGCTGCTCTCCAAAAGTTCCACCCGCGTGCATAACAACCTCAGTTGGGGTTACAGTTGCCAAAATATCTGGGCTATATGAGTAACAAAAATTGAATAAAATACTTTTATTAATTATTTAATATATTTTTATTATTTGTATATATACTATATTGCTTATATAATATTTTTATTTTTTAAAATTATTTTTTATATATATTTATATTTATTATATTTATTTTTTTTATTATTTTTATATATAATTATATATATTTTTTTTAATTGTATTCAGTTTGTGTTTTATATTTAAAACATTTCTGCTTTAGTTTAATCAACGTTTTTTTTTAAAATTCTTATAAATCTAAATATTATATTACTTTATACATCTCTTATATTTTAAGTTTCTTAGAGTATATACATATGTATAAACTTATGAAAATATAGATGTATCTAAATATTGATAGGGGTTTTTATAAGATTTTACACTTTGAATGGGAAATTCACCTCTCCTATATTGAATTCGATTTTCATACACATTCACAGACATTCAATAAATATTTATTTTAGACATTCATAGACATTCAATAAATATATATCTTATTATGTTTGTTCACTGTTTTAATTATTCGTAACGCTCTATTCAATTTAAATTCAACTTTTATATTCGTTTTTCCTGCACTTCAACAATTTTTCACTGTTTTTGTTTTCTTAAGCGGCGAATCTAGATATACATTAATAAATATTTTGATTATATCAGAGAGCATTATATATATTTATATGTACATTCACATATATATAAAAAATCGATTCACCTTTATTTTATGCATTCTTTTATGTTCATACACATAATTAATTTATTGCTTATTTTTCTCTTAAGCAGTTCCGCTGTAAATCTCATTCATTCACTTTCAGAGCGTTGTTCTCACTGCTGCTTCAAGTCGTCACCAATTTCGCTCAGTGTTTGCCTTAGTTGGCATCCATATTTGAACAATTTGTTAACTGCACCTAGTCGCGAGTGCAGCAGCCTCTCGTAAATCTTGGCCCAGTCGGCAGGTTGACAGATTCGTTAAATTTTATACATAAGCGACGGCTGCCTGCCACTCCCCTCGCCTTCCCGGTGACCCTGCCCCTGCCTCTGCCTCTGCCCCTGTCTGTCCCTGTTGCCTGAGGCTAATTTGCGCTTTTTTGTTGCCTCAAATGTCGCCGAAATGTTGGCCACGTTATTTGTTTTTGTTGCTGTTGTTGCAGCTGCTGCTGTTGTTGTTGTTGCCATGCGCCATTTTTTGAAGTTTTTATGAGCGTAGAGATCAAAGTTCAGCATGCCAAATTATATGACGGCGTGCGCTATATATCTACTATTTTTTGTAGGCGTTTATAACGCGTGTCTCGCAGACGGCCAATCGATGCGATTCGCCTCGATTCGATTCGATTTGTATCTGCAAAAGGCGGGCGGCCAATTAAGCAATACACAAACATAGACCCCAAACTTTCGAGTGTTATTTAAGCTATAATTGAATAGTCGTGTAACGGCTTACATCCTACATGGAAATATATATTAAGTGAATGTATTATATGCGAATGTATATATCTCTATAGTTATCTCTTTTTAAGAATATTGATCTCTCGCGCTATATCTGTCTCTCTCTCTCTCTCTCTCTTAATCATCCACAGCGGGATCTGGCGTCGCCCTCGCGCGCGCGCGCTCGCGGGCTCGCTGCGGAAGCATCGCACAGAGGTAGCTGGCGCCCCGGCTGCCCTCCTCGCGCGTCGCGCTCTCCGCTGCAGTTCTGGCTCTCACACTTCTAGTCACGCTCATCAGGTTCTTTCGCTCCTTCTCGCGCTCTATCTCGACGAATTCCATGCAGTTTCTTTTCTCTCTCGCCTCTGCCTCTCTCTCTAGGCTCTCGCTCTTATGCATCATCTCATTCTCATTCAGTGTTGTCTGTCTCTCCCTTTTCCCTTTCTCTATTTTTCATTCCCTCTCTCTCTCTCTATCTTTCATTTCCTATGATTTGCATTCACTCTCTCTCTCTCTCCTTCCCGTTCTCTCTCTATCCCATATATATACGAAATTTAAATACTATAAAACCCACCCGAATTGAGTAACCCAATATTATCCAACATAGTTTCAACGCCAACGAAATGGGTGCAACAATAAAACTCTATAAGATAAAAGCTGCTCTCAAAGTCTTCACAATTATGTAATGCCATCTGAAAATCGGTCAACTCTACTGTGCCCAATGCCCAAGGAAAATCTTTGCTCCGCTTCAGTCACATCTCGCATGAGTAATACCAATCGCAGTCAAGCTCAGCCAAGGTTTTGATACACCTCAGCTTCCGCTGGCAGCTGTCAAAGACAAATTGTTCAATTGGCCCCGCTCGAAAAAAAAAAAGTAAACAACAAACTGAAGCGAGACGAACCACAAAGAGAAACAAGTAAGAAAGCTCTAGTCGAGACTGCTCGACTACGAGATCCCCTGAACCCTACAAGCAACTGATATTTCAATAATAATTAGCACCCACACACGCACTCATGCAAACAAATACACGCACACACACACACTCACATATACAGGCGATTTCGCTTGGGTTGCGCTGCAGTGTTGGCAATATTAGGAGAACTTATTTGTTGAATAATTTAATTTCTAGACGTACGATCGTAATGAAACTTTCAGAACGTAATCATAATGTTAAAATGTATGTGTATACCGAATCACAAGTCTCTAGTATTTGATATACGACTTTTACAAAGATGAGGGTGAAGGGGTGGATTTAGGGGTGGGGGGTAAATTTTAACAAAAACCGAAATTGTATGACATGCGTCTTAATATACATTTTAAATTTGGAGACTGTAGCTTGAAAGATGTAGGAGATATAATTTTTAAACTGATCTTCGATAAGGTTTTTTATCGATAAAAAAGTATCGGAATGAGTTATCGTTTTTTAGTGATAAACTCGATATCCGCGTGATATATACGGACATTTTAAAAAAAAGTTGAAGTCTCTAGCTCTTATATCTTCTGAAATCGACGCGTTCAAACATACGGACAGACGGACGGACGGACGGACGGACGGACGGACGGACGGACGGACGGACGGACGGACGGACGGACGGACGGACAGACAGACGGACAGGGCTAAATCGACTCAGCTCGTCGCCCTGATCAAGAATATATATACTTTGTGGGGTCTGCCACGCCTCCTTCTGCCTGTTACATACATTTTAACAAAACCATTATACCCTGATTTCCCATTTTCAATGGGTTCAGGGTATAAAAACAAAAGCAAACAAACAAAAACGTGAAAAACCTATAAAAATAAAAATGTCCAAATGAAACTTGATGTTTCTTAAAGGCAACCTTCAAAATGAGCATTCAAACGAACGTGCGATGCAGTTTTCCGCAATGCGATGCCGCCGCCAGCTGAGCGAGCGAGAGAGAGTGAGGCAGATGCTGCTAGCGTCAATGACAGACAGGGAGAGAGAGCGAGAGTGAGGAAGAGGGAGAGGAATGAGCAGTGGGAGATGACGAGCAGCTAGAGACGAGTCGCGCAAGTTTTTGGGGCGTGGGTTGCAATCAACACCAACAACAACAACAATAGCACAGCTAACAAGCAGACGGCAGCAGGTGTGTGCCACAATTATTGACTGACTGATTGACTGAGGGACAGACGGACAGATAGTCGAATAGTCAGACAGATATGACATTGCAATGCCGTTTCATCGTAGACACACAAGCGAAATGGATTTTTAATTTTTTTGTTTTGCTAAGCTACTTAAAAGACAACAACAACAGCAGCAACAACAACAACAACTACTACAGCCATAGCAATAGCAACAATTGTGAATAGAAAACTAATATCAAATATGGAAAATTTTCAGTTCATATTTTTTGTTGTTTTGCGCAACAATAGATAAACAAAACAATTAAGGCACGTGCACAGCCAAAGCCGGAGAGCCGGAGAGCCGTAGAGTCGGAGCATCTCGTTCGGGGTTAAATCGCATCGACAGCCCTAAGCAGAGCCGAACAACCTAATCAAAGTGCTATCTGGCCCAGCAGCCACCACCCAAAAGGATTCAGACGTTTAGCTCAATCAAATTCTGTTTTACGCTCTTAACTGATGGCAAACACGTTTCAGCATTCAGCTGAGTCCGTGGGGAAATCTTGTGCCGCATCCTTCCTACCGGCTGCATAATTCATAACTGTGGCACCACAGAGCGCTTCAGTTTTGGGGGTGTTGCATGAGCCGTAGCAACACTTTTCGTTGTCAGGCCATATGCCGCAAAGTGTTGCACGCGGCGTATGCGTAATTCAAGCCCTGCTCTAATTGAGTTGGCAACATGCAG
Source organism: Drosophila navojoa (assembly GCF_054131105.1). Classification (NCBI taxonomy): domain Eukaryota; kingdom Metazoa; phylum Arthropoda; class Insecta; order Diptera; family Drosophilidae; genus Drosophila; species Drosophila navojoa. The sequence goes on along the minus strand of NC_142892.1, from coordinate 8,738,532 downwards.
CGGCACATCGTTGGTGCAGCAGCGGGGCAACAGCTGGGCGACCATGGGGAATTATTAGGTTACAATTTGATGCCGAGTCGCCTGACGATTATGACAGATGGCTGCTGCTTGCTCTTGCTCTTCCTCTTACTCTAGTTGTTGTTGTTGTTGTTGCTGAAGTGGCAGCTTCTCAAGTGCTTGGCTGCGCTTTTGGCATGTGGCATGCGGCCTGTGGCACGACAGGCGCGGCACTACGTCTGCGTCTCACAGCTCCAGCTCGAGCCTCAATTTCAGCTTGGCTTTTGCAGTCTCAGCCACATGTCATGATTGCTTTTACGTCGTGGGTGTATGTGAGAGGAGGGTGTGTGTGTGTGTGTGTTTGCTGTGTGTGTGTGAGTGAGTCATGGTACGTGCTACTGTGCAAAAAGTTATTAAATTTTTATATGCCGTATGTGCGCCTTTCTTTAAGCAGGTTTCCTCTTTTTTATTCCAGCCACTCCTTAATAGCTGGCCAAGTGGAGCAGGGCGCGGGGCTGAGGTGAAGGGGGACTTTATGAAGAAAAACAAAAACGGGTTCACGTGTCGTACGTGGCCGCCATTAGCGTAAACATTTACGGATGCGTTCTTGAGTGCCAGCCAAATTGCTGGCAAAATTATACGAAATTTGCTCAATGGGTCAACTAAATATGTTGAATTTGCCAATTTTCCACAAATGTTGTAAATTTTCCATTTAGCCAAAGGCAAGAGGTGAGGAGCGTTAGCTGGGTGAGGGGTGAGTGAAGATGACTACGTAAGACAAATAGATGCTATGTGTGTTTTGTAAATTGAACCAAGGCAAAGTACAGTGGAATGAGCTGATTTTAAATGGTTTTTAGGGTGGTACAGGTAAAGAAGAAGAGGATTTGTAAAATGAAAACTGAACCCTGACAAACTGCTTGACTAACTATGCTAACTATTTATTATAAGGTAAACTCAGATTGATTTTTTATTTCTTTATTTCACAGTTCGTTTCACGCTTCAAAATTGGTTTAAGCTCATTTAAAACTCAATTACCACTTTAAATTACTAAAAACTCTCATATAGAGTTCCTGATCTTCCCATTTGACCTTGTACACATATATGTATATACCAATGCGAGGTTTTTGTGCACTGATTGCCTGGCCGCTGCCCATGGTGGATGTCAAGTGACCCACTGGTCGGTGCCAAAGCAAACAGAGCCACAGCCTTAGCCGCAGCCACACGGCCGCACGGCACGGCCACAGCTGTAGTCGAGCGATATGATCAAAGTGAACAGACAGTTCGGCTTCCATATGTTGTTTGCCAGCCGCCGAATGGGAGGTGGCTGTGGGCGAGCGGTGCGGTGGGGTGTGGCACGCTGTGGACTGTCAGGTTGGGTGGGGACTGTGGTGCATCAACGTCAACAACATCATCATAAATGGCGATGCGATGCGATGCGATGCAGTGGGGCAACCTACTTACTGCACAGTTGCAGCTGCTGCAGCTAAAAGCATCAATCAATGGCTGAGCTTTGTCTATGCCACTGCCTGCCTGAGTGAGTCTGTTGCAATGAGCGCCATCTATTGGCAGCTGGCTGACACTAAACAATGATGTTCATGAGCAGAGAGATCAGTTCTCGCCTCGACGCTCTGCCACTCAATGAAATTTCCATTCAGCTTGACACGCGGCCTAATGAATTTCAATGAAACACACACACACACACACACACACACACACACACACGTAAGCACTCTGTTAAATTTACGTAACGTTAAATTTCGTATAATGAACATCTGTGCAAACAGCGCTCAAATACATGTACATACCTACATACACACATACGTACATACATATGTATATGCCCCAACCCCGGACACAGTCTGGCCCTGGTCAGTTGAACTGCGCTTCTGCCGCAGCAGTAGGCAGTAGCACATCCGCATCTCATCGCGCTGCTGATAGTCGTCAGCATCATCATCGTCATTATCATCATCATCTTTATGATCATGATGAAGCATCCGTTGTGCTCCAATTTTCACAGCTGGCCGTTTTGGCGTGCTAATGAAATCGAGCGCGTTTTTATTTGTTTTTATGGCATTTGTCAGCGCCGCGCACAGATGGACAAACGGTCAGACGGACGGACGGACGGATGCATCGCGTTCTCATGCACACTCGAATGTATCGAGTACAAAAGTATCGAGTATAAACTGTATGCAATGCAGCTGTAATTGAATCGCGGCGTGTGGCTTAATTGAGACCAACACACACACACACACACACACACACACATCAACTGCAAAAAATCACCAGCAAAAAATCAACAAAAAAATCGAAGCAACAGCAAAACTCACCGACAGTCTTGTCCGTCAATTCGCCGCACGCTGTCCATTCGCCGTGGCCACCAGCGTCGATCGGCACTCAAAGATCAAGCCGGAGCCTCGCAAATTAGCTGAATGTGTCTCGATATCGCGATCTACATAGATCTTGGCGATCTCTGCTGTCGATCGCATGCAAATTTTCTAATTGTTATTAACAATTGCCGCTGGGCATAGTTAAGCAATTAAAAGACACCAGACGTAAATGCAGACGGTAATAAAAGCCGTTAGTTTTGCCTTTTTTGCTTTTGGCCGCTCGAACACAATTTGTCGGGCTTTTGATTGGGCTGAGTAAGGAAAGGAAAAGGGCATGACAGACTACTTGGTGTAAGTTGTAACAGGCCGAGAATGGAAAGTTTATTTAATGAAATTATGTATTGTACAATATTATAAAATTACAAAATTATTATTAACAAACTCTTTTGCTCAGCTGCTCTGATTTTTTCTTATATTAAATAGAGATATAGAACTACTATTATTATTCCTAATTTATCCTGATTAAACAAAAAATAAAGATTATCCCATTTATAACATTAACTCGAATAAATTACTCAATTGTAGCGCAGGGTATTTCATAGTGACATCTTTACTTAGTTTTTGTTTCTTTCTAGTTTGCTTTTCGATTGAGTTTTCGTTTTCGAATTAGCTGTGGATTATGTCATGCAATTAACAATGGCACATTGCGCATTGCCTTTGTTGCTGTTGTTGTTGTAGCTACCGCATTTCGGCTTTGTCAGTGGCACGTTTTGCACTACGTTGCAAAACAAATGCTCGCACGGGCATTCGCATTCGTATTTGCTGCCCCACTCGCACTCACAGCCAGTTCGCTATTCGCATTCGCATTCGAATTCGCACTCGTTCTCAAATTTGGCTTGGAATGGCGATTGCAGTCGACGATGTGTTGCGTGCACTTTGTGAACTTTTGTGGTTGCCATTTGTGCAGCTACCGTTGATTAACAGTTGTTATTGTTGTTGCTGCTGTTGGTGCGGCATGTAATTAAGCAGCATTGACATGTCTAGTTCGAGTTCGAGTTCGAATTCGACAACTGAGCACTGAGCAAATTGACGTAAGCGCATGCGTCAGCGTTGATTGATGCGGGCATTTATTATGCACAGCAGGAGTGAGAGAGTGTGTGTGAGAAAGATAGAGAGGGGGAGCAGAGAGGATAGGTGTAACACGGTTCGGCAATCTGTGATCTCCGCAGCCGCCGGCAGAGCAAGTGAGCTCGACATCTGGCTGGGCGTGACTTTGGCATTGTCGTCAGCTAATGCTAATGTTGTGTGACAAACGCACACTTGTGTGTGTGCGTATCTGAGTGTGAGAGAGAGAGAGACTACTAGGTGAGCATGCGAGTGTGTGTGTGTAAAGTTATGTCAAGGCTATTTGTAACAGCGCTATCATCAACACCATCTCATTGTTAGGCAGCGACACCTGTTGGCGAGTGTTGGTGAGTCCAACTAGCTGAGGCTAAGTACATACATATTTTAATTTAAAACATTTATTAAATACATGTTAATATATTACATGTTTTACAAATAATAATGACTAAATGTGAATTGATTTGTATTTGGCACGCTGAATAATGTAAAAATTATGTACAAAAATCTTAATATCAATTGACAGGCATATTAATTCCCAATGTACTTGTTTGTTATCTCTCAGAAATCAAATTTATGTAACAACTCCACATTCTTAATTAAAGTGAGCTAAGCAAAATGTGAACAAAATGTAAAACGGCTTAATAACGAGTTGCTGCCTTATTAATATTCAATATAAAATATACTATAGATACATATATGTATATGAATATATTTAAATACCCTATAGAGAGATTGCTGATAATCAATATCCGTTTGGAGTGCAAGCTCTTCACACTTGCCACACTTTAGGTAGTGGTGGCACCACATCGCAATTAGTGTAGAAGATGTTGGCCAGATATCTACGATATGGAGAAATTCAGCTAGAACTAATACCACTAATTGGCCCAATTCTCACTTTTTTTTCTCCTGCCAGAGACAGAGGGAGCCCACGCAGCTATCGAGGTGGAAACGGACCGGACAGCTCATAAATAAACAAAAAACAAAAAAAAAAAAGCAGCGTGCAACATGAGCAACAAGAAACAGAACAAGCTGGCAACATGGGTGTCAGACAGGCCGAGTAGGTTTTATATGCAGATGCGATCAAGACGACGCCTGCAGATCACGTTGCCAGTGGGGAGAGCGGAGATGGGAAGACTGCAGAGAGGAGAGAGGAGAGTGAAGAGTCGTTCCGGTACGTGTGAGCTGATATGTTGGGTGGTCTGTTCCAAATCAATTGCGGCCCTCCGTAGCAAAGCATAACGAAAGCAGCAGAGCGAGAGAGTGGGTGAAACAGAGATAGAGAGAGAGAGAAGAGGGAAACGAAGCCCACAGGATGGGGCAGTTTTGTTTATTTTGCATAAATGTTGCCCCAAATATTGCAGCTGTAAACATATATAATGAATGCCAGTGATCGAAGCTCGATGATGATCAGCTTGGAGCTCTGCGACTTTTAGCTTCAATAAATATTTGTTTAAAGTTCCGCACTCCCTGGAGCAGGGGCAGGGGCAAGTGGCAACTGGAGAGCGGCAAGTGGCCGAGCGCTCTGCATGCGCCCACACACGCCCAGTCATTGTGGCTTGGAGTGGACCACCAGGCAAGATCGATGGATGTTGCAGCTGCTGCCGCAAATATGCTAAGTGCTCAGCTCATCCTCTTCTTCTTCTTTCTCTTCCTCTGATTGTTGCTGTTGTTGTTGGCTCTTTCTGTAAACAATTGCGGGGCAGACGAACTGCAAACATTTTATTGGCTACGCTTGTGTTGCTTCATTTTTATTGAGTTTACTTCAAACAGTCGGCACTCCACACTCCACAAGCCACATGCCGCAAGCCGCACGCCACTTCATAGAGCCACACAGCGCCCACAGCCAACAGCCAGCAGCAGCAGCCGGCGCATCTCTTTTTTCAACACCTTCTTATAGGCTGCCACACATCTGCTGCCGAAGACGCCGATCGAGCAATCTCTGCCATAAACAAGAAACTTTTCATAATTTCGATTCCACTTTGATTTCTTATCGATTAATTGTATATATACACATGCATACATGCATATGTATGTGCTATAAGAGGCATATATATGTATATGTATGATTAACATGTCTTGTGTAGTGGCTGCCCCTTCGTCAGTGCGTGGCATGAAGTGCTGCCCTGTGTTGATGTTGTTGAAAATTCAACAACATACAAAAAACGTTTGCTGCCACTGCGATTTGTTTGGGTGGCATGTTCAGCCTCAGCCACAGCTGCTTGAAGCTGCCACAAGAAACCTACAAAAAAATGAAAAAGCGGGAAATCGGAAATCTGGGCATTGTAGCTGTCGGCACAGCTCTGGCCATGTGCTTTATCCACGTTGTTGTTGATGTTTGGCCTCACTTTTTCTCTTTTGGCTGAATCATTTTTGACAGAGCTGTGAAATGTTTATAAGTAAATTTCCCGGCCAAAACAATCAAACGAAGTTGCATTCATTTATATGGAATATCTTTTTAATTGTGCCTCAAACTTACCCAAAGCTCAAAACATAGAATGGAGAAACAAGAGAGTTTAAAAGTTTAGCATATTCAAATTTTAAGATTTAAATAAATAAATATTTCTGATAAAAATAAATAATTTAGTTTACAACATAAAACTCATTTCAAAAGTTCTTCCAACAAAAACTCGATTAAACATTAAATCAATGTAAAATACTTTAAACAACCCGTAGCACACACATTTTATAATGAAAACGCTTCAAACCATCCTTTATGTTACTTTTATATATTCAAAATATTTATAAAAATAAAAATATTAGTCAACGGTGACCTGCTCCAGGTGAGGCTCGAACTCACAACCCCGGCATAGCTCATACACAATAGTACTGATTATAAGTACCGTGCGCTAACCAATTGCGCCACTGGAGCTGTTGCTCGGTGCCTGCCAAATGCGCATCTAAAGCGGAGAGCCACTGAGAACTAGAATATTTGCTGAGCGAATTCTGACTCTCGCGCATTGCTCTCACTTTCGCTCTCTCGTCTTCCTACTCATTCTCAATCATTTTGTGGCACGCTAGTCGTGCGTGTGTTTGTGTTCTCAAGCATGTGTGTGCATGACATTTGAAATTTCGTTAATGCCGTGTTAATTCGCCGCGGCAGCAAAGCTGATAAGAATGTATGCTTATATAAGATTCATTTTAAAACCTAATAAATTGAGTCATTGAGAGCATATAGTGCCGGCTAATTGATGCAATAGACTATCGACAATCGGCAATCGGCATGACAACAATATTAATTATAAATATGTATTAATGCATTGAAAAGTGAAATTAGTTTAGTAACAGTTTTTACTTTCAATGGACCGGCGATCCAACCCTTGCACAACAAAAGTAAACAATGTAAATTTTATGCTTTTCACTTTCGTTGCGAGAACAGGTGCAGGTTTAGCGGCGATTACGAAAAGCCCGTTAAAATTGCAGCGACATCAGATCCAGCTCCCAGCTCCAGTTGGCACAATGCAAAACGTTAAACAAAACAACAAAAATGAAGTAAAAAAAAAAATAAGAAAACAAGAGCAAACAACAACAACAAAAACAGTTACAATTCGATTTCAAATGAATTGCAAAATGCAGCGAAAACAATAGAGTGTGCGGAAATGTAGAGCCAGGGAGAGCGTGCGAAGCGGGGCGAATAAGCTCAAGCTCAACTGTGCACTGTGTACCGAGCACGGCGAGTACTTTTGCGGCGATTACTGAGAAAATCAAGCTCGGAGTCAGTCAGGAAATGCAAATTGCGCTAATTACGTTGGGCATAAAGCGTTGCGATATTTACTGTTGTATGCGCTGTACTTGCTGTTGTTGTAAGTGTTATTGCCATAATCGTTTCTAACTGAATAAAAATAAAATGCAATGCAATGAACATAAAGTACCCTCACACACACACACACACACCACTTCCATATGCATATGTATAGCTAAGTGCAACAACAACAACAACAACAGCAACAGCTGTGACAAATGACCATTGTATGACATTAATAATAATAATTTAATGCTGGAAAAACGATTTCGCAATGGAAAAAACTTAGCGAAGCGCGCAAAAGCCAAATCCCTTGTCATGTCATGCTGCAATTAAACAAAAGCAGAAAAAAAAGCACCGACGACAACAACAACATCAACAGAAACAATTATTAATGAAAAGCGACAACAGACAGTCGGACATTAAACAGTTAATAATACTAGCTGACAATTAATGATGTATGTAAAATGTGACCTCAAAAAAAAATATATAGAAATACAACTGTCTGTGCCACATCGCGTGGCGCCTTATACTTGTATAACTGTAAGCGTAAACGAAATCGAATTAGAGTCCAATCAGAAAACACACACACACACACACACGAGTCCGAGCGTCGCATATCAGCTGCAATGTTTTTCCATTTCCAAGCTTCCATCTCCCAGGCAGCAGCTTGTAGGTGGGCGGTGGGCGGTGTTGGCGACTGGCGCCAATGAAATCAAAACAACGATAGGAGCAAAAACAATTCGAGGAAAAAACACCAAGCTCTACTATAAATAATAATAATAAACAATAACAAGACTCAACAACAAAATCTTAGAATATGAAATGAAACATTACAATATAACAACACTATACACAGCTAGATAAAGCAACAAATCTTTAAATGGAATTAAATCTTATAGATACGATCGAAAATCAAGTTATTTTTAATGTAACTTTACTGTCTTTAAGCTGAACAGAAAATAAAATCCCCTGACAATTCGCAGAAATTCGGATTAAATGCTTTTAAGCAAATATCAATGCAATTTATATAAAAATATCATGCTAATACTCTATGAAGAGATCATAAATTAGGTCTAACAATATAAACCGCAAAATTGAATTAAAATTTTATGGCCGAATACAAAGAACTTTTTGTTTGGCATCAAAATACAAATTCCATAATTAAAATTTTTAATTTGAATAGAAACTTAAACATATTTATAAATAAAAACCATTATGAATATAAATAAAACGCAATTACAATTATAAATAAATATTAAATTATCAAGTCATTAAAATTTAAAATACACACTTTAACGCTCTAAAAATACTTACACGATATTTATCTTAAAAAAAAAAAAATATTCAGCTGTGCTTTTACTTAGTTTGTGAAAATGTGCTTTTAAACCAATTTTAAAATTATTTATTAATCGCTCTTTGTTTTTCCCGTTTTATATGAGTCATAAAACTTATCTTATAATTGCTGTTTATCAATTAAATCATTTAAGCAACAGCGCCCTCTTTTGTCTGTCTTTCGCATTACTTCTTATCAACTCCAATTGCAGTTCCAGCGTGGAAATTAAGATAAATTCCAAGCCCACGCTGCACAGCGACTGATGAATATAGCTTTAGTCATGCATGCTCACATGAATACATACATACATACAAACATACAGTATGTATGGGTCACCCAAAACCCAGCTAGCTTAATCTCTTTCAAGTACTGCATTAAGATTAGACCTTGTTTTTTATTGTCTTAGCCACTTGCATGCCTATCATTATTGTTGTTGTTATTTGCTTATCAGCTGCAGTCGCCGCTGCTGCTCCTACTGCGCTGACTGCACTTGTAGCGCCACTTTCGGTTTTATTTGCTAACGCTGCGGTTCGAGTTCGACTTCGACTCTCCAAGTTCGTTCGACTTGAAGCACGGCGAAATCGTTGCTGGGCTGGAAGTGAAGATTCATTGTGTTGTTGACACAGCTGCAGTTGCTTTTGCGCTGTTGAACTTTGCAATGTTTGCGCTGGCAGCGACTTTTACCTCAGGGCCAGCCTTCGCTGCCCACTTCATCATCATCATTCCAGCCGCAGGCACTCTACAAAGGCGAAAACAAAGCAAAAAAAACTAACGCAAAATGAGCTTCAGGAGATCACGCCTGCGTGGCTAGCTTGTTTTGCTTGGTTGCTCTTTCGCACTGTCGCCCCCGCATGGCAGCTGTCTCGCTCGCTCGCTCGCTCGCACGCACATCTACACGCACACGCACACAGTTACAGCAGACACTTTGCATGCTATTTGTTTCGTTTATTTGACTTTCTCATTAACTTTTGCTTACTCTGCGTCGCTCGGCTCCTCTTTTTTTTCTTCTCTTATATTTTGTTGTTTTTGTTTAACTGAAAGTTGCCGCAAGATTTGTATGCGCACCTGATCAAACTTCACGTTCACGTCATTTTCGTTTTGCCGGCTTGTGGGAATTATTTTGTTGATCTTGTGATTTGCCAAGTTTACACGCGTCTTAGTATACGTATTTGTATGTTTGTGTGAGAGCGTGTGTGTTTGTATGTGTGTAAATATTTGCTACGCCTAAGCTTAGGCCTAGACTTTGAGCCTAGACGCAGGTGCCACAATTAAAGTCTATTAAGCTGAATTTATAACCTGCAGCCGCAATGGATATAAATTTGAAAATTTAGTCAAATTAGCGCAGCGACGACTGCAGCCGCGTAAGTCGCTTTAAAAAAGTGCAAAGCAAGGCGTCTAGCTGCCCCAACGAGTGCGACTGCGAGTGCGAGTGCGAAGGCGAGTGCATTGCAGGTGTTTGAACTCAAATGTCAGCCAAATGTCGACGCGTCGCTAAGGCGAATGCTAAGGCAAAGGCGAACGGGGCGAATTCGGGGGATGGGCTAAATAATTGGGCGACAGACGCTGACGTTGCTTCGCCGCCGCTGCTGCTGCTGCTGGCAGTAAACATAAAATTTGCGAATGGCGATCGCACGGCGCGTGCAATGCGAAATGCAAAACAAACAGTTTTTCGATATCACACCTACATACCCACAAACACACACACACGCACACACACACACACACACACAATGTGAACAATTGAATGCGTTCAGGAGTAAAAGTATGTCACACTCACACACACGCACGCTTGCATACAAGCGCTCATTGCCAGAGCGTGAAAGCTCTCTTGAGAGAGCGCAACTGGAAAGCAGCAAATGTCTACATTCCAATTGGGGTGCAGCAGCCGAAGGGCGTTGACATTTCGAGGGCAAAAGCAACATGAGCAGTGACTGTTCGCCCTCTCAGCAATCTCTCTCTCTCTCTCTCCCTCTGTCTGCCTCTGTTTCGTGCTCCCTCCGTTATGGATTGCAATTTCCAGTGTCAGTTTCCAGTGCGCTGATTTGTGCCTGTCGGTTGGCCAATTTTTGTATGTACGCCGCATTTGAATTTCAGTTTCGTCAACTTAATCAAAACGGCGGCACAGTTGGCGCTGACGCTGACGTCGGCGCCGGCGCCGGCGCTGGCAAAACGAGCTGGTGACAAATCTGCAACTGCAGCGACAGAGGCCGCGGCTGCGGCAGTGGCAGCGGCAGCCGTGCCCATTGTGTTGCACCGCCTGCCACGGCATCTGCATGTGGGCGTCGTTTTGCGGACGCCGATTTTGAATTTGATTTTTGGGCCTGCCTCATGTGTTCCGTGGCGATGGTGGGTCAAATGCCTGGCCAAAAGGGTGTGACGTTTGTTTCATTTGATTTGGTTTTGTTGTTGCTATTTTTTTCTCTCATTCTTTTTTTTTTTTTTGGTGACTGTCTTTGGCTGCGACATCGAATTCGAATTTCGAGCTGCGGCTCCGTGTGGCCGCATGTGGGCTTAATTTATTTTGACTTTTGGCCATTTAGCTTGAGATTTATCTGGCCTAAACTATGCGCCGAGCCAACAGCAACAATGACAACATTTCGGAGTCGCCTGTTGACGCGTGGATTTAATGTGCCAAATGCGAACTGCGAGCGGCTGTTCGCTCAGCCTGTTAACGGATTAGAGCCTGGGTGGGTCTCCATCTGGCACCATAAACCATTTCTTGACACGCCCGTCAAATTGAGTTGTCACCCATAAGAAACTGTTCTCAGTTCTCAATTCGCGGTTGTCTGCTGCTCATGTTCTAGGGATTAGCGATAAGGGAATCATTCCAGACACAGACAACAGTTCATAAACTCTGCATTATTTATCATAAATTTCCAGTCTGCGTGCGTCAATAGACGGAACTGCCCAGATTTTTTGTGATTTTGGCTAAAATAAATCAAATATTCAAATCTTTTGGCTATTCATGGAATATTTGTCTAAATGGAAAAGTTTGCTTTGTTTTGATACTTATTTTAATGGAATATCTAAAAACTGGGTTAAGGTAAGCTCACTCAACTTCTTGCTCATGATTATATCTGGGTTATACTTATATAATCTAATATCTCATCTCTATCTATCTCTAATATATAATAATCATTTAAATGTAAAGGAATATCAACTTACGATAACTAATTAGATAAGCGCTTAGGTAATAGACCTGGAATATTCCATGTAACATAAGTTAGGTTAAATTTCGTGAACCACTGGAATACTCTTTAATGTCAGCTTAAGTTATTTATAAAATCCATATATGAAAATACCATATAACATCTGCTTTCCGCCATTTGTTAACTCTTTCTCACAACTCATAAAGTAAACAACAATTTTTGTCACATTTCCCTTCCATTTCAACTCAAGTGTCTCAAACTCTTCAATTCTTCCAGTCTGGAAATCTGGCATTTTTCAAACAACAAAAAATTGCGGACAATTTGTGTATCCGCTGTCTGTTTGTTGGGCTCTTGTTGTTTATGCAGCTAACTGCGGGTGCGTCTAATGGTTCAATCAGCGGCAAATTTTCCAATCAGTTCCCACATTAATTATGCCACAATTAAAAGACGACTACGAATAGGCCGGAGTCTGCGGAGTTTGGGTGCGGGAATTCCACTTGAATGGCTGTCAATAGGGCGAACAATGCGCCACTTGAAGTAGGCACAGCAGAAGAAGAGGCAGAGAGAGAGAGAGAGAGAGGGAGAGAGAGAGAGAGAGAGAGAGAGAGACAGAGTTTGAGCCCGAATGGACCCTTAGCCCGCATGTGCGAGCAGCTATTGACGCCCTCGCTTTCTACTCATCTCTCTCGCTCTGTCTCTTTCACACTGCCTGCCATTGTCTCTGCTGTTGACCTCCAGCGTGGACAAATGCCCACACAGCTGTGTAGCTCTGCTCTGGTCTGCAAAGTGTTTGCAAACTGTGCACAGAGAGGCGGCTAATTTCGTAGAAATCACAGAGCGTGATAGACAGAGAGCGAGCGAGAGAGAGAGAGAGAGAGAGAGAGCGAGAGAGAGGTAAAGTAGAGGCAGACAGACAAGAGCAGCGTCAGCAATTGGACTGGGAACGGGTGGGCATTGTCAGCGTTACGCATTTCCTCTCAGGTGTGCCGATCTGTCCGTCCGTTTGTCCGCCTGTCCGTCCGTTTGTCCGCCTGTCTGTCTGTCTGTCTGTGTCGGTGCCAAACAAAAGCGTTAAAAAGTAGGTGCAGCTGGGGCAGCGGCCGTTGTGGCTGCGGCGGGATCGCAATCGGGATTAATGAGCAACAGTCGCAGACAACAACAACAACAACGGCCACAAAGTGAGTGGGAAAATGGAAAGGCCGCTCATTGAGCAAACAAACAGCAAATAAGCAACATGTAAGAGCAACATGTGAGCGATAATGTGGATAACGTTTAGATACCCTGTAAAATATGAAATATGTGTGCATACCTATAAGGAGTATATGCATACATATGTATATGTAAAATTATAGATGAAATATATTATATGGTTCCATGATCCTTCTATGTACAACAGTTGTAGACGGCTATGAAAGGAATGAACTCTAGATTAGAGAATAGTACTACAGTGAGCATAGAGTGCTATAGCATGAATACATAGACAAATGGAGGATTCCAGATGAAGTAGTTATTATTTAATAGAGTTCAAGAAAAGTCACTTATCTCCGCTTTCCAGTCTCTACTTACAACAAATCTCTACATTTGAAACTAGAACACCCAACTGCACTCAATTACAGGGTATCATTACAGCAAAGCCGTGTCGCTGACTGAGCTGCTGGCTGTTAGCTGGTTGACTGAGGTGAGCTGGTGGTGCGACCGGGAGGGACTGAGCTGGTGGCTAATGATGCCGCTGCTACGTGACGTTCGTTGCCAAGTGGCAGCAGAAGAATTGTTTCTGATATTTTTTCTCATTATGAATTGTGCCATTCTGTGGCAGACGTCGCAGCGTTTTGTCGTCATGACTGCAATCGCCTTATCTGCCACTGACTCTAACTCTCTCTCCCTCCTTCCCCCTCTTTCTCTCTCTGTCTCTCACACTTTATCTTCATCTGTATCTGTAGCTGCGACGCAGCTCGCTTTCCGGCTTACGGTAAAGTCTGTTGACTTAGCCGAAAATAAAATGAGAGATAAGAAAATGCCGAGTGGAGGGCGGTTATAAATGGGCGGGGCCAGCGGTATCTTGCATGCGGAATGTTGCATGTGGCATGTTGCATGTGGATGTGTGGCAGGCCGCTTCTGCTTTTCATATCCGTCATTTAATTGACGGCTCGAGGACTTTTCACAATAAATCATAAAGCCACGATGATTTGTTTGCAATTTAAATGCAAATACCGACCACCCAGCTAGCAGGAGGAAGAAGAAGACTCCGCTGGTGCAGAGCGGCAGAGGCATTGCAAAATTATAACTTAATTTCGAGCAACGAAAATGTTGGCAATCGCTCGAATTGCACCAGAAATCGCCTCGAGCGACAACTGGAGCGGGGTACGACGCGGGCAGCGGGGGAGCGAGCGAAAATGAATGTGGCCAAAAGTGGAAGCCACACAATGCGAGCCAATGCGACCACGGGGCATGATTTGTCTTCAAAATCAACTCACAGACCGAAGCTAACGAAATAAAACACTCTCAACTTGGAACAAATGAATGCGAAATGCGAGATTTGCGAATCGATTCCCAATGAGCGACCGATCGAATGAGCTGTAGCTAAGATTGAAGAGATTGAAATGGACAGGGATTATTATTAGGCATGTTGCAAAACACGTAAGATTAATAAAATGTATAAGGGAATTAGCTATATAGCTTGCCCAGTTGTTATCGATAATTATCGATTTATAGAAACTCTCAAATAACACAAATAGCTCTAATTAAAATGTAATTCATGAACAAATGGATGATATCAGTATATGTTCAGTCAACAGTTCTAGGAATATTCCCCACTTATTTATTTTATTTTATCGAGCTGGATTTAAAGAATTACTGTATAACTCTTTTTCAGCAATAGCTGTAAATATTATCGATAGACTCATAAGATTAAATTGACAAAACAAAATCCTTGACTGACATTAAACCTAACTCTAATGTATCTCAGATTCTCTTTACTCTCAGTCCAATCCACCCCGCATTCGGCGTGTAGGGCATTTGGGCAGAAGGCTGACTAAGCCCTGGCTGTAAGGGCAATTCCAAGAAACGCATTGCTTTGTTTGACGTCTCCGGCTGTGGGTCTCAGTCAGCCGTTGGCAGATCAAGCTACACTCCAGGGCCCCAACCAAAGCCGAGCCCCAAATATTAATAAAAGTCGTCATCGTCCAAAGGAAGCGCAGTCGAGCCCAAAAATACAAACGAAAGACCAAACCACAAAGGAAAAAAAAAAATAACAAAAAATAAAGGCAGCCGAAAGAATGAGAGAAAAAAAGTTATGCCACGCCGGTGTTCAACAAATTTCAATCTCGGCTCAAAGGCAAAGGCAAAGGCAAAAAGGCGGCCAGCAAGCAAAAGAAGCAACGGCAACAGAGGTTGGGGGCTGGGGCAGCGGTAGAGGCAAAGGTAGCGGCAGGGGCAGCTTTTGAGGCAATGGAGACTGCTTTTGGGGCAAGATGCACGTGCAGCATTGAAATGCGCAGCGCGTTGTGCCCAAAGGATCTGCGCTAAATAAAAAGCAGGCAAGCGAGACAGACGACCGAAGAAAGAGAGTGAGAGAGAGGAGCAGAGGGCAGAGGGGCAGAGGGAGCGGCAAGGTAGTCGAAATGAATTGAAAGAATTCCTTGCGGGGCAGAAACGTCGACGGGCAACTCGTCTCGTCGCTGATCACACGCAAAGATAGCCACAGCCGGGCAGACGAAGTACAGGGTATACAGGGGAGAGCGGCGGAGTAGGAGTAGACGTTGCACAGGGTATCGCAGAGGTATCTGGATTTGAGGCTTGGTCATTCGTTTTGGCCAAAATGCGCCAAAGAATTTCTGTGGCTTCGCCTGCGCCTGCGCCTTTTGATTTCACAGCGTCCTCTTCAAAGAAGGCTTCACTGTATGCATGTGTGTGTGTGTATGAATAGTTTTTGGTTGAATTTGATTTTCTGTTTTGTTATATACATTTTTTTTGGGGGCTTTTTCAAGGCTTTTGTCGTTTGCCTTTGTTCTGGCAAGCGAGCTGAGGACGGCCACATTATATTACGATTTGAATTTCAGATTGAGTTTTAATAGCACCACCAGCCACACCGCCACCACAGTGAAGTGGAGAGCGAAACCACACCTGCATTTGATGTGGTTCTGTGTTACTTTTCGCAGTTCTGTTGCAACTGCTCTCCACCTTCCCTCTCTCTCTCTCTCTCTCTCTCTCTCTCTCTCTCTCTCTCTCTGTCTCTCGCTCTCCCTCTATCTGCACTGCAATCTTGTTTTCTCGCTCTCTTTTTTTCGGCGCGTAGATCAGCTGCCTCCGCCTCTTGCCACTTGCCTCTCGGCGCTGTGCTGCAACATTTCTGGGGTGTGAAATTTGCTCATAAAAGTAAAAAAAAAATAAGCAAAATAAAATTCAATTTCACGCTTTTTTATTAATTGGCCCAGTCGAGTCGAGTCGAGCTTTAGCATCGGCGTTAATGAGATTTTTGCACAGCGATTATGAGGCTCAATCCTCAATCTGCAGTCCCCAATGCCCCCCTCTCCCTCTCTTCTGTTCTTCAAGCTGAGCGCAATTGAGCTCTTTTAGAGTTTGCCGACTGGGCTTGTTATTGCACTCGGTGGATCCATTGATAGCGCTGCGCTAATTAGACAGCTGACAGCACGTTAATCACAGGGTATAGATTACTTATATGTGTAGAGAGAGAGAGAGAGAGAGAGAGAGAGAGAGAGAGAGAGAGAGAGAGAGAGAGAGAGAGAGAGAGAGAGAGAGAGAGGGTATACAATCCTGCATAGTTTGATAAGTGATATATTTGCATTAAGGCTAAGGCAATTGATAACAAGTAGAGAAACGAGCCTTGAAGCTAGGAAAAGCTCTAGAGACTCTATTGGAAAAAAAAAATCAAATATAAACAATAATAGAAAAAAATATTAAATAATTTAATAAACACTATAAATTGTTATATAATATATAATTTTAATTATGAATAAAATTAGACCAAAACTTTAATTTAATTATTAAAATACATAATTCTTTTTAATTTTAATTTTTAGTTTTTATTTTTACATTTAATAAATATGTTGAATTCAGAGAGAAAATTATTTAAATTTATATAAAATTTAATAAGCGAAAAATACAATAAAAAATAATATTTTCAAATGTTTAATAATAAATATATACATCTAAAAATACATACATATGTATGTGTGTAAAAATATATAAAATATAAATGATTAATTTAAAATAAATATTATCAAATACTTGCACATATTCTAAAATATATTATAAAATATAAATATTTAATACTAAACAATATAAATAATTATTTTTAAATACATTTTATTAGATATTATTTATTATATAAGATTTAATCTGAATGCCATTTTTGTCATTAAAAATAAATTATTCAGTTAAACGTTTTTACATGGTTTTTTATTTTTTCTCTTTTGGCCATAAAAATGGCGAGTGTCAAAATGCAAATGAAATAGAATTGTGCATAATTCTTATCAGCGACGGCAATTGAATTGTTTTGGCCAGCGGCTCTGACTAATGCGCCACCAAAGTTGCTATGATTGATATGCGATATGCAAGTTGCAACTGCAACTGCAACTGCAGCAACGCGCCGCACGCTGCACGCAAAACAAAAGACAGTCAACAGCAGCCGCAGCAGCAGCTGCAGAACGAGGCAAAGCCAAAGCGACTTTGATAAATGCCATCCCACGCCTAGGCCAAGCCACAGCCTGCAACTGGCTGCGACTCCGGGCTGTGGCATGCTGCAAAAAGCCATTTTGTTAGCCGAGTTTCATTCATTTTCATTTTCATTTCGGTTTTTGGTTTTTTATTTTGTTCGCGTTTTGCTAATTGATTCATTGATCTTGGCGATAGACCGCGCTCGTTAAATAATTCTTGCAGTCATTTGCACACCAGCCCACCGCCCCTCCCCACCCAGCCTCCACCTCTTGGCTTTACCTGTTGGCAGCGTCCAGTTTGTGGCCGTCAATTGTGCACAAAGACATTATTAGAGCCGTCCAAGGAATTCAATTCCATTTCCATTGTGTGCTGTGGGCTTGGTTACAGTTGCTGCTGCTGCTGCTGTGGCTACAACAGCAACAGTTGCTGCTGCAATTTGTTAAATTGACAAAAACTGTGCGATAAAACATTGCGCGTTATTAAATTCAATAAATTTTCGTTACGTTTTCGTTATCGCCGCCACGAGATCAGCAAATACAAATTCTATTTAAGATACAATCCACAATTTTGTGATCGATAGCCATGTTAATTGCCCGCAACGGGGCGTGGCTGGAGGCAGTCGAGGGACAACAACGAACCAAGTTGTCAGTTGGCCAAGTCAACAGAGAAAGAGAGAGAGAGAGAGCGTCTCAGAAGAAGCCGCCAAACATTTGTCTTTGGGCCCCCTCTCTCCTCCTTGTGCTCCTCCCTGGTTGACTGGCCAAAATCAAGGCAGTTGACAGTTGCCTCAATTCGCGTATAATTTACGATAATGCGCTGCGCTTTGATTTAGGTTCGGCCAACGGCCGTGCAGCCTGCACTCAGTTCGTGAGTGTGCCAGTTCCAGCTACAGTTCCAGTTCCAGTTCCAGTTCCAGTTCCAAGTACTTGACTAACTTACGAGCTGCGCAGCTTGATCTGTCTGCGTCCGTCTGATGGACGCACTTAAATGCGCTGCAAATTTATGTTGACATTCAGTTGACACACACACACACACATACACACACACAGTCGCAGTTGTCTCTGCTGCTCCGTCCCACCTTTTGCCATTTGTTTATGACTAGCTGCCTAATTATTTTATATGGCTGCCGCATATTCACACATGCCGCCAATGGTTGCGGCGCTCTTGTGGCATCGTTGGCGTTGGGTGCGCCAACAACAACAACAACAGCAGCAGCAGCAGCAGCAGCTATAGTTGCTGCCAAAAAATGGCAATATTCGCGGCGCCGTTTGCTGTCGATATGAAAATTTGTTTGCCATAAATATTGTTTTTCACGCGCCGCGCAGTAGCTGCAGCAGCATGCAGATGCAACAGCAACAGCAACAGCAACAGCAGCAGCAGCAGCTGGCAACGCCAACGCTGCCGCCTCCTCCTAGTCATTGGCTCTGTGATCTGCAGTTCGGTGGATCAGCATTTTGGCCACATTGTTGTCAAACGTCAGCGCCCAAAAGAAAACCTGAAGCGCAATAAAAAAAATATAAAAAAATTCGCATCCAGCAATTGGCAACTGGCAATTGGCAGCTCGTATAAATATTTGCGCTCTGCTGCATAATATTCAATTTTTTTTCTCTTTTTTTTTTTGGCATTTTCCGTTTTCCATTTGATTTTTGTTTTTCCTTCCTCTTATTCGCTGCATAATTTATTTAACGCTTTTCGCAATTTATTGCGCATATTTTTATGGGCTTTAATGAAGTTGACTTTTATTTTGCATATTTTGACCAATTATTAGCGGGAAGATTAAGTATCCGGATTTCTTGCGTGATTTATAACTCAATTAACCCATCAAAAAAGCAACAATGTTGCATTACAATCAAAGATTTAGCTAGGTAGGTGGATAGCTGGATAAATGTAGATAAATAATGGATATATGGATAAGTAAATCAGATATATAGATAAGAGATCGATACATATACAGATGGATAGATATATATATGTATGTATATATGGAGAAATATAGATATACATAAATACATAGATATAAATAGATATAGATAGATGCATAGATAATTTATCAGGTTCATTTACAGTAGTTTAGGTCCTATACAAATTTAGCAGATCTCTTTGAATATACATTTAAAATATCTCAGATACAGTAAAACCTTTTCAGATAACGCCAAAGCTACATTTCATAAATATTACAATCAATGTGTGCTTCTCATATATCAATAAAGTTCATTAAATATATCTTATATTGCCAAAGCGACATTTCAGAGAGATCTGCAATGGCAAACCTTCTCAGCAGCTGCTTAAGATACAATTTTCGATTGTTTAGATACAAAGTTTAAGATGCAATTTTTCAAGCTTTTATCATTTTACGCCTTCTCAGTTTTCATTTTCGTTTGGCATGTGAAGTGTTGGCAGACAGGAGCCGTTGCAAGCGATCTTAATCAGCGCCTTTTGGCAGCGGCGGTGGCAGCATGTGGCATGCCACACAGCACAGTCTCTGGTGTTTGAAGTATGTGCTTCCGCAGCAGCGGCTGGCTTTCGATCAAATGTCTGAGTTGCCGTTGCCAATGCAACAATTGTTGCTGCCGCACCTAGCTATTGTTGCTGTTGTTGTTCCACTGGAAGCTGGAAGCTGAAAGCTGGAAGACTGAGGGCCACTGCTGCGGCTGTCATTAGGCAAACATGTGCGGCTGTGCCGGCTGCAGTTGCCACAAAAGAAGGTGACGCAGCTGAAATCAATGCGCTGACCAATTGCCACACATGGCACACATAGAGCAGTGGCAAGCGGTGCCCATTTGGTGCATGCGACATATGTACATACGTGGGGCATGAGGCATGCTGAGCGCGACAGCTGCTGGTCCAAAAGCTTCCGCCAGCTGATGTTGCCGCTTCCGATGCAGAAACTACGCATAACCGATAGATACACATGTCCAATATATGTGCAACATGTGCACTTGCACCTGACTCAAAATGCCGCCCCATCACCGCTGCCTGGTGGTTTCACCTGGTGTTGGCCAACCGGCCCCACCTCCGCCGCCCCCTTTACGGCTACGCTTCGGTTTCGATTTCCTAACACAACCAAGAAAGTCAAAAGCTGAAAACTCAACTCGCTGCCGCTGCCGCTGCTGCTGCGGCTGCTTCAATTACACAAAGTCATGCAGAGTTCCAGCTGGAACCAGCCCCCCCCTCCACTTGCCCGCCCCCTCAACTCATTCCACTGCGCTGCAGCTGAAAACCCACGAAAGTTGCCGAGCCGTGTCCGCGTTGCTATTGCTGTTGTTGTTGTTGTTGTTGTGGCTGGCGTTGGTGTCTGACTTTGTTTTAGTTTTTTGCTGCTTAGCAAAACAGGTGCGTTTGCGTTTTGCAGGTGTTTCCCAAAAGCCACCACCAGCAGCAATAGCAACAACAACAGCAGCAGCAGCAGCGACTGCCAACTTGGACTCGGCTCGACTTCGACTTCGACTTCGCCTTCAGCTTCTGCCCGAACCCCTTCCACTATGTCTATGTCTATGTCTCTCTCTCTATCTCTCTTCCTCTCTATGTGTGTGTGTGTGTGTGCTTTGCTGTCTCGCGCTGTTTAGTAGTTACGCTTTACCGCTAGTTGCACAAATTGCCGCCCGCCTTGCTGCTCAGCTCAGCTCAGATCGGCTCGGCACCCAGCAACTGGCGCCAGTTGCTCATGCGCTTTGTGTTTCGTGTGAAAATCACAATTAAATGCAATTTTTATGCGCACCTACAAAGACGTCGTTGCTGGCAATCGCTTCGGCTGCCGTCGCCGCCGCCTTCGGCTCAGCTTTCCCATTTTGCTAGCTGAGCGCAGCAGCTTCGGCTCTTCGACTCTTCGGCCTCGGCTTCGGCTTCGGCAATGCTGAGCTGAGAGTCATTCGGCTCGGCTCAGCTGTCAGCTGCGCTGTTCGAAATGTCAGCTTGACAATTATTATGTCAAAAATTGTTTTTGTTTCTGTTTGCCTTTTTTCTTCGTTTTTCGCCGGCTGCGCAGCCGCAGCTGTTGACTGTTACACGAGTTTTTATGGTAATTCAAGTTTCACTGATTTCACGTTCCATGTCGCACCCAAAAAACAAAAAGCACAGAAAGGCAAAAACATATTAAGCCACAGCGGCAAATGGGTGAAAATCGAGCTAGGCGCGCTAATTGCCAAACGTCGCAGCAAGCGCTAGAGTTGCTGCTGTAATCGTTGCTTGAGCCGCAGCGTTCCAGAGACATGTCCATTGGAAGCCATTGGAAGCTGTTGCGGGCTCGAGCGCGAGCTTCGTGTTGGCATTGCAGAATGCACAAAAAAACAATTAGCGCATACCAGAGAGAACGCACCGCAATGTGGGGGAAACAATTGCAGCCACAATGCATGTGAAACAAAGGCGCTGAGATACCCTGTAATATTTTGAAGGGGTATGTTGGGGCATATACATATGTATATAAGTTAATTATAATATAAATATAGTTAATATATGGATGAATTAAAATTTAAAGCCTTTCATAACCCTGATCAAAGTAATTATACTTATCACTATTATTTACTCTGCAAATTTAAACCTAGCCTAAACCTAAGCCTTACTTGCACAAACATATTTAAACCTCTTTCCAGCTACTTCTAGAAATAGCCTATCGCTCTAGCGCACACAAATGTAAAGTACAGGGTAACGCTTAGTCATGCATTGACAGTTCACTGCATTTGATTTGGTTTGCGGGCAGCCAAACTGACATTTGAATGGGGCGACTGGCACCGAGTGGCCCCACTCTCAGTCTCCAGTTTCCAGTCTCAGCCTCAGTCGCAGCCCCCAAGGCAATTGGTCAATTGCTTTGTAAGCTGCAATCATTAACGCTAATAGGCGACGGCGACGCAGACGCAGCTGCTGACGCTGGCAGCGACGTCAGCAGCTGTGCTGCAGCTGCACTCTTCTTGCTCAGCCTCCGTCTCTGGCTCAGCTGTGGGTAAAAACCCAAAATTCGAAAAATTTCTCGAAAGAGAATTTCTTTATATATAGATCATTTTTGCACACGTGCAACTGCAGTTGGGCGTCTACCTGAGGCTGTGGCTGGGAAACCCTTAATGGGCAGCGGCAGCGGAGACAATGACAATGCGTGAGAAAACTCGTTCGAGCGCATTATCCATGTGCATGTGTGTGTGTTTGCTAGAGTGCTACCCTAACGGTAGTTGTTACGTTGCACTTGTTTACATGGGAAATGGTTTTTCACATCGTTAAGCCAACAGTCGTTTGTTTTCCACATAATTTCGCCGCCCAGGTAGCCAATAATTGAAAGTTTTCCGAGAAAAATCCGTAACAAAACTAAAATCAAACAAATTTCACTTTGAATAGTATTTTTAAGTAATTTATTTTGTAATATCTATAATTAATTTTTTTTTTTTTCTTCTTTTTCTTGCATCATGTTACATCATGTTTGGAAAAATGTGGTATGCCCGATTTGAAAATATAAAAATCAAATAAAAATTAATTCATTTTGTTTTTCTTTTTTTTATAATTATTTTCGAAAAAATATATATTTTAAAACGCATAATTATGCTAAATAAAAAACACTTTGTACAAAGTATGCTACAGATCACAGAACATAAATATATTTATATATTCATTAATATTATTATTATTATTATTCAAGAGTTAAAGAGGAGGAAAACTTTTTGCTGTCGCTTAAACTAAATGATAAGAAAATTGTTCCTTGAGGTTTTTTCCATGTGTGTGTGCGTGAGTGTGTGTGTTTATAAATAAATGAAATAATAATAGGATCAAAATTTCTAGTTTGCTTTTGTTATGTATTTAAAATTAATAGGAAAATATTTAATTGAGAAAATGAGAATGAAAATTTTTGTTTTATTTTTAGTTTTTCTTTTTATTGCTGTTCTGTTTTTTTTTTTGTTTTTTGTTTTATTTTATTTTTTTGCTTCGCATCTTATTATTCGTAAAATTATTAACATGATTTTTTCTTTCAATTAAACCAAAAACTAAATATATAGAAAACAAAAATTATTCAGTTTTTCATTTCATTTTATCAAAGGAAAAATTAAATTGTTTAAAGCTTTGCCAAGTTTTTCTTATCTGCTTCTTCATTCTTCTGCTACATCTGCATCTTCTAATTCTTAACTGCTGCTAATAGTTAAATGTTAAACGTTAAATGTTAATAATAATAATGTATTAGTGCTTACATTTTGTTTTTAATGCTATTTAGGTTTTGTTTTGTTTTTATAGCTAAACTCTTTCAATGTATTGGTGTGAAATGCTTTTACAGCCACACGCCCTGTGTCTGTGTGGGGATGAGGGTGTGTGGCTGCAGTGTCTATGTATTTGTAGATATCATTAATTCATTTTCATTGATGTTATTGTTTGTATGTTGTTGTTGTTTGTGGAGATCTTCACACGAGTTGGTTTTTGAGTGGAGTTGAGTTTTGAGTGGAGTTGACTGTACTACACTGCGACTAACATTAATTAATATGATTTCTATAGCTTTAAAGATTTAGTATTAGTTGTAGGTGTTGATACTGCTGCCGCGGCCTCTGCTGCTGTCAGCTGCTTTACGATAGCCTGCTGTCCTTTTCGCCGCTGAATTGCTGCAATGAGAGTAAGCGAGAGAGCGAGAAATTAGTCAAAATTGAAAAATATAAGTGTTCTGTATAAGTGTATGTGTGTGATGCTTAATTTTGAGGGGAAATCAACGTATAAGTGTGAGCAGTAGAGGCAGACGCAAGCGAAGTCTTAGTGTATAAGTGTATGCATGTGTGCTTAAGGCGAAGTCTCAAGTATAAGAACTGCGTATTAGTATATGCATATGAGGCTTGAGGCGAAAGCCTTAGTATAAGTGTATGCCTGACTTGCACAACAAATCACGAATTATCAATTAATTTGCCGTTGTTTTCGTTCTTTATTTTACAGCTCTTCTTCTTGCTTTCTTACTTGTCTCGTTTGTTTACGAAGCGCTCGAGCTTCGTGTGCAATTTTTTGTTGTTTTTTATTATTTATTTTTATTTTGTTGCTCGGTCAGAGAGACGTATCAGGAGAAGGGCCAAAGAAGAGGCGCCAACTGAGCGCCAGCGCAAAACTAAGAAAATCAAATGAGCTTGTACGAGAAGTTGTTGTTGTTGCGTCTTCTAATGTCGTTGCCTGTTATGTTGACTGACCGCAGTGCTTTGTCGGCTACTAGAAGGAGAGGGACAGACGCAGAGAAGGAGGTAGGGCAGCGTCAGGGGTGCGCACAATGTAGAAAGCGACCGACTGGCGACTGGCGCACAGCTGCGCGGCGCGAAAAAGTACAAAAAAAGAACAGCAACAGCAAAGCAACACAGCAATAGCAGCAGCAACAACAACTACGTAACGAGAACATTTTGAACACGTGCATTTCTTCTTACGTCTTATACATACATATGTATGCGCATATGAATGTACACACACATGCGTGTGTGTGTTTTTTCTTTTTTTTCGCTGCTGCTGCTGTGCCTTTACGAAGGAATTTGTTGTTTTGCAGCCAGCAGAGTGACACATCATAACAGACCCACACACATATGTAGCAGTAGTCGTGGAGAGGGTGGAGAGTAGAAGGGCGGAGAGTCTAAGGCGTGGGTAGCATGTCTCAATCTCAGTGCAGATGTTTTGCTTGCTTGCTTGCTTGTTTTTTTTTTTTTTTCATTTGCCAGAGCAACACAGCCGTTCAAAAAGCCTGAATGACCGACTAATTGTGCTGTGGGGTTTTTTACTTAAATACTTTTCTACACGAACAAAAAGATGCAAATGCATAATTAATCAACTGCACAAAAACAAATGCCACCAAAGAAGTGTGAAAAAGAGGGAGAGAGCGGGTAAAGATGGGAAGTTTTATTGGAATTGTTTAAGCACGAATTGTGAAGAAATACATACATACATACATACAAATACATCAGATTCATAACCTGTTGTACAATTTTTGTATTATTTTTTAATACTTTTTGTTTTTGCCAACATCATTTATAATCAACGCTGCAGCGGGCGGGCAATGGGAAATGCCAAAAACTGCGCTAATGAAGTAAGCAACAAAGTAACAGCAGCAACAAGAAGAAGTAGAAGAAGGCGCAAACAGGCACACAGCACAAATAACTGAAACGGAGGCTGACGGATGATTCTCCAATTCTCCAAATGTCGAAGTCAAGCTTAAAGCTGCGTTAGCCTCTGTGCGTGTGACTGTATATAATAAGTATGTATGCATATGTGTGTGAGAGTGTTTAGTTGCTTACAAACGCACACATATGAAATAAATTTAAGTATCTGCAGGTGTTCATTTAAAACATCACAGACAGCAACAAAATGGAAGAAGAGAGGAAGACAAAAAAAGGCCGCGAGAAAAAAAACTCAAAATTAACAGCTACGTCGCGGTCGCAGCTACAACAAAAGAAAGAAAGAAACAGCGACAGCGAAAAATATGTGAAATGTCTACAAAAACAAAATGAAATTGTGCGAGATTTATTATTGTAGTAGTAGCTGTTGTTGCTGCTGTTGCAGCGAAAAGAAAGCAAGGCGAAAGAATGTAAATTTCGCACACTCACTCAAACTCATGCAAATAAAATGAATTATATTTTTAAGGCGAGAAATGTAAATGCCGACAAACGAACGAACGGACAAACAGACGTGCGGCTGAAACGTCCTTACGCTGCTTAGCAGCAAATGAGGTCACAAAAACAACAATGCAAAAAAGTCGCGCTATCGCCGTTTGCTTAATTCGCTTGCATGTGTAAATTTTGTTCGATGTTTTCATTTTTTCTCTTTATTTTTATTTTTTGGGACGACGTCAAAGCTGCGACGTTTCATTTGCAATGCAAATTCAAAGCAGAAACAGAAAACCCAATGTGGGTGGGTGGGGACGCAGGCGCCTGACTTACCGTCGCTAAACTGTTGGGCAGCGGCTGCTGCTGCTGTTGGGGCGCCGGTGCTGCCGATGTAGCGGACGCCAGCGTTGTTGCTGTGGCTGCGGCTGTTGGCAGAATTGTGTTGGGACTCTGACGATCGGCGAGCGGCAGGCGGGCGGCAGCGGGACTAGAGATTTTGGCTAGCTGCTCCTGCTCGGCGGCCAGGCGCTGGGCCAATACATCATCGGCTGCGTCGAGATCCATCTCATCGCTCTCATCCTCATCTTCTGAGCCGCCGGCAGCTGCTGCTGCGGCGACGCCACTCAGAGCGGCAGCTGCATCGAAATTATTGATCTCTGGATGGGTTTCCAGCTCCGTTTGCAGATCGCAGATGTAGTCGATGACGTGCTGGATGATTTCCAGTTTGGAGAGTTTGCGGTTCTTCGGCATGAACGGCACCAGGTCTTTCAGCTTCGAGAGATACATCTTCATTTCGGCATTCTCGCCGTCGCCGCGATGCGGTGGATGGCGGGCGATGCGGCCATTAGGATTCATTGCCGGCATCGAGGCACCTGTTTGGCAAACGGCCGTCAAGGACTTCATTTTTGAGATGATCGCTTTACGCTCCTTGAGTAGAATTTTGGCGGCTTTTTACACGGCTTTTACCGGTTACTTGCGAGGTTTCAATAAATCGAAGTTAACTTCTTTCAAAATTCAACTTTGAGGTGTTTTGGTTTCGCTGCGAGTTTTGTTTGACTTTGATTTTTTTTTTAATTTAAATTTTTGTTACTCCACTTTACACGCACTTTTGGCCCTGTTGTTGCATTTGCATTTGAATTTGACTTTGATCAACAAAACTAAACACTTTAATCCAGCGTGTTTTTCTATTGCATTTGTTGTCGAGTGTTGCTCAATGTTGCGTTTGCTTTGGGTTAAATTTTTGATTTCTTTATTCTTTTTTCTTGCGCGAAGAAGCAACAACCTTTAACGAACACGATAAATTTCTATTTGGATGTGAGAGCGAGCCGAGCGCCGCTTTTATACCCGTGCATGAGCCGAACGCCGAGTGCTTCGTGTGTAACAGATACGAAGACGACGGTCGCTCTCGTGTTAGCGCTCTCACTCTCCGCTCTCTCTGACAAAACAAAATCAACCAACCACCAACAGAGCCACCAGAAAACTCGTTCCACGCATCAAAGAGGGGAAACGCATCGTAATTTATTTACCTTAAAATATAGTTCATATTTATTAAATAAATACATATATATTTTTTTCTTATTATATACAATATACAAAGTTTTTAACATTTATAAATAAATTATTTTTTATAATAAACTTTGCAATCAGCCCTCTCGAAGAGTAAAAATACGAACGGGCACACGAACGCGAACAAAATGGCTCCGCCTATCGCAGAGCGGGAGAGTGAGAGAGCACCAGAGCTGCGTTGGAAAATTTCTGTGGATATAAAAGGGGCAATAGTGTGTAGAGCCTGACCAAAGGATCTCAAACAGTTGGAGAGTAATTCCGTGTCGAATTGAAACCAATCTCAGTTGCCGCTCTCGTATTGGCGGGGTAATTCTGAGGTGAGAAGTGTAGAGCAGCAGCAACTGGATATTGTATGTAGAGTGGCATTTGTGGATTATTAAAGCTAAAAGGGGCAATGCGCTACCTTGTGGATGATATTGAATTGTGATGAATAAATTAATGTTGAATGCTAAATGTGTGTCCTGAAAATTATTTAATATTAATTATAATATAATTCAAGTATATTTAAAGTACTTAATACAAAGTGGAGTGGAAAATCTTCTCGGGTTTACTTGTTTTGTAGAGTGAACCGGCACTCACTTCCCCAGCTTCCACAAAATCTCAGCTTTAAATTTAAGCTGCCAGCTCTCAACCCTGTGTAGAGTCCATTTGGCTTCCACTCAAATGCCACAACTCTCAACATTGTGGAATTTGTGGATGCTACAACTTCTGTAGAATTTCCCCAGCTTCCACAACTGTGCTGCGATTGGTCGGTTGCATTGCATGCACTCTCTGGATCTACATTTCACTCAGCAACTCTCGCAATCATACTCTCCCTCTCTGCACATACGATGTGATTTTGTGAATGAAAAAGATTCAAAGTATGAGAAGTTATATTCTTTCTTTCTTCGTGGCTTATCTTAATTTGGGTTTATGGTATCAGCGACCCGATGCATTCATCTCTCTGTGTATGTGTGTATGAGTTGCCCCGTCGCTCTTGACTCCGCTCCCACATAGTAGAACAACTTGTAGGGTTTCTGCTGGGCATGAAATCACGATCATATTACACGAGACCACGAACCACAACGACAATGACGACGACGACGAAGGCGACAACGACGCCAGTCGAGTGTTTGATTTGTGTTTGTGTTTGACTGTGGATGTTGATGTGGATTTGAGACTGCCGCCCATTGAGGAAATGTGAGGGAAATGCTCATTGAAAGTGAGGCCTGTTTGTGAAAAATGACACGTCTGGCAATAGTCTGCGTTCCACTGCAGTGGAGCATTTCAAGTGCTAATTGAAGCGCAGCATTCATTCACTAAGACAAGAGTGAGCGAGAGACACATTACTCTCCAAAAATTATATTCATTGACTCAAATTAGCGCCAATCAGAGAAAGAGCGCGAGGGGAGTCTGGAAGGAAACTGTAATCTTCGCTGTGGAATTTCGCGCGAATTTCCAAGTAAGGCAGCGAAGGTGTTGCATGAAATACACAAGAAACCGTGTCGAAAAACTAAACTGCAAATAATTAAAAAAAAAAGAAAAGAAAAACATAAAAAATGCTAGCAAAAAATAGCATAACCAAGCCAACAAACAGTTCAAATTTCCAGCAAAAATACCGATCATAATTTTATGACTTCGCCAAGAGTTTTTTGCCACTGCCTCTACTTCTGCCAGGCAGGCAGGACTTGCTTTACGACTCTTTAGTGTTTCGCATGAATGACAAATGAGCAGCGACGAAGACGACGACGACGACGCAAGCAGATGCAACAGGTTAAGCGCAGAGTGGAAGCAGACTGGAAGTGGCAACGGGCAGGGGACAATCGGGGGAATAGAACTTGCGATGCAAAGCGTTGCGATCACATGTCAATCAGTGGACCTAGAGCTGAAGCCAAAGCTCTAGCTGTAGCTGAAGCTGGGAGTCTGGCTAGGCGGAACGGGGGCAGGAGGCACCTTGCTAGATGGCGTTGCAGATATGCATGCCGCATGCCGCGTGCATAGCATGTCGAAATCCAATACGCGTCACTCAACCAGTGTCCGCGTCTAGGCCATTAAAAAGAAAACCTGAAGGGTGACAACCCCACCTCTCCTCCGCTTACATTCCGTCCCTTTCTAGCTTGCTGACATGCTGCATACGCGAATCTCATTAATGAATTCGGCGCGACAATTTCTGCGCTAGCCGTTTGTTACATTTCATTTTTGTTTCATTCTTTGACTTATTTTTAGCTTCACACATATGTATGACTATCTGAGTGTGTGTGTGTGTGTGTGTGTGCTGGTGTTGGTGCACCTCTCTCCTTTCCCAACTGGCATTCAGCATATCATTTGGCGACTTTTCGCTGTAGCCTTGTCGCTCGCATCCGGCCTTTGGTTGTTATGGTAACTGAATACTAATTCAATCAGTCAAAGCGCTTCCAATAAGCGGCACTCGTAGAGCTTTTGTTTATTTTGTCTGTTTGCGCAAAAAAAAACAGAGAAAAAAATCAACAACAATCAGCAGCAATGCGTGGGAATGAGAACTTCAACTGTAATGGCCTTTTGCTTTGTTTACGCAAATGCGTGAGCTTGACAGCGGGACGGAGTGAATGAGAGAGGGAACGCTGTGTAGAGTTGGCTTCACTTGTGCTAATGTGCGCATTGGTATGCGTTGGAGCATCTGCTGAGTAAGTCGCTCATTGAAAAGCTTCCATGTTGGAAAGCAATTGTTTGATTGTATTTTTTTTCGTCTTTCCAATCGTAAGTTGATCAGTTATTCAATCAAGGACAGATGACGAAGTGTTGCGGCATTGTAATCGAATTGTAATTGTAAGAAAGCAGAGCTGGAAACGTTACGTCAATATGGTAATTAAATTAAAAATGTTAACAGGCTCAAGACCAGAAGCAAACAAACTGAACTGATTATTGTTATTAATGAGTTAACCACTAAATGGCTGCTAATTTACCTAAATGTAAATACGCATTAGTCAGGCGTCTACATGCCTATAACAAACTCCATTTATCCTAGAAGCCACAGAAACAACAACAAGAACAACAGCAGCAACATAATGGAAAGGGAAATGCAGCCGCACTTGGAACAAATGAGACTGGAAGCCAAATAAAAGTCGACACATTGTGAAACGGAGCTCACTCCAAATGTTTGAAAGAGCGAGGATCAGGCGAGCAGTTGTCTCTGTGTGTGTGTGTCTGTGTGTGTGAGTGTGTGACAAATGTCAATGGCATTGCAGAAGGCAGAAGGCAAATGAATTGCTGTCAAAATAACCCCTGCCTATTATAAAAAGGACGGCGACAAAAGGCGCACAAAGGACGCGTCGCGCTATTTGTAAAGCTGCCAAAGGATATCGATGAAAATGTGCAGCCGTCACACAGAAACACACACACACACACAGAGAGAGACAGAGAGAGAGCGCGCGAGTGTGTGGCAACCAGGTGAACAGATCAGATGCGATTAGGGATTATTATGCTATTACGCAGGATACGATTAACAATGCCAGCAAGGATAACAACTGCGCCGCACGCCGCGGCATATGCTACAACATTTTGTTTCTCGCCAGTCGGCCAGAGGGCTGCAGGGGCTGAGGGGCTGGTAGCAGGGAAATATATTTAGGCAAATGTGCGCAGCCGCCTCGATTCTCACTATTTTTGCTACCCTAATTGAGTGGGAAAACGCAGCAACGAGAGAGAGAGGGGGGGTCCTGCAAGCGTCCTGCGGACGTTCTGCGTCCTGTATTGCATCTGCACCATTTATGTTATTTTTTTTTCTTTCGTTGGCCGGCTGCCGTTATTTGTATTGCATTTTTACCGTTGCGCTGCAGCCGCTGCGTATCGAGTGGCGGCCAATGACTGCGAGCAGCGGACCAACGGGCCACCGGGCTTTTAATACCCTGTTAACTAGTGCATGTGTGCACATAATTGGGGTAGTTTACTTTGGCAGTGTGTTTGCCGTGTTCGAATGGCAATCAAATTTGTGATAATTGATGAATGTGTGAGCTCTCACAATTTAAATACCCTGTAAACAAGAGACAAGTTCTATTACACCTCATTTGCATACCTCACATGTTTATACAGGGTATCTTCAAGCACATCATTTGCGTACACCTCAGCGTGTTGTTTATAGGTGAGCTGCTGGCGTGTTAATAGGGAGCAGCTGGGCGTTGGATGAATATCCTGTCAACATGGACGGACTAATATCTATGTGGCATGTGGCATGTGGTTCGTCCTTGCATTATGCAGCGCCGCCGGCTGTGCCAGACGCTGTCTAGACATGGCTAACGAGCTGGCTGAGAGAGGTAGACCTAGCCGAGTTCTAGATGCTGCGCAGATTTAGCTAAGCAAAAAGAGGAGAGAAGAGAAGCGAAGAATAATAACTGAGTCATTTGGCTGTTGCGACTTCATTAGCCGCCGTCGCGACAACTCAACAGGTAGCGAGCAGGTCGATTGGGCGCAAATATTATTGCCACAAGCCACTTGGCCAAAGCCAATCACAACATCAACAACAACAACAACAGCAACTGAAGAGATTTTCGCACAAAAAGGCCACAGCAGGTGGTCCTTAGACGAAGGATTCGCTCCTGTGAGCTCGTCAATTTGTCGCCAGTTGCTAATTGCCAGCTACCCAAAATAGAAGTAGGCAAACCTCTCGATCAGCTTATATGTATGTATATCTGTCTATATCTTTATGATGGATGATGTTTGCTTAGTGGATGCACCTTTCAGCTCAGCTAAGCCGACATTTGATCTGCGAAGGCGATTCGCTTGCACTTTTGCTTCTTTATTTTTGACTCAAAACCAAAAACCACAAAAATTCGAAAACTAAAAACTGAAACCTGAAACGGAGCTCAATTTGATCAGATGAGCCGAGAAGTTAATCTGTTCATTTGGCCAGGCCATTATAACTAAATTGTCGAGATTGAATTGTGTTTGGAGTTTGCGGACAAATCATATTTGTTTGTTTTTTATTTCGATAGCTTGAAATACGAAATGTCTCTCTGCTTGGCATCTACTCAAATATCTCTAGAAGAGAGATAGAGGGAGAGCGAGAGAGAGAGAGAGAGAGAGAGAGAGAGAGAGAGAGAGAGAGAGAGAGAGAGAGGGGGATAGATACTTGCTGTACTAAGGCTTATTGCTCTCTTATCAGGGATTAGAGCCCGTATTTCCATTAATCTCTATTTGTCTTTCTCTTTGATTTGTGTAATTTTATCAACTGCTTTTAGATATGATGAAACATACATATGTTTTACAATATATATATATATAATTTTATTACATAAATATGATATCTATAATAGGTATATGAAATAGGTAGATGTAAATGCACATATAGGAATGTATATATATTGATATATAAGTATATATAGATATATTTTCCCTCTCAACCTCACTCTTTCTCTCGAACTTCTCTATTTCTTCTTGATCTTTTTGTAAATCTCAGGAATTTTATACATTTTTCCCATATTTCCCATATGAAGAAAGCATCTTTCTCAAGCCCACATAAATCGTATGGATTGTATGCATGCCACAGTCTATTGCGGATGCGGGCAATCTCTGCCTCTCATTCTCTCCCTCTGTCTGTCCATGTAGATTTGGTTTATCAGCAGCAGACGCGAACTTGCAACTTGCGACTCGCGACGCCTGGTGACACATGCGGCACGGCGCAGATAAGAGTCTCCGACTGTGTGGCACAGCTGCCCGAGGCATTCGACGCACATGTCCGCCATGTCGCTGGCTTGCCGTGTTGTACTTAACACACAAAGTTCAGCTGCATTCGTTGCCCGCTTTTTGGGGTTAAAAATCTTGTGAAAAAACGCAAATGCCGAATGCCATAAAAATGATGCGGCAATTGCCAGGCGAACTGCTAGCCGGCTGTCGAGGCTTGACGCTCGACGCTCGAAGTTCGAGTACCGATCTCAATCGAAGACCATGCCCCCGCCCCTATGCCAGCCTCTGTTCATGACTTCTGTTGCCGGCTGTGTGGCATGTGTGAAACAAAGCCACATATGTATGTCTGTGGCAAAGGCAAACGGGGGCAACCAGGGTAGGCCGTACGCAGAAGCAGAAGCAGGCAGAAAAAACCAAACGTCCTTGCCAGCAGACCGCAGCAGCAGCAGCAGCCGTGGCAGCGGCAGGAAGCGCCGCCTGTGCCCAATCATAAAAACTTGAAAGAGTCACAGTTGCAACACGATTGCCACGTGTGCTGAATTTCCGCGCAAACGAGGAAAAACTGCGAAAAACTGCGGCACAAACATTTCAAATGTGGCAGCAGTTGCTGCTGCCGTTGCCGCTACCATTGCCATTGCCATGGCCACATTGATGATGATCAACTCGCTGTGCCGCATATGTCGCACGCAGCAATTGCAACCAGGCCCCGGGGGCAGCTGTTCGCAAACGGTAGCTGGCTGGCAACTTTCTATGCCCCTTGCAATCAAATTGCAACGGCAACAGCAGCAGCAGCAGCAGCCGCAGCCGCAGCAGCAGCAACATCAACAGCAGCTGCCAATGGCAAAGATCGAGACGGGATCTGGACTATGCGGCGGTCCGCTTGACTTTCATTAGCATTTCTAACGGCCACGCAGCTGCCAGCAGCTGTAAATGAAACTCTGCTCTACTGCTTGATCTACTGCGTAAGCACATATACATACATACACAGATATATGTACATATGTATTTATTACTGCTGGACTTGGCACAGTGGCAATTGCTTTATAATAAAAATCTTCGACTCGCTGAGTTATCTTAAAATTCCATTAAAAAGAAACGTAAAAAATTAGTTAATAGTATTTTCCAGTTTTATTAGATTATTATAAAGACTCTTAATACAGTTAGTAAATAAGATATATTTAAATACCTATCACACTTCATTTTAAAGCCCATTTCAGTTTCAAAAGATAAATATAAAAGAATAAATAATAACCATTTCTTGAAGTTGAAATTGAACTGCAAATGGGTTTATTTGGTCCAACTTTTACTAACTTAAAGAAGATGTAGACAATTAATCAGCAACAAATAGATAATATTATATATTCTCTATTCCTAACTTAACCTAAGTAATTCTCTTTGGCTGACTATTTTACGTTTCAAATAGAAAAACATAGTTTAGCTTTTTATATACAAATATTTAAAATCTTGTTACAAGACTCTCATATTCTATTTATACTATATATGTACATATAAAGTAAATCTTTTTGTCTCTCAAATGTGATTCTCATATTTGTCGCTCATATTTATAAAGTAAACACTGTGCGAATTGCCAGCAACTGTTGCTGTTGCTGCTGCTATTGCTGTGTCTGTTGTTGGTGAAATCAACAAAATTTTGAGCCATGGAGCAGCTGGCGAACGATCTGTCGATCAGTCCAACTGTCCAACTGTCTGGCTCTCCGGCTGTCGATTGGCTTTGGGTCCGTTGCATTTGCGTTGTAAATATTTTTAATTGCTATTGGAATTTCTTCGTGTGCGCCTCATGGACACATCTTTCAATTGAAGCCGCAGCTGGAGTCGTGTGGGTTGGCGAACTGTAACACAGCGGCAATAGCAGGAGCAGCAGCAGCAGCAACAGTCGCAGTTGCAGCACTTGTTGCAGGTCCGGTTGATCGAGCTGCAGTTGCTGCATGGCGCATTGCCAAACTGCATTTGGCATTGGCAACATGTTGCTATAGTTGCTGTTGCCATGGCTGTGGCTCTTGCTGCTGTTGCTGCTGCTGCTGCTGTTGCATGACAAGTCATTGGCAAATGTTGCTGCCTGACCGTTTGACATAATAACTGGCCACATTAGCAGCAATTGGCATTAGCCAATTAACTTTTTTGTAGCTCAGCTGCGAGTGCTTTCCTCTGTCATGGTTTTCCTTATGCGCCGCATTCATTGACACCTGCAATTGTTGCTCGCAATGCCAGCAGCAACATTGTGTTGTGTTGCTGCTGTCGTGTTCATGTTGTTGATTGGCAATCAATTTGTTGTCGGTTTTTATGATTCGCTGTGCGTCAAATGTAGATAACTGTGTTTTTCTCATCTTCTTCTGTTTCTGCTTCTGCTTCTTCTTCTTCCGCTGCTGGCAATTGGATAATGTTGTTGTTGGTGTTGCAGACAGCCGAATAGATGAAACTTGTTTATGCTGCTTACATGGCCTTTGCATACCTTTTGTTGTTGCTGCTGCTGCTGCTGTAGCTGACTAACAACAACTGCAACATGTGGGTGCCAACAGTGACGATTGCCAGCACGCGTGTTGCTCAGCCCAGCAGCAATTCAACTCTCAGCTACAGCTACAGCTACAGCAACAGCAACAGCTGCTGACAATGTCAAATCTTGCCGGTCTGTCAGTTTTGCTTGTGTCTGCCATTGACTAGACATATGGCCAAGATAAGCGGCATAATTATGCAAATTTGTTATTATAATCAACGGCAGCAACGGCAACGGCAACTGTGACGACGACAGCAACATTTTATGGGCGACTTAAATGCCGACAACGGCAATAGCCAAGTGACGCTTATGGAGCGTTAGAATTAACGATAACAATAAGATTAACTGTTGTTGCTCTATATATTATATATTTGTTATATATATATTAATTATATTTTACTGCTATGCAATTGAAGCAACAATTAAAGTGAGACTCAACTATTGATAAAGCAAATGTTCAATGAAATAATATTTACTTCCTTATATTAAGCCATACAAGTATATCTCATATATCTTTATATGGATTATGGCTTAGTTATCTATAGAGATACATATAAAGAAGAGATCTAGAGTCTATAGCTCTAACAATTACTTAATCAACTCTATATCCTAGGCACTACTAGTTGCAGCTGCTAGTTATATAAGCAAAGATTTTTGCTTTTATTTTTCTTGTACACGTAGGCCCAGACAAAGCGCTCATAAATCGCGCTGGCTAGAGGCAGGCCCGTAAAGTAACATTGTGCATAAGAGATCGAAGCTGGAAATTTGAATACAAACATTGACGAGCGGGAGAGAAAAAACAGATTTGGAGTCGGATGCCAAGCTGCGGCTACAAATCAATTGAGTCAGTCACAACAATCACATTGAGAGGCGATCGAGTTGGCAAGGCTGTCCGTCTGTCCGTCTGTCCGCCCGTCCGCCTGGCTGTCTCAGCGTCTGGCTAGGCACAGGTTCCACAGACAAGATCGATGGTACGCATGCATAAATGCCTCCATAATCATTTTGTTGTACGAAATTTAGACGTCACTTAACTGTCAGTCGCTGTAGCTGAAGCGCCTGACGAACTGGACGACTTGCAGCCATGGAACATATGGCATGTGGACTGGAGGGGCGGTATAGAGTGTAGCGGGTAGGCTCCGGCAGACAGCGCGCACATTGCGCGACAGAATGGAGGAATACAAAAACCCAAACGCGGCACAGCTCTCGGCCAGATCATGTCCATATTTGCATTTTTGAAATGACACATGGAAATTTTTGAAAGCGGAGCAGCCAAAATGGCCAACAGATTGACAGCAGCTGCAACACACACACACACACACACACACACACATGCATAAGCAGAGGCAGAGACAGACAATATGGAACGGAACGCTAAACGAAAGTCGTGCACAAACTCAAACTGGCGACATATGGATATGGATATGGATATGGTATATGGCTATATGTATATCTCTGTATGTGTTTGTGATTGCGCTCGTTGCCAAAGATAATTGCTGTCGCATATTTTTGGCGTCCACTTGTTGTCGCCGCCACTGTAACTGCAACTGTTAGTGCAGCCAACTGTCGGCAACATGTGTTGCCTGCTTGGTGCTGCCTTTTCGGGCAACATGTTGCAATCGGAATGCTGGCTGCCAAAATACAATAAATAAAAAATATCGCTAGAAATGTGAATTTATGAAAACGCATATTTGTGCACTTTGCACCACTGTGCAAGCCGATGACGTTGCCGGTGCGCCAAGTTCAATGTCTGGAACGACGAAGCAAACGAACACAGAGAGAACGTTGCGATGCCAACGCCAGCGTCAACGAACGAGAGAGCAATGCAAAAAAAAGCAAATAATATAGCAACAACAAACGCGTAGGCAGGCAGCAAAGAGCAATGAGACAAGAACGAAAACAAACACGAATAATAGAGATAACGGAACCATTACCCGACACTCTAAAGCCAATATAATAATGAAATAGAATCGAGGCTGAAGTTTGACTAAAAGAAGAACAAAAGCAACTACATAATAATAAATTCTAAATGAGGGCAGCGCACTCTAAATGCTCTATCTAAATTTAAACTAGCCTACTATAGGTTTAGTTGATAAATATACAGCTTTAATTAACCTTATTTCTCTCTATAAATATCCGTCGTTTTCTTTCACATTTACGCTTATTATATAATTAAGAAATTCGCTGATTATCAAGCTGCTTGTGTTACAAGCATTTTGATGAACTCGCCAATGCGGCTTTCGAGTGTATAAAGCGACATATACAATGCAAAAACAATAAGCATTGCCATGCCGAGAGAGCACGAACGAGAGAGCAAGTGAGCGAAGAAGAGCAACAGCAAGAGAGCAAGCACCGACAGTGCGCGTCGCCGGCAAATTTGCTCTCTCGTTCCCGTGGCCTAGCCGCATTGTTGCTGTTGTTGTCATTTTAGTTTTATGATAAAGACGCAGGCAAATGGACATGCACAGGCTGATCAACGAGGTTAAGCAGCGGCCGGCCCTGTGGGACGCCAGTCATCCGGAGCATGCAAACCGCGTGGAGACGCTACGCCAATGGCGCAGCGTGGCAGACGCGCTGGGCGTCAAAGGTGAGTCAGCCGCCAAGTCAAGTCGCGCTAAAAGCAAAAGCCGTAACTGTAAGCGCCGTAAATGCCATTCTCTCTTTCTCGCTCGCTGTTTCTCTCTGGCGCACAGTGGAACTGTGTCGCAGTAAGTGGAAGAACTTGCGCTGCAGCTATCGCCGGCACCAGCATCGCACCCAGCACCAACAACCGCAGGTATCGCCATCGCATCAATGGTCCTATGCGGAGGCCATGAGCTTTCTGGACGGGCGCCGGCTGCGCGCGGACAGCAGCAACAACGAGGACGACGATTGTGATCTGAGTCTGTCGGAGCCCATGACATTCAAGACGGAATTGCCATCGGATGAAATGGAGGCGGACAACGATGAGCTGATGCAGCAGTTCCAAAGTATGGCCACGCCTCAAGCACTGCGCCGCCTCTCGCACAGCATTTCGTTGGCAAGCGCCGCCGCCGAGGAGCAAGCGGTGCCACCAGAGAATTCCATGCCCACGGGCGGCACGCAGTCGGCCACGGCAGCCGCTGCGGCAAGCAGCTGCCATTGCGCCAAGCGTGTGGACGAGCAGGTTACCTTTCTGGAGAGTCTGGAGCGCGAGGAGCAGCAGCTGATACAGTCCACCAGTCAGGATTTGGCGCGCTGCAAGAACATCCTGCACGTGGGCGACTCCGATTACAATTTCCTCATCAGCTTTTTGCCGCTGATGAAGCAAATGTCGCCGTTGCAGAACATCACCTTTCGGGCCAAGATGGGCGAGCTGCTGTTGCAGACGATGCAACAGCCACAACAGCAGCAACAACAACAACAACAGGGACAGCCGCAAAAGCAGGAGGAGCAGCCGCAGCCATCGCAAATGTTGTTGAACCAGCAGCAGATGGCCTTGGACCAGGCCCAACAAGTCAGCACTAGCTCTACAAATTGGAATTGAGAGCGCGGCTTTTCGCAGCGAATTGAAGGAATAGAGCGAATTGTGAACGAATCAGTGCGCATGCTCGCCGCACAGTGGGCGGCGAGTGCTAAAAAGGCTGAGGAAAATTACTTACAACATAAATATAAAAAGTTTTCTGCTAAAAATATATGAAAATTATCTATATATTTTTTTTTCATTTAATATATATACATATATGTATATGTATATCTATATGTATATATAAGGTCCCAAGTGTTTGAGATTCGTACATGTTTGCACAATATCTGTATGTACGCATGTCAAGACGTCAACTATATAATACTCGCTCTGTAAAAACTATGCTATAAACAAATTGTAATTGTAAAAGATTTTATTCGCCTGATAAAGAATATGTTTGGCAAACCGTAAAACGTTTTGAATTTCCGAGTGATTATTTAATCAGTTGATAATTTATACAGTAACCCTTGACTTTAACTGCTTCACTTGTTCGCCTGGGCAAACTGACTCATCAAAACACCCTTAGCCAGACCGAGATCGGAGGCAGTTGTCGTTGGGTTTGCCTTTTGTAGTGCGAAGAAAACATTTTATTGTTAGCATTTGAACCCTTGTGAAGGGTTAGGCAAAGGGTGCGTGAGAAAATTTGTTGATTTGATCATCAAAAAAACACTGGTTTACGTGTCTTTTTATATGGTTTGAAATTGGGTTTTACGTTGATCTAAGATCTCGCATTGGTTTTTTTTTTTGGGAATCTGTGCGCATAATTGAGAAATGTCACAAGCAATAAAATTACTGAAGACAAGCGAAGATCGAGAGGTTTTTAATTTGATATAATTATGGGAGAATAAGTGCGCAAAAAGTAAAGCAATAAAAAAGGTTACTGACATGAAATAAAAACAAAATTCAAGTTGAGAAAATAATATTTTTTAATGCTTTAGATAACCTCCACTTGAATAGACAACAATACACATAAAAAGCTGAAACGTAAAGCTAAAGAAGCTAAAACTCACAGCTGCCAAATTTCGTAGAGTATCAAAGTTCCTCTCTCTCCGAACTAGGTGCGCCGACTACAGTTACCATATAACTGTCTAAGCCAACTGTCATATTTACGTAGCCCCAATCGCAGCTGCAGGAATAGTGCTTCATGATTTCCCATTTGTAGTCATGATCTCATCTCGGCTGGCTGCATCATCGAGTGGAAAGGGATAGCAGATATGCTTGATAGTTGCGTGGGCGTGCAACAGCTGCACAGTGGAGCTTAGGCTGTCTTCTAGACGGCCCACACACTTACACACACACACACACACACACACATGCGCACACATTCACACATGCTCAATAAATTACAGTAGAATGAACCCCATGTAACAGGCTATGGCGGCGAGCGTTCAATGGTCAACGGCGGTGGTCCTGTATTAAAAGCCAAGACCAAAGTTAACATGGCCATAAAAGCGGCTACAAAACAAACAACAACGGCAACAGCAACAACAACAACCCGATTGGAGAGGTCGCCCGAGAAATCAACGCAGCTGCGGATGACGAATCGAAATTGACATTGAACTGCAGCCGAGGCGACAACAACAACAACAGCAGCAGCAACAACTTGTTGCTTGCCTGTAGCCAGGTTGCCAGTTGGCCAGCACACACAGACAGACACAGGCACACATACAAACAGAAACGAGTCAATTGTAAAGGTAAACAATACAAAAAGCGGGCCAAAAAAGTTTAAGGTGTGTTCTTGAGCTTGAAAGTGCTGCTGTTGCTGCTGCTGCTATTGCTGCTATTGCTGCTGCTGCAGTGATTGCAGCAGTCAACACTCTTAACTGGGCCCAAACTCAATTGCAAATTAACAGCAGGCCCAGAATCGAATGCAAATTGACATTTGTCACTCGAACGTGCCCACTTGGCAGCTAAATTCCAGCACGAGTTGCTGCTGCTGCTGCTGCTGCTGCCATTGTTGCTGTTGTCGTTGTCGTTGTCGCTGTTGCAGCAACATGTGTGTGCACATTCCATTGGCCATTTCCATTTCCATTTTCCATGGCCGCGCTTTCAACTATTGCCGCAGCAGAACGTTTATTTTTTATTTGATGGATTTTCGCACCGTTTTGCTAATCCCCAGCTG
Source organism: Drosophila navojoa (assembly GCF_054131105.1). NCBI lineage: Eukaryota > Metazoa > Arthropoda > Insecta > Diptera > Drosophilidae > Drosophila > Drosophila navojoa. Next base: position 8,697,340 of record NC_142892.1, on the reverse strand, counting down.
AGTTTTTGGTCAGGCATAAACGTGTTAATCACAACAGCAACAGCAACAGCAACAACAACAACACCAACTGCTGCCAAGTCTTACCTGTTGCGCGTCTTTTCATTTGCCTTTCATTGCTTTTCTTTTTTGTTCTTTTGCCGACAAATGCAAATTTCTCAAATCTATTCTGCTCACGTCAAATATTTGTATAGATTTTCAGGTCCGTTCGCTGGCGTTGCAAGTGCATTGTGGCACACAGGTGTTAGAACTCACAGCTCATTGTTAATGCGTGTGTTTGCATTGTTATTTTATGGCTCTGGATGCTGTTCGTTTGTTCGCCTGGCTGTTGGCTGTTGGCTGTTGGCTGGTGGATGGCTGCAAGACGTTTGCATATTGCGGAATTTCCCAGCATTTGCTCGATTCATCGAAAGGGTTTCCGAAATACCAACCGAAAACCAAATGCTGACGCCTCATGCAACACCTTTCGCATATTTGCATATGGCCTAGAACAAAAGCCGCAACAGGTGCGTCTCACCTGGCCAACAACAGATGTAGTTTCATGCTAACCGATTATGGATTAGAATACGTTAAGTGTTTGTCCGGACAATTGGTTACGCTAGCCGAATCTCAATTGAACAATCCAGAAGTGAGAAGCGGTACGTGTTGGTCATAGACAGAAATTTCATAGGTAAACGGATCTCTTAGAAGTCTGCATACAATGGAGGCATTGAATAGTTAGAGCTGTTCTCTAGGAAGCTAAAATCGTATAATAGCTAAACTGTATTCCGAAACTCATTTGAATAGAAGTCCGACATCTGTTAGCTTGTTCCAGTAATTCACACGTAATTCCCAAATTGTTAAATCAGAAGATTGAATTTTAGCGTATATTTATTTGATGTAATGTCTTAGTATAATTGCTATACCTCTACAGCATATTACTTCAAAGCTCTTATAAAAGAACAAGTGTACTCTATGATATACAATAGTATAACATATGCAATTTCTAACGAGTTGTATCATGCTCACAACTCTACAGCACCCAATCCAGCTTAATCTCATCCAATCAAACCATCTAAGTACTAACATTAAATAGTTGAGTGCTATGAAATGTAAGCTGCTTGCATTGGCCACACTCTCTTGAATCAGAAGTCGGCGATCTCATTAATCAACACCAGCTCCATAATATTCAATTCCCAGCACTTTTGTATTCCCAATGATTGATCGGGTGTATTTTCAGTTTTTGCATGTTCGATTCCCATATTCGCGAACGCCTCAGCCTCAGCTTCAGCCTCAGCTTTTCAGCCAACATAATGATCCGTTTCTCAACTCTTGCTAATGTTGACTCCAATCATTGACCATAATATCGGAGTGCAGACTAAACAGCGATCGCTCAAACCAATCAAAACAGGCACTTAACATTTGGGCACCCAAAATAATATAAGACGGAACACACAACAAAGCAGCAAATGCTCGTTAGTTGTTAAAGAAGATGATGAAGAAGAAGCAGAGAATACGCTGAGTCATTCAAACCTGGCCCAAAATGTGCGTCCAACTATTCTGTTCACTTCGCTTTGACTTCAACTTCAACTTCAACTGCGACTTTGACTTTGGCTTTGGCTGTGGCTTTGCGTCTCCCGTTCGCAATCAACCCAACAACGACTGCAACTATCTCTTTCCCTCTGCATTGCCCGCTCCCTCTACCACTCTCTCTCCCTCTCTCTCTCTCCCTCGCTCCAGTATTGCCTGGCAGCAATCAATGCTGTATGACAGCTAGGTTAACAGTCGATCCTACGCGCTTCCTCTTGATTTCGTTAAGTAAATCTCCAGCTTGGCTTGGGCAACCTTCACGTGCGCGTCGTCGTCGTCGTCGTCGTCGTCGTCGTCGTCGTCGTCGTCGCCAGCTGTCCGTGATTCCCCTGCCTCTGCCTCCACTACTCCTCCTCCGCCTCATCGTCCTCACCTGTTCAGTTTTCATGGCTTGGCTGTCGAGATCATGATCATGGCTTTAACTGGCTCTTGGCAAGAGGCCAGAGTACGTGTATTTTTAACTTGGCTGTTGCTCTTGGCGTTGGCAGCGACTGCGTTTATTGTTGTGTATGTCTCGACAGACGACGGACCGATCGACAGACAGACAGACAGACGGACACACAATGTTGGCTCTTTAGGAGCAACCTATGCGAGTCTACCCGTCCCTCGGCACCTCTACACTCAAGCTCCATTGGCATCGGCTCCGGCTTCGGCATCGGCATCGGCATCGGCATCGGCGTCTGCGTCGGTTTTCTTTTTAAACGCTTTTAAACACCTGAGAAACTTGCTTTTTAATGTGCGCACATGTGTGCGGCTCACGATGATCATAACGATGATCGTGATGATGATGATCATGCGAGTCTAGGCTCGGACTGTGGCTCGTTTGTGCGATGATGAAGCAAATATAACAAATCTCAAAGTTATCAGCCCGACACGTTGCCTGGGCCACGCAGCTGAGTAAATCAATTGACGCGCACAATTCTAGGAATTCAGCTCCAAGTGCAGGTCCCCTCTCGCTCTCGCTCTCGTTCTCGCCATCTCTTCATCTTTCCACCGCCGCCCCCATCTCCCCAAGTGGTCTCTCCCCGGCCCACGCCTAGCTGGCTGCTCATTTGAATGCGATCGCGTTGGCCGCTGCTCGTTAATGTGTTTGGCTGCCCCCACGGGGCATTTGGCAGCGGCAACATTTGTCAGACGATGCCTCCAGAGGAGGCAGCCGCAGTCGCAGCAGCAGCAGCAGCAGCAGCAGTCGCAGCAATCGAGCAGCAGTCGAGATTTATACCTAAATGATTAACCATTTCTTACTCTAGGCTGGGGAGCCCGGATCGCTGCAGTTGCTGCCAGTGGGTGCCACTTGGTGTGAATTTGTAATGCGCCCGCTTTTTACTTGGCATTGACTTTGGATTTGAGTTCTGTGTTTTGGGCTCGACTCGACTGAGCTCGGTTTGGTTTGGTTTGGCTTGGTTTGGTATGCTGCCTGCTTCCTCTGCTGACCATTCTTTGGCTGCCTGGCGATTGACACCTGCATGCATTTCTTGTTTCTCAGGTGTGCGACGGCTCAGCTCAGCGCAGCTCAGGTGTCTCTCCCCTCGTATTTGTGTATGTGTATGTGTTTGTTTCTTTATTTCATTTCTTCATCTTTTGCCTCTTTTTATTTTGGAGTTGAGTCATCGACCATTAACAATGTTGTTGTTGCTGTTGCTGTGGCTATTGGAAAGGATTTCATTGCTCATCTCTTTTCATTTTGTTGTTGTATTTTGTGGCCCAGGTAGTTGGGTTGTTATGGCCATGTTGTGATTGTCCCACAACCGTGCTCACAATCACATTTCGGCCGCCTCGGAACGGAACTCGCTTAATGCATTTGCTGTGCGTTTTAATTAGGCAAAGTGCATCTTTTATTGCCCTCGCCGCATACCCTGTAGAAGCAAAGCAACAGAAGATAAGACATGTAATGTTTATTTTATGAGCAAGGCTGTTTAATGGTAGCAAAGCAAAAGATAAGAGAAATGTGAGCTGAAAGGATTATTGGTGTTGAGCAAATACATATTTAGATTGCTTCCAAGCCAAAATTTATGTAGAGTAAGCAAAAGCACATCAGTAGTGTGTAGAGACTAACTCTACATAGACAGCAATCAATCCCTCTCGCTCTCTCACACACTCTTATTACATGCAGCATGAAGAAAAGCTCTCTTCACATTGTTACTCCACTTCATGCTAGCTGTAGTTGTTGTTTATTGTTTTTGATTTTCCTTTTCTTTTGTGCTGGTTCGTTGCTCTCTTAGCTGCTGACCAGCAATTTCCGATTGTCTGATTAAGTGACAGAGCAAAAGGCAGAGCCATTACATAAAATCCACTGCAATTAGTTGGCGCATTCAAGTATGCATGTATATGTATGTGTGTGTGTTTGTCTGTGTGAGTGTCAAAGCGGGTCACAAGCATTTCGCCAGCCGAAAAGTAAACAGCTCCAGAGCTCGAAACTTTTGTAGTTGGCAGCCCAAAAACGAGGGTACTTTACCGTTGTGTGTGCAGGTGTGCGAAAGCATTAAAATTCCACTCGAAAAGAGCTGAAAATTTCACAAAACAACAAGCAACAGCCACGGCAGAGCAACAACAGCAACAACGTTGGCGCTGGCGTCTTCCAGCCGCTGTTCCAGCCAACAGCGACTCAAGTTCCAGCTTACAGTTAACAGCTGAAAGCAAAATTAAATGACTGCACAAAGTTCAGGCGTAAGTACGAGTGCTTAAAAAAGTCGCACGACACTCAAATCACGACTAGAAAACTGAAAAGGTTTTGGAGCAGCAACAGCAACAACAGCAATAAGAGCAACAACAACAACAACAACGAATCTTCCAAGTTGCAAGTTCAGTGAAGTTCAACGCGAAAAACGTGCAGGAGCAAAAAAGCAACACTAGTTGTTGCAGCTGCCAACAATAATAATACGCCCCCTATTCAACCTCCTGCCCCTCCCCATTCCCCCGCACAGCTGCATTGCCATCCTCAAGTGGCAGCCAATCATAATCAGAGGCAGGCAATCAAAATTTGAAAATTTCTGCTGCAGCGCCGTTAATGAGCGACTCAATGAGCTTTATCTGGCGGAAGCTTCGGCCTCTGCTACTGCCAGGGCCAGCTGCGCAGTCGCTGACGTCGACGACGACGCTGTTGCTGTCGCTGTTTGCAGGTGTTCGGCAAACGAAACAAAAGAAAAAAGCTGCGTCATTGATTAGTACGCAGCTCAGAGAAAAGAAAAAAAAAACTAAAACTAGACTGTGTCAAAGAATAGTGTAGCAGAAGGGACCAAAGAGAGAGGAAGATAGAAAGAGAGAGTGGAGAGTGTAGAGTGTAGAGTACAGAACGACTGGAAGCAGCGTGAGTAATGCAAAGCTTAATGGAAATATGCGTAATTTAGGCTTTTTGCATTGAAGCACGAAAGCATGAAAATATTTGTATGATTTATAAATATAATATGCCCTTTTTGGCATTCGTTATTGCTGGGTATTTTGCAGCTGGACAATTGCTCGGTTCGTTTGCGCCGCTTGCGACAGGCAGCTGCCAAAAAAACATAAGTCACGATTTTCGCTTTTGTTAATTCATCAGCGAACAATTTGCATTTTTCTTGTGGTGCGCCGCTGTGCATTTCTTTGCGATCTCTTTGGCTCGTTAATCTTTCTGGTGCGACCCTTTGCTGTGGCAGCCACAGCGGCTTACAGCAACAGTAACGGCAACAACAATTGGCAACAAGCAACTTTAATTAGCATTTTTACGCCAACAGCAGCAGCAACAACAACAACAACAACAGCAACAGCAACTGAGAACTGCAATTATCGAACAACTGCAACTAGTTCGCTTTGCTCTGGATTGCGGGTGGTGCAGCAGCAATTGCCAGCTGCAACAAACGCGACTCTGAGCCCCACATTTCCCACAGCCAATGCCGCAATGCAGTCGCCTTCTTTTTGGTTGCAGTGAATTTCAATTAAACGGCACGTCAGCAGCGATAAGCACAAAGACGCGAAGCAGCAGCAGCAACTGTTGCAGTTGCAGTGACAGCAATGCGTTAACAATTTTCGCGCCACAACAGCTGCGACTGCTGCTGTTGCTGCTGTTGCAGTTGCTGCTGTGCACCATCTGCCAGTAGCCTAATTACGGCTCAAATGCTGACATTGTTGGCAGACGGTAGCCGTTGCTTCTGCACTTCTTCTAGGCCCAAATTGGAGTGCAGTTGCTGCCGCCCGGCTTCGTGCCACATTCTCATCAGCTTCGCCTTTCATTGCTTGCTTTATTTTATTTTTTATTTTTAGCACAAATCAAATTAAGCGCTCGTTAGCTGCATAAAAATTTCACCACGACATTAAGACACCCTTTAAAAAAAAAAAAGACATTTTCCAATTTCGTGTTGCGTTTTATGTCCTGCGACTGTTCACGCAACATGATGCCTGCCCAGCACCAGCCCCCGCCTCCTGTTGGGGCAATCAGAGTTCGCGTCGCAGAACGAGGTCGCCCGAAGAACGGGGCAACGTCGCCTGCCGTTGTGGCAAGGCGTAATTACATTTAAGTACCGGCAACCAAGCCCAGTCAACTGACAACCCACTGAGCGCTGCAACCCAAAAAAAAAGAGAGAGAGAGACAGAGAAGAAAAAAACAAAGCAACAACAACTGCAAATTAAATGCAACGTAGCCTGGCAGGCATAAGGTGCTCGAGTCCTGCAGAATCTCAACGCAAAGTGAATTGTAATTGGGAACACGGCGCATGCAGTTGTTGCTGCTGCTGCTGCTGTTGCTGTTGCTGTTGCTGTTGCTGCCAGTGGCAGCTGTGACGGCAACACTCGAAGCGCGACTAAATGCGCAAAAATGTTGCAAAGACGGTAATTTACAATTGCAACAAACTGTTGCTGTTGTTGCTGCGGCACCAAAACGCCAACATATTGCCAATTGCCGGAGCTGCCCGACTGTTGTTGTACCCTGTTGTACCCGCAGGGCGACGATTTGCTTATAGCTTGTTGCACCTTGACTGACTCTCCTGTGCGCATGTCTATTAGCGTGAGTGCGATTTTGGCCATTGCATTGGCCAAGTGTGCCCAAAGCTGATTCTAAATTGGCTATAAGTGCAGGCAAATGAGTTGCATTGACTTGGATAATACTTAAGGAGTATGAAGAGGAGAGGTAGAAGTAGGGATAGATGATCAGAGAGGAAATAAAGATGTAAAATACTTTTATAGACAGATACAGATACAGATACAGATACAGATACAGATACAGATACAGATACAGATACAGATACAGATACAGATACAGATACAGATACAGATACAGATACAGATTTTACAGGGTATTCGCTAGTTGTTGCAGCCTTAACAACCCCCAATTCAAGCTATCTACAAGTTCTCTAAAAGGCTAACAAAGCGCAGCCGCAGCGCATTCAGCAGCCCATTGGCTACTGTGAGTAGCTGTTGCTGCTTCTTCTGCTGCTGCTGCTGCTGCTTCTGTTGCTGTCCATGGTGAAATCGAAAAGTGTTCTGGACAGGAAATGTGGCTGCCACCAGCAGCAACAACAGCAGCAGCAACACAACGAGGCGCGACAGAAGCCCAAAAGGAATGCAAACATGAAACACGATAATTGAGCAGCGTGGAAAAATTGCCAAAGACGCGAAATGGACAAATACGAATTACAGTATCCAAATCAGTGTCTTCAGCCCCCTTTTGGTTGTCTGCCTGCCCGCATTCCCCTTCCCCGCTCGTTGGCCCTGGGGCAGCTCCCAGCAATTTCGTATGTGGCGGCAGCTGCAAAATTCCTTTGACAAAAGCAACGAGAAACAAAACAGCAACTGACCAAGCACAAGAAGAAGAAGAAGGTGAATGTAGAAGGGCTCTCGTTCGCCCTGCCCTCCCTTTCTCCCTTTCTCTCTCTCTCTCTGTCTGCCTCTCATCCTGTACAGGAATTCAAATAACTTGGCGTTTAATTTATGAGAATGCACGGTAGCTGTTGCCGTAGCCCCAATGTTGCCCCAATGTTGCAGATGCTGCTCATGCGCAGCAGCAGCAGCAGCAGCAGCAGCAGTGGCGGCGATAAAAATATTTTGGCCCAAATTGAAGTTCGCCGCCCGCTGCCCTCTGCTCCCCCTTTAGGTCCAATTGACTCGCCTCGCCTCGCCTCGTCGGCGCATTTTATTAATCATGTGCGTAATTTATTTGGGCAGCCGCGCACAATTTCACCCAAATGGAAATTGCCACAGTCCGTGTTGCACAGGCATCCTGCTCGCTCCTTTGATTGGGTTTGCGGCTCTGTCTGCCTGCGCCTGAGCCTGCGCCTGGGGCGGTCATCGGACTGCGCATAATTTACATATTTTTACCGCTTGGCCGTCGAAATTGTCACAGGTGAAAGATGCGCAATCATTGCATTCATTACACACACGCACGCACACACTTACCTCGGCCAGCCACGCCCCTCTATTTCCGCCTCATTCGCCGAGTCGTTTATCATTTCTTGTTAACCAGCCAGAGACTCGCCGTGTAATTTGTCGAGGCATGCTTATCAGTCGCCTCGCCTGCCATGGCGATAATTTCGGATGCGGGACTCGCACTCGCAATCGCAATCAAATGCCAGAGCAAACAAACATTTGTCTCTGCCCGACCAGCAGGAGTAGGAGTAGGAGCAGCAGCAGGAGCAGCAGCAGGACCACCATTAAGACGCCTTATCTTATCTGCTGCCGCCGCTGATGAGTCGACAATTTACTCATTGGGCACTTGCTCCCAGGCTCGGGTAAAGCATATATATAGAGTCAGGCCACCATTGGGTAATTATCTGACAGAGCCAAGCGAAAAAGTAGTGTAAAGTAGTGTAAAGGAATTGTGTGAAATGTGATATGTGCTCTTGTGATTACGTGAGACTTAAGATACTCCATGTGGTTAGCATATTTCCTAGCAGTTATTTAGATTATTTTAACAATTATTTCACATATAAATCAGTAGAACTTTTGCTTCAGATATTTGTCTAAATTAAGCTCTTAGATTTCAATCTTATGATTTCTCAACAAATCTGGATTTCTAGGCAACTTTTCGGCACACCCTCGCCATCCCTATCGCTGCGCATGTTTGTGTTTCTATCGTCAGCATTTCCCACTTTGCGTTGTCCTTGTTTGTTTTGCTGTGAGAAACTCCCTAGAGAGAGATGAGATAGAGCGAGCGAGATAGAGATAGAGAGAGAGAGAGAGAGAGAGAGATCGTGAGTCGGCCAGGCAGGCAGTCAGGTAGACGTACCCAAATTGATAGGAACCGCTTCGAAGGGGTCTCTATCTTCCTGTCGCCCGCTCGCTGTATCTATCTCTGGGCAGCTATGTGACCTCCACTTGAGTCGGGCAGCGCGTTGCACGTGTGCATCGTGTGTTAATCTCTGTTGACATTCCTGGAACTCTGGATCTTTGATTTTGGCCGACAAATTGTAGCTGTTCTTTAGTTGGTTTCGCGTTACGCACGTACGACAGTTGCTTTCCCTCTCTCTCTCTCTTACTCTGTATCTCTCTCTCTGTCGCTTTAATAAGCGTTAAGTTGGCAGGACTCAGCGACAAATTATGCTGGGGAATTTTTGTGCAGCGACTCAATTTGCCTGCGCTCCTGCTCCTGTTTTCTCTTGTTGCATGCCCCGCGGTGGCAGCCAACCAACCAAGCAGCTAGCCAGCCAGCCAAAGCCAACAAGTGTTCAAATTAATGATCCACAGATTTGTTAAATTTCGTGGCTCATTTCTGATACAAATATGGGCGTGGCAAACACACACGCAGCCAAGCCGCAGCCATACATTAATCGTGAATCAAACCTCATCGGCCGAACCCTGAAAGACCATCATTTTTATCGAACGGGTCGCATAAGCCGCTAGCCCCTGAGCATATTAATGGCTTTTGTGCGTTAAGATTGAGGAATTTCAGCCAAAGAAAGGAGAATACAAAACAAGGGGCATAAATATCGTTTCGTAGAAGCAAGTGCAGTGCACAGGGGCTGCCATTGTTGTTGATGACGATGATGATGATGATGATGATGAGGCACAAGAAAAGGGAAAGGGGCGAGCGGGGAAAGGCGAAGGTGCAAAGGGATCAGGATCGAGGTTTGGGCACACAGCGTGAGGTTTCTACAGATTCTCATTCTGAGGTTTATTGTCGCTCAGGATGGGGGCGCGCTTATTATCATACAATATTCCATTTAATTATTTCAATTTGAATGCAAACACTTGTCGACGTGATTACCATACCAAGGAATAGCTGGATACCTGGAATACCTGTCTCTTTTATTTACCAAAACAGCCGCCATGTGGGCGTTCGTTTCGAATTTCATTTGCTTTTGGACATTGGTCGTTTTCCATTACAGCGCCTACTTCTTATCGTCGCAGAGCTGCCTTTCCCTTGAGTTGGATTCACCTAAGGGCAGACATCGAGCTTATCAGTAGCGCTCAGCCATAATCAGAGCAAATATTAGCTTACATTAGGTCATCGAGCAGCGATACAACGATAAAGAGAAAAACTGAAAGTGGCTCAGCTCGTCTTGAGGTCTGAGTTCAGTTCAAATATAAGCTGTGACAGTGACAGGAAATGCATTCACATTTTGTGGACATCATATTTCACTTGATAAGAAATGTAATTCATGACAACCGCAACAACAACAACAACAACAACAGCAACATGGATCAACAAGTGCCCTGGGCAAAGCAAACGCACTTGTAGCTGAGCCTGGACTTGTGTGTAGACATAAATTTATATACATATGTATATGTATACTAGTATGTACTATATATATACAGAGCGAGTGTCAGGTTTGTCCATAACCAAATCCAAGTGCGGCGACTGTATCGCATTACCCACTCGACTTGGCGTTGTTTATTTATTTTTTTGCTTTTTCCCAGGCGCAGAACTTTCAGAAGAGAAAGAGACTGAAAGTCACGTCGCATTCGCTGCGGAGAATGTCTTTGCTAGATGGAGTTGTCGGGGTCATCGACGCATATACATATACCATACTATATACGTATATTTATAACTATACTAATATATGTGACTGCTGTGACCATTATGTTTTATGTTTTGCGTTTCTTTTCATACTCATTGCAAGTGGACGCAAATGGGGCATGTTAGTTCTGGCGAAAGAAAGTGGGAATAGTTGAGGAGCCAAATCAATCTACATAAGAATGGAGAACAGTTCGAGCTGAAGCTGAATGTAGGTGTACTAGAGACATATACATATATACATATATATTTATATATATTTGGTTTTGATATTCCATCTAGATATCTTCTATAACTCTTATACTACAAAGCATGCATAGAATATTGAATAGATAGCATCTAATATACTTAGATACAAACAAGAGCAAAGCATCTATTATAACTTATATATTTTAATTTAAAAGATATCTAGAGCATTCGATTAGTTCACTTACACTCTAGGGTATCTACTAGTCAATCAAACTCCATGCGTGCATACTTGCTATACTTATATATGTATATTTCTTTAAATTTAAGCGTCTGTGACAGTTTTATGGCGCATTTGGTTGCATTGATTTGGGTTCCATTTTTAACACTTTTCGAAATTTAATACAAGCCGCATTCATATGGATAGTGTAATACGAGATTTATTGGACGAGTATGGGTATTATCGACCAGAATGCGCCACAAATGTGAAGCCCACATCATTTTCGGTGCGATTAACGCGCTAAGAGAATTCCAATTCGATTCGAATGACGAAGAGGAAGACGCTTGGAATCTAACTCTGAAATTTCCGTTGTCAGCTTAATTGGAACCCCATTGTAATTGTCGGTGTGTGTGTGTGTGTGTGTGTGTGTGTGTTCGTGAGTGTGGATAATAGGCTGGAAATTATGTTTTTATTGAAATAAATTAAGTGCACGTGCGTATATGTGGGCTGAAAGTTGCTCGGACTGCGCCAACAATACGATATGATAATGGACAGCAGCCATCAATTGGGCCCCTAGGGCAGGGCGGCGAGCCGACAGTGGGATTTCTCGCACTCTGCCCCTATAACAATGCAAATGTTAATCCAATTCTAATTCTAATACGCACTGAACTAATCAAAATAACGAAACAAAAGACAGCCCTGAGTTGGTGTGAATATAATGAGGCATATGCCCATCTATGGGTAGCACAGCTAAATGGGAAATGTATATATTGTGCATATAGAGAAAAAATACTACAAATATATGGATTTATGTATATGCATATAAATAAATCTTATTTGAAAACTAAAATAAAATAAATAAATAAATAATAAATATATATAGCAATAGACTGTATGTGCTCTAATTAATTTTGAAAATTATATATAATAAATATTACTAATATAAACATTTTTAAAATCATATTTATAAATTATATATCCATAAAAAAATACCTACTAAAAATATCATTATAATTTATAACAAACATCATAATTTGACAAACCTAAAAAAAAGGAAATGAAAAATAATAAAATAAATAGCTGTTAAAAGGCCTGTTTATATGCATATGCGCTGTACAACATAAGTCTGGGACAACAATTTATTTAGCACACTTACAGCCTGCAGCAGCAACAGCAGCAGCAACAACAGCAGCAGCAGCAGCAACAACAATGGACTAAAAGTTGTCTGTGCCATAAACATAACACGAAATTTATTTAATAATATAAACAAAATGTGCGCCAAATTGCGTATCAACAGCAGCGACAGACACATGGATACACACACAGACAGACATACAGTTGGAGGTCTGGAGTAGCTGCTGGCCAAGCAGTGGCCAAATGGCCTGTTTGCCTAGGCTGGACATTAACAGGTCGTAAACCTTTTGGCAGCGGCCAAACAAAAGACAAGCGCTGAAACGAATCACAGACCTCTAGCCCAATGCCCAAATGGCTAAGAGAGGGGGGCTGGGGTGGGGAAGGCTTCTTTTTGTGGCTTTTGGAAATCGGAGCCAGGCTACAAAACGGCGCTCTGTCAAATAAGTCCCCAAAATAGCGGCGCAAATTTGACCAGAGACATAAATAAGTTTTATTGTTGTTGTTGTTGCTGTTACTTTTTGTTAGCTGGGCAGCAGCAACAGTTGCTGCTGTTGCTATTGTTGTTGTGGGTGGCATAGGAGCAACAACAATTGCCGTTGGCTGAGCAGCAGCTGAAGCTGCGCATGCGCAGCCAGCAAATGGATAAAGCGCAATCGTTGTTGTTGTTGTTGTTGTTGTTGCTGTTGTTGCTTGGTTTATTATTAAAAATTACGTACGTTTGTTGTCCGTACATTTGTTTATTGCCTCGCAGCGGCATTCAGCATGCGCCCAGTTGTCATAATTGAATTCCAGCAGCGGGCGTTTACGTTTGCCCAGTTACCGCTACGATCGAGCTGAGATATACATATATACAGCATAGCCCTCTCTCTCACTTTGGCTTCTTCTATCTCTCTCTTACAGCCTCTGGCTACACTTGCGTGCTGAGAATTTGATCGATTCGTTCGATTAGTTTGCGGCACATGCAATCGACACGCAGCATTCTCTTTCAATTGAACAGCCTAGCTGCCCCAGTCGGCTAGCTGCCCCTAGGGCGTGGCACGGCGGCGTGGAGTGGAGCCAAGCTGTTGATTCAATTTGCCGCCAAATGCCGCTGCTGCCGCTGCTGCTGCTGCTGTTGGGCCAGCGACACTCCCGCCAATTGGGAAATTGTCTCATTGCAATGCCAGACAGCTGACTTTGGCTCAAATGACAACTGGTAATACGCGCTATTAATATCGCCAGCTACATGTGTCCCAACTGCCAGGGGTCGAGCTGCTCGAGAGTGTTGGAAAACTGTGTATGTGTGTGAGTGTGTATGTGGGTGTGGCCTATCATGTGGTTCAGGAAGTGAAAACAATAGAGTGTCGCATTTAGTGAAGCATTTTGATACCAATTAGCAATATCAATTGCGCTGTCAAATTAGTGAGTGTCTAATGGCAAATCAGAGGAGATTATATATATTACATAGAGTAGATTTCCTCTTGAGCGTATTTTCTACGCGATTCTCATGCTAGCAACTAAGCCTTCAGTTTCCACTGCACGGCTAGCTGTATTTATATCAGACTCAGACTATTTAAGTCTTATTGTGTAGTCAACCCAATTCTCAAACAAAAGCTTAGCTTAAATTACAGCCCACACACACACACAGTCATACACACAGTCATACACACTGACACACACACACATACTCCAAAATGGGCATCGCTCTGACAAGTGGAGCAAGTGAAATGGACAAAGCTGGAAGATGCTCAGCTAGACGGAGCAGGTAGCCTGAACGCACTGGGGGTCAGTGCTTCGTTTACAAGATATTCAAAGAGCTTTGCATATTTTAGGCGCGCTTGGCGACATTTGAATGGAACAGCTAGAGCAGCAGCAACATCGGCAGAGATAGAGGCAAGTGCTACGCAGCTCCACTGGCTGGAGCTGTGGCTGGGTCTGTCCAGCTGTGGAGAGCTGGTCTGCTCTTGGTCTGCAGGTGGTCGTCGTACAACTCTATTTTTTATTTTGTCGCGTTCGCTGAAGTCTTTGCAGCGGTGGTCGCTCGTTTATAAGTCGCGGCCAGGCTGCTTGGCTTTAGCTGCAGCATTCGCTTTGTCGGCCCGCTTTTCCAGTCGCATTTCCAATGGAAAGCCCCGTCGGGCAGCAGGCAGCAGGCAGCAGGCAGCATAGAATGCAGATAGCACTCTGGCATTGTATCTGTATATCTGTATCTGTATCTCGATCGTCGTTTGGCGTGCGTCCATTCAGAGTGGGGAGTGGGGCATGGAGTGGAGGAGGGGCGCCCGATGGCGACTTCTTTTTTGCATTTTATGCGGCTTTTTGGTATGTTCATTGTGAATTTATTGTAGGTGATTTTATCGCTCAAACAAATTTTGCATTTTACAAGTGCTTCAAGTGCTTGCTTGCCAACGTTTGCTAAAGACGGCGCTTATTAATGAGCTACAGCTACAGCTAGAGCTAGAGCTGGAGCTGGAGCTGGAGCTGATCTCGATCTGGCGCTAGTTGTACGCAGCGGGTGCCTGGCAACTGCCAACGGGGGCTGTGGGCGTTGGAGTTGGGAGTTGGGATCTCGTACTTGGGCTTAGCTAAGCAAACGTACCTAATCGCAGTCACATGGAGTGGGCTGTTCCCGAGTTGTGCGCCCGTCCATAGGCCAGGTGGCCATTGGCCAATTTCAGCTGTTGGCCTGGCCAAACAAATTGGAATAATCATTCCTTTCGACTCTACTCGGACTGAATAAATTTCTGCACAATTAATTTCGAATTAAGCCTCCAGCTCTTTTGGTGTTGAAATTTATGAAAATTGCCCGAAAATTGCTCACGTTGATTTGGTTTCTGTTTTTTTTTTTTTTCCCAATATATTTTTGGTCAGGAAATCGAATCCATGGCAGCTTGACGAGCAGCCAAACCACAGCATAATTTAAATATATTGTTAAGTTCTGGACAGTTGAGACATATAATAAGTGTACATGTGGGATATAGTGGAATGTATTATGTATCAAGGAGGTCTTATATACTCTCTGTAGACATTTTATATGCGCTATGATAATCCGAGTTCTATAAGAGAAAGAGGGAAAGAGACGGAGAGAGAAAGAGATAAAAAGAGAGAGATACACGGAGAGCAAGAGAGAGAGAGAGAGAGATAGAGAGCGAGTGCGATTGCAAGGAGCTTACCATTCGAGCTACTCGCTAAGAACTGCTTGACCTCTGAGTCATACATCTATAAATAGCTATTACACAAATTCAATTGGAATGTATATATTCGACCTGAGCTTGAGCTTAATGTACCTGGGCACATTACACTTCTTTCATCCAATTACGGCCATCAATCATTCCGCACAAAAATCAATGGAAAAGTACTTAATTGAATACTATTGTGGGCCACAGAGGCAACAAGCACGCAACGAGGTCAAAGGACTTGGCTGAAGTTGGCTGTAAGAGCGTGCACAGGTGCGTCGATTAGGGCTAATCAATGTTTAACACACGGCGGTCAAACATCAATCAATTGATTGAACAGGTCACAACATGGCTACATGCCAGCGATTAAAGACGCGATGCGCTGTCCATTTGTGAGTGGATCGACAGGTGAATAGGCAGGTGGATGAAGGTGGGCGGAGGTGGTAGGTGGATGTGGCTGATTGCTGGGAACACCGGCAAATTGCTGTCACAAGCGCCAAATTATGCGCTCGCTCCACTAGCTGGGGACTTAATCGAAGACAAACATCTAATTGACATAGAGCCGACATGGTAAACGAACCAACGAGCCAACGAGCCAGCGATCCGCGGTCGCCAGGCAGCCAAATGAAGACGAGGCGCATATCTGGCATTCACTGGGCATATTTATGGCAATGGTTCAAGAGTTCAACAACAACAGCCAGTTGCAAGTTGCAGGTTGCAAGTTGCTAGTTGCAAGTTTAATCAAGGCTTAGGCGTCTATTAATTAGCGGCTTACAAGACTTTGCGCTGAGGCAACTTCATTCGTGGTGCGGGCGAGCAGCAATGTGAGAACCTGTTGCACGCATGCTAGATGCTCTCTCTCTCTCTCTCACACACACACTCTTTCATTCCCTCTCTGTCTGTTATTCTGTTTCTGTACAGTGAAAGGTGCTGTTGGCTAGAAGCGCTTTCTGTGGCCCTCGGGCGGTGCATGTCAAAGTGAAGACCATCAAATAAAACACCTGATGGCCGGGCCAACAGCCAACAACAATAACAAAAAAAGAAGAAAAGAAATATAAAAAAAATACTCGAACAGAGGTCGACATTTGGCAACACTCGCGGTCATAAAGCAAGCAATTTAAGGTGAAAGGTGCTCAGCTGGAAGACTTTGAAGACTTGCAGACATGCCAAAAGAAATATGTCTGAAAATGGCTTGGCTATAATTAATTTGCTGTTGTTGCAGTCGTTGCTGCTGCTGGTGCAACAGCAACAGTTGCTGGCAGTCAAAATCGAAAAGTCACTTATGACTGACACTTTGCATATGAGGCGGCACCGGCCACCTCTCCTCTTCCACCTCTTTCTCAACGTCCGCCGCCCCCTCCACTTCCTACTCCGCCTCCTGCTGCTGCCGTTGTCTGAACATCAAGTTGAAGATGAAGATGACGACCCAGACATGCAGTGACTTATGATTTACCTTCTTAACTCAACTCGACTGGAGCTCAGCTTGGCTCACGTTGATTTCGCGTGATTTAAGCCAACAAATGTTTGCAGAAAAAGTTATGAGCATTTGATTTACGATGTGCTGGCCAAGCTGGCAACAGTGCAACTGGGAACGGGCAATGGCAGCGTGCAGCGTGCAGCGTGCAACGTGTAACGTGCAACAGTGCCTCCTCCTGGGCGTGCGCTGATGGATTTGTCAAGTTTGTGGGTCAAGCGTTACGTTCTTCACTATAGACATACATACATATCTATGTATGTGTGCATATATGTATTCTTTTTGAATATCCGCCTCACGATGATTACTCAAAATCACAGCTAAAGTTGCGTTCCATGATCGGTAGGCAGCTGCGCAGTCGGCAACTAATTGCAAGAGACAACTAAAAATTTGTACGTTTAACAAATATTTATGAGTGCTTCAGAGCTTAGTAGTTGCTGCTGTGAAAGTGTGGGAGAATAGTCCATGAACTAGGCTGTAAATTGAAAATTGCGAAATTTTACTTGCAAATCATAAAATCAATAATTGAACATCTACGCATAAAACTAAAAATTTAATAGATTTTCAAAAATGCAATCAGTAAAATTTAAAGCTGCTGTTATTTAAAGCTGCTGTTAACTCTAATTAGATTTTTAACAGAATTAAAATGCTTCAAATCAGCAAAATGCTAAACGTCTGTTATTTACAACAGAGCTGTTAAGCTTTTAGTGTGACTGTTAAGCAAGAACATATAAAATGCATTAAGGGAAAAAATAGTTTTGCGCTTCGTGTGCAGACTTAAAATATACATACATCAATCATTAATTGGCTAAATGCGGGCATATACAATAATATACATGATTTTATATATATTTATACATATTTACACATCTTGAGTCACGCAATCTTTCGAGGCGTTGCCCAGACAGTTGAAAGTCTTTTGTGGCTGTGCCCAAGTCAAATGGCTTGGCCAAAGAAGGCGTTGAGTTGCCCTCATCATTAGAACCACATTTTTGTTCACAGTAATGCAAATATTGACGATGACGTCACAATGTCACAGCGTGTCATCGGCGGGCATGCAGCCCAACCCCTAAACGAGGCGCAACCCTCGACTAAGGGCAGGCGCCAAGGACGCAGAAAAACTGCGCGAAAAAACTGCAGCTGATTTGATTTCTTTTTTTTTTCTGTGTGTTTGGTTTGCTTTTCATTTGGCTGTCAGCATCGTGGGAATGTTTGAGCAGCAACCCTGGAGGCAACCCTTCGACTTGGACTTGGACACAGCTGCAACAAATCGCAAGTCCGTGGCTGGTCAAGAGGCGGCAGCAGCAGCAGCCGGCGCAGCAGCTGGGAGTACAGTCTTGGTTGGGATTGATGATGGCCTAGGATGATTGGCTGGAATGGCAGTCGCTGCATATGTCACTGGATACAAATGTATCTATAGCTCGAAATCAGTCCAATTAAAAATAATAAAGGCGAAACGCAGCTTGTTAGTGCGCTCTACTCGGCTCTACTCTCTGGCTGCCAAGATGGCAGATTGCACCCCAAAAATAAACAATAGGACTCCACATTTTTCCTCTTTTCCTCTCGTATGTTTTGTGGTTAGCTCAATGCGCGTGGGAAAGCGTCGTTCCATCCATAGGCAGGCAACCGGGCCTGGGCACCTGCCGCGCCCCAAGCGTCAGTCGACCATATTTGGTTTACATATGGCCCAGACTCTGCAAAAATCGTGATCAAATCAAATGCCCAGCCATAAAATTGTGGAATTCTAACATTAACATAATTTGAGCGCAACACGAACAAGCTATCTGCCCAGACAGCGGGTCAGCAGAAGGGTATTGGAGGGGTATGGAGGCGGGAGCGCAGTATTGCCTAGGCGCCTGACAATTCTATTTGGCACGAGCTCATTAAACACCATTTATATGCAACATGAGCCATGACTGGACCAAAACTGCAGCCGACTACCGATCGACGATCGTTGGACGTCGAACGTCGAGCGTCGAGCGTCGAATGTGGATTGTCGATTGTCGATCGTCGGACAGTCAACAGCGAAAACCTCTCCAAGCTCTCGTTGCGAGTCAATGGCTTTTGCTTAGCTCGGCTCGGCTTGGGTTGGCTTGGCCTGTTGACAAGTTGTTGACGCTGGCAAATGATTTACTGCCTCCAGTTGGCTCCCGGCCAGCAATAACAACAACAACAACAACAACGAGAACGAGCACTGCTTTCGGTCACATGCCAAATTCAAGCAACAACGCACAACAAGTGCCAACACGTGGACACCCACTTCTCTAACGATTGCGTTCCTACAATCATGCTTGATCAATAACTGTTTAGATTATGAAATAGTCTAGGGAAACTAAATAATTGTCCGACTTGCATATACTATCTAAAAACTGTCAACGTTGCCTGCCATCCGATTTTAATCAGTCTGCAACAGAAGTGTGCCAGCCATATGGCTCGATACGAATTGAAGTTGGAGTTGGAGTTGAAGTTGAAGCTGAAGTTTGGGCTCAAGGATTTTGACAGCTAAGCTGACATGGCAAAAATGCATAAGTGAGCACGGTGGACACATTATGACGGACTGTTACACGACATATGTATGACCATGTTTAGGAGGGGAGAGGCAGTGGACCAGGTGAATATGGCAAAAAGCTCGAATGCAATGAAACAATCAATCAACGCGCTGAAAAGGGGCTTGTCTAGAGCTGAGCTTGAGCTGAGCTGGCGGAAGGGAGGAGAGGTAGAGCAGTAGTGAGCGTAACGGTAACTCCAAAAAGGCACAAAATCAAATTACCAGCCATGATTAATCAATCAACAGTTGTTTGCTTGCCATACAGTAAAGCCTCAGCTCAATGCGATAGCCAACACGATCTCTGCTTCGCTTGGCCTCGCTAGTGGGTGTGTATATGACTCCGTCTCCGGCTGTCTCTCTGTGTGCGTGTGTGTTGGCCAAGTGGGTGCGTTCTCACAGCTGGATGCCAATACAGACAATCACGATCACACACACACACATGCACACACACACCTGTGTTGTAGACACCACGTGTGCGTTCCAGGCAATTGCAAATCAATGCTTCGTTGCGGCAGGAGCTCGCCTTTGGCTGTAGCCTCTTCCCTAAATGGTGCGATCTTACCTGGCCGGGTCGTGCCAAAAATGGGTTTGCAACTGGAATTCGCTTTTAGTCAAACAGCCGCAGCTGCAGCTAGCTTTGAGGCGCAGGTGGCAATTGGCAAGCAGCTGGCAACAGGCAACAGGCAACGGGCAACGGGTAACGGGCAACTGGCAACTGGTGTGAACAACTAGAAAGTTTTTTAGTCGAGCTGGAGCTCGTGAGAATCAGTGCAGCATAATTTATTGGTTGCGCGACCAATTCAATTTATGGCCGACTAATGAAAATTTGACAAATAGCAAATGGCCAAGCAATTTCATTCTAGCCCAGGCCAATAACATTCATCATGCCGCTGCGCAAACGTTTCCGCATAGAAATTGATTGACAACTGGAGGAGGAGGAGCTGCAGTTCCAGTTCGAGTTGGAGCTGGAGTTGGAGTCGCAGTCGGTGAGCCAAAATGGCAACGGCAGCCAAAACACGTCAATTTCGAGGCCTGCCGATTTATGGGCGCCCAGCTTCAAGCCAAGTCGTGACCCGCGTGCATTGAACTTTGTTGTTGTTGTTGTTGTAGTTGTTGCTGTTGCTTTTTGTTGTCCGATCTTGTCTGGGGTATGAATCGAGACGCTTTGAAATCTACCAGCACGAAATGCAATTTCCAAAAGAGTAGAAGAAGAAGGAGCAAAAAAAAAAAAAAAAAAAAACGCTATTGTGGGAGCTGAACATAATGAAGCCGTTGGTCATTGGCCAAAAGGTTTGTTTGCTCTGTCAATCATAATTTGTGTGCTTCTTTTGCAGTTTAATGTGTGCGCTGCACTCGTTTTCCCACATTTTATGGACGGCTGCCCCTATTGCTCTGGCCCTGGGAAAATCTCTGGCGTAACTGGAGGTTCGCTTGTTGCGCAACAATTACTCGGCTTTTGGTTTGGTTTGGTTTGGCTTGGCTTGGTTTGCCCTGGCCGAGTCCGTCAACATGACCAATTGGCAGTCCAGTTGGCAGTCACAACCCCCACGCAGCCGGCGGCAACACCTTCGCTCTGCTTACGCTCTGCTGCACTCGCTTCCTAACCGAGGTGCAAATGCAACTGTCGAGGGGTTGACTGACTTTTGAATTGTTTTACGCTTGTTTTTCGGTCAAGTCGAAAACGGAACTGCGCTAGATTGGCCAAAAATGTGTGCTCGTCCTCTAACCAATTTTCACACATTGTGTACGCAGGTGCTTAACAAATATTCAGGTAATATGTTAATTTTTGTATGCTAAACAGCGGAAATTAAATTCAGTATTTTGACTTGCAACGCTTCATTGAACTTTGACTTTGAGCATATATGTAGTTTACCCATTCACATAAACTACATCTGAACATTTAATATAGTAGCATCCAATTAAAAGCAATTCTTATTCAAAAATCTTTCATTGGTTGAAGGCCAGCTCAATTGTTTCTTCTAATCATCCCCTAGATGGCGCCACTTTAGCCAACTGCAGCCAGCTTCGCCTAACGACAAAGCGACAACCGTCTCTGTGAGTTTGCCCCGGTCTAAGTGTTGAACTCAACGAACATTCTAACTGAACGAAACAAACAAATATTTTGTTGCATATTTTTAGGCAGTTTCTGACGACAGTTAAAATATTAATATTTACAAATTTTCATTTATGTTAATGTTGAAATTTAAAATAATTAAAATCATTAAAAAAATCGTAATAAAACAAAAATAGTTTCAGTATTAAAAATCGATCCTTTAATACCGGAATAAATGACAACAATTTATGCAGCATATATTTGGTCACTGTAGTAGACTTGTTCGCACAAGCCATTAAGTAAATTATTATACTTATTTTATAACTTATCTTATAATAAAAATAATAATTATTAATTAATTGATTTGGTAATAACAGCTTGCTATCGCCACTTAGCACTGTCCACTGTCTTGTCTGGTCAGTGCTATCGCTCGATTGCAGAGGTAAAAAGTAGCTGTACGGCAACGCCGGCAGCATGCAATCGATATGTGTATCGCTTAAACGAGTAGGCAACGCCAGCCGCTTATCGAGAATATGTTGACTGTGTGAAGAAGCATTGCAAGCACTATAGATTAGCATATAACTTGCAATAGATACATCAATACTCGAAACTGTGAAGATAATGTCGAAATTAAGTTTTGACTTAATCCCCGCAGCGCCTCGCAACGATATTATTGGGTTGCAAAACGTTATATCCAAACTAGAGGATCGATTGAGAAGCACAAATGAAAAACTTGGCAATTTGCGGAAACTAATCAGAACCGAGGCGAATATAAAATCTCGTAATATTTACTTAAATAAGGTCTGTGATATGGTGAAAGAACAACATAGAATGCAGAGCATACTGCACAATTACAGATCAAAGTTAAGAAAATTGGAATCCATAAAGAAACTGGTAAGGATAGGCATTTAAAAGCTTATTCTAAGTACCTAACTAATTATTTTTATCCTAAAGAAATTTGTAACGAAGCAAATTCCACAGCAAACAAAAAATTCAAAGCTACTCGAACTATTCCATAATTATGAGACGAAAGTAAGTAATAGGTTTCTCAAAATTTTTGACAGAAATTAATTTTAAAACATCTTAGGAAACCGGATGTGACACTCAGCCTGTTCGGAACTCTGAAGCACCAGTAAGTAAAATACCACCCTAAAAAAACTTAAATAACTATTTAGATATTATATAGAAGCGAACTATTTTGGATATGGGAGAGACTGTAAATATTAACGACAAACCAGCCAAGCAAATTATCATAGACAATCATGGTAAGGCAATGAAATGTTTGAAAGCTCATGTCAAAAAGCGCATTAGTGAGGAGGAACAGAGGCTTGTTGTTCCACAAATTGTTAAAGTGGAACAAGCCAAATATTCAGATGATGGTACCATAATATTGGAAGAGACGAAACCAGAGACTGAAGAGCTTCATATATCGCAAGAAGAGATGCATGTGGTTAAAACTGAAATAGATGAGGAATCGGAATGTATAAAAGAGACGGAACGAATGGAAGAGGAGAAACTAGAGCTGTCTGTTGAGGCTCCCCAAGCAAATACTATCGTGATAAACAATCACAGCGACGCGATGCTATGCCTAAAAGCTCTACAGGAGTATGCAATGTTAAATGAAAACTATCGAGCTATAGGACTTTTAACTGAAACTGAAAAGGCATTCGTAAGTCCAGCAGACGCCACAGACTTCGAGTTCTAGCATTGGGTATATAATAGTACGTCTATTTGAATGTGTTTGTGTAGGCTATTTATTTTAAGTAGCTTTAAGAAGTGATGTACATTTGTTATCTGGTGCTAGCAAGCACTCTGCACTTGCTTAATCGTAAATACAGAAAATATTTAATTTTATATTTACCTTAATTTAGTTTTTATTGCTAAGAAGCCACCGGTAAAAGTAAATGGGCAACCGTGGGATTTAGTATTATTCGAATCAGCTGTTTCTCTTCCAGTAGATTATGTGCATCAGCTGTTGACAACCATTTCTGTTTGGTATTTTTTTTAGTGTATTCTGTTATTGATAAACGGGCACACACGCATTTTACAGCTATAAACAAATTCTGAAAATTCGACATTTCTGCGAAAATGTGAGTATGCGTCTAGAAGTGTATTCTAGTCAAGCGGTAATTCGTTTTACTTATTTTTGTTTTAAAAGGAAGTAAATATTACGCAAGTTGCACATTATATTTATTCACTTTGTCGATAAGTGAATTTTGATTGAAAACAAATTATAACAAATGGATAAATCAACAGGAGACGAAATTGCTAAGCCGCCGGCTCCACGCAAACGTCTCGGCCGTCCGCCCAAGGCCAACGCACAAGAGTCTGAATTGACTGACGATATGGAACCGCCAGGCGAGGAGCGGACTTTGTCGGCATCGCCAACAAATTGCCGGCGAAGCACGCGCAAGAAAATCGTAAAGTTCGATGTGCTCGATGTACTCAACAAGAGTCGCAAAACTCACAAAATACAAATCGAGGCACGCATTGATTCCAATGCACCGTCAACAACAACAGCATCCACAACACAATTAGCAACGAGCTCGGCTACTGTGGCAAAACCAGCAATTGAGGTCAGTCGCTTATTTACACCACGCCCGCCTCCGCCTGTGATTTCGCCTTTGCTTTCGCTGGACATGTTTACCAAGCCGAAGCCAACGCCCAGCTTGATTGTTGCCCAGGTGAGCAGTGATAAGGCGCCCACTACCAATCAGCAACAGCAGCCGCAGCAACCACAGCAGCAACAGCAACAGCAGGTGATACGTAAACGTGGACGTCCACGCAAATCGCAGACAACAGATAATGCAATTGCAGTTGATTGCTCCAAAGTGAATATAGATTCTACCAAAATCTTGCCGAGCACCAAAGAACAAGTTCTTACTTTAAAACGGGAGTCGCCTGACTCGGATGAGTCTCTAAAGAGTTTCTCAATCATTGTCGATGATGAAACGAATGTTGAAGCAGTGCCTGAGGAAAACGATGCTTTGGATGAGACAATTGAAGTAATAGAGACTGATATTATATCCGTCGCCTCCGATGAGGATTCAGATTCGCAAATTATATTTGTGGACATTGAAACGGCAAAGATGGAAATAGCAGAAGAAGCAGAAAGTGACGATATCCATATTACAGCTGAAGAGACTCGTAACTTTAAGTTAATTTTTCCCAAGGAAGATGAAAATAAGGAAACAGAAATGCTTCAGCAGATTAATATTGCGGAGGATGTGCCAGGTGGAGATAATATTGATAAAAAGGAATCAGAACTCCTGGCTGAAGTCCTAAAAGGACCGGCAGAGCTTTGGTTTACCGATGATGAAAGGGATGAAGGCGAGCAAGAATCAAAAGAACTGCTAAATCAAGGTTTAATTAAAAGTGAGACTCCCGTACAATGCGTTGAGAAGGAAACTAAGACGACCTCTGACGCAGCAGTTAAAATTGAGCTACAGCCGGTAAAGGAAAAGCAAGAATTGTCAGCAGGAGACTCTATAGTTATGGACGACCTGAAAAAAAAAATCGTCGAAAAAGAGGCTCTGTTACCAAAGTCTTCATCTATGATAAGCAACGATGACAAGGCTAAGGTTAAGGAAGAGGAGCCAAAGGAAGTGAACATGAAGAAGGAGCTATATTTGCCAAGCTCATCAGCCACAATAGACAACGAAGATAGGATTACTGTTAAAATGGAAATCAAAACGATCAAGGAGGTCTCTGCAGCGATACAAGATAACAACGATAAGCCACACGAAGCTGTAAAACTATCAGAACAGCTAAAGCAGAGTGCAACTCCGACTTCTGCAAAAGAACCTGTCGAGAAGATGAAAGATGCCCACTTCGAATTGGAATCTCTGAGGCGTGCTGCACAAGCGACAGGCATTGAGTTAAAGCTTCCCATGACAATGGAAAAACTTTTAAATGCCAACTCTGTAACAGAGCCAGTAAAGGAGGTCGAATGGAAAAAGGAAACTATTAAGAAGCAACCAAGCTTGGACACGAATGTAACATCAGCAGCGACACTTGGAAAGACTGATTTGGGAGCAAAGCAACTACAACAGCACTCAGATGCAGTTAAATGCGAAGAGACAGAGTTAGATCCAAAGCTTAAATCAACCGAATCCACTCCAGATGAGCACAACTTAGAATCGGTGAATGCAAAACCAATAGCTACTGAGAAAGGGAAATCAAATGAAGTCCCCAAGTTAGAGAAGCCGTCAGCTGCGTTTGTCGAGTGCGATGCACTATTTAAGGTCTTGGATAAAGCAAACGAGCAGATGCGACACGAAGAGAAGGCCAGGAAGAAGTCGAAGCTGGCAACCAAAAAGCATTCAACCGAACAGCTGCAGGAACGGGCCACGCCTCAGTCTCGTGGAAAAAAGCAAACATCAAAGGAAAGCAGCCGCCGTAATACCATTTCCGAGGAGCGTCACGAGGATGTGAAATTGCCGCTAAGCAATAAACGCCGTAACTCGGTGCACCCTTTCAAACCAACGCTGAGCCCAGAGCGAGCTACGGAGTCAGAGCACAAGCAATGCAACAGCAGCGGCAGCAACAAAAAGAAGTCAGCTCAAAAAAAGCCAACTCGCAAGACAACAAAACCAAAGCAGCTGCCGAGCAGCCAGGATTCGCTGGACTCTAGTTCGAGCTCCTCGACAAGAGCTGGCGATTTGCCTAGTCGCAGCTTGCCGACGCCGACATCTGAGCTAGAGGCATCGAATCCGCTACACGACATAGCGAAGTTCATAGAGGATGGCGTTAAGTTGCTCGAGCGCGACTACAAAGTGGAGGATGAACAGCAGCAGCCACAAGAGGACGCAACTGAAGATGAGCTAGCGCAGCGAGTGGCTAATTTGGAAACTCCTGTTAACACGCCAGCTCCTTCACCGATTGGCAGCACGGATGACCTGTCAGCGGGCGTGCGCCGCTCGCATCGCATCAAGCAGAAGCCGCAAGGTGCCAAATCGAGTGTGGGTCGTGGTAGCAGCAGCCAAACACCCACCATTAGCATGGAGCAGCAGCTAAGCGAGCTTGCCCACATTGAAGCCATCAATGAGCAGTTCTTGCGCCAAGAGGGACTAAACACATTCCAAATTCTGCGTGACAATTACTATCGCTGTGCACGCCAGGTGAGCAAGGAGAACGCGGAAATGCAATGCGATTGCTTTGTCACCGGCGACGAGGAGGGACAAGGAACGCGTTGCGGCGATGGCTGCATCAATCGCATGCTCATGATCGAGTGTGGTCCGCTGTGCAGTTACGGTGACCGCTGCACCAATAAGCGATTCCAGCAGCATCAGGGCTGGCCCTGTCGTGTCTTTCGTACGGAGAAGAAGGGCTGCGGTATCACAGCCGAGCTGCAAATACAGCCTGGAGAGTTCATCATGGAGTATGTGGGCGAGGTGATCGACAGCGAGGAGTTCGAGCGTCGTCAGCATCTCTATTCGGAGGACCGCAACCGTCACTACTACTTCATGGCGCTGCGTGGCGAGGCGATCATCGATGCGACCACGAAGGGCAACATCTCTCGCTACATCAATCACAGCTGCGACCCGAATGCGGAGACACAAAAGTGGACAGTGAATGGAGAGCTGCGCATTGGCTTCTTTAGTGTGAAGACCATCATGCCTGGTGAGGAGATCACATTCGATTATCAGTATCAGCGCTATGGGCGTGATGCGCAGCGCTGCTATTGCGAGTCGGCCAATTGTCGCGGCTGGATTGGCAACGAGCCGGAGTCAGATGAGGGTGAGCAGCTCGATTCGGAGACCGAAAGTGAGCCCGAGTCACTGGCGGAGGAGCTACGCCCAGAGCAGGAGGCGAAAACCAAAACACCCAAAAGTAAAACTAAAAAACAACTTAAGCTGCCAACGGCACGTAAGCAGCGCAAAGAGCAGCCCAAGGCCAAGGATCGCGAATATAAAGCAGGCCGCTGGCTGCGTCCTTCCGGCGGCGTCGGAGGCGAGAAGTCGGCAGCGCGTAAACTGGATCAGCTCGAGGACACAGATGTGCTCGAGCAGTTAACACTGCTCAGTCGCAGCGGACTGAAGAATCAGCTGGACACATTGCGTCTATCGCGTTGCATGGTGCGGGCCAAGCTGCTGCAGAGTCGCCTTCAGCTGCTGGGCGTGCTAACGCGTGGCGAGCTGCCATGTCGTCGTCTCTTCCTTGACTATCACGGACTGCGCCTGCTGCACGCATGGATCAGCGAAAGCGGCAGCGATAAGCAGCTGCGTCTAGCGCTGCTCGAGTCACTTGAATCTCTGCCCATACCAAACAGGACCATGTTGAATGACAGTCGCATTTACCAGAGTGTAGAGCTATGGGGCAACCAGTTGGCACAGCCAGCAGAGGCAGCGGCAGAATCACAATCTGATGAGGAGGAATCGGTGCGTCAGCGCATTGCAGCGCTGCTACAAAAGTGGAATGGACTGCCCGAAATCTTCCGCATACCCAAACGGGAACGCATCGAGCAGATGAAGGAGCACGAGCGTGAGGCGGATCGCCAGCAACACGTGGCCACTGCTTTAGGGGACAGTAACAGCGCCTCTTCCGTGCTCAGCACCGATCGCTACAGACAAGATCGTTTTAGGCGCGACACCAGCAGCCGCTATGAGAAATCAAAGCCGCCAATTAGGATGAGCGGCAACAATACCATCTGCACGATCACCACACAGCCAAAGGAATGGCAAGGCTCCGCGGAGGGCAGCAGCGGCAGCAAATCTGAGGGTCGTAGACGCTCAGAGTTTGATCCGCGTCGAACTATATCCAAAGAGCTTCGGCGATCGCTCTTCGAGAGAAAGGTAAGAGAACCACAAGCCTGTGACTTTACTTTTAAATCTGTATTCCCTTTCTAGGTGGCTCAAGATGAGGCAGAAAAGCGTGTGGGCAGCGAGGATTGGCGTGAGCATGAGCTGCGCTGCGAATACTTCGGTGCAGATTTGAACACAGATCCAAAGCTGCTGCCATTTTACCAGAACACGGAGACCAATGAGTGGTTCAACAGCGAGGATGCTCCTGTCCCTGCACCATTGCGTTGCGGAGACGTTGCGGAGCCACCATCACCGGAACATGAGGAGGATGTGGAGTATAAACTACCCGCTGGCGTAGAGCCATTGCCACCCTCGTGGCACTGGAGCTTGACACCCGAAGGAGATATCTACTATTATAATCTACGTGATCGCATACCGCAGTGGGAGCCACCGAACGCTGAACAGCGTTTGCAACAGCTGGTGGAGGATTCACCAGAAAAGGAATTGGTGCCGGATGAGGCAGCCAGTTCATCGGATTTGGTTAACATTGACATCGACTATGTGGGCAGCCTGAGCGCCAAATCTCTTGCCCAGTACGTTGAGGTAAAGATACGGGAACGTCGCGAGATGCGACGCAATCGCTTGGTATCTGTGCGCGTGATAAGTCCACGTCGTGAGGAGGATCGTCTCTATAACCAGCAGGAGTCACGCAAATACAAGGAGAATAAAGAAAAGATACGCCGCCGCAAGGAAATTTATCGACGCACACGCACCGAAACAAATACTGCTCAACCAGCAGCTGGAGAGCCCAGTGATTCGCTACCTATTCATGGGTATTTATACTCCTCCGATGAGGATGGTGCCACTGAAGGCGCCTGCAGTCTACCGTTGATAGACGCGAAAGTTGATGGCGATAATGAGTTGCCGGAGTCAATAAGTCGTCGTCGCTCACAGCGTGCATCGTCGCCATATTCCACCAGTTCCACAGACGCGGCAGAGTCGTTGCCAAGCGCTAAGCGCAAGCTTCTTGTGACCGAGAGCCAAAGGAAGCATCGGGATAGTAAGCGCAAGAGGTAAGCTAACTATTCGTTCATTAAACTTTATACTCAAAGCTTCTTTGCATCTCTAGTTTGGCAACTGGGCGCGAAGCCAGCGAGAAGTTTCACTTTGAGATTAGCGGCCATGTGGCCGAGTTTTTGCGTCCCTATCGCCAAGAGAATTGCCAGCTGGGCCGTATTACAAGCGATGAAGACTACAAGTTCCTAATTAAGCGAGTAAGTGTGATTGTTTATAATATTATAAACTACGTCTAATGGTTTTGTTTTTTTGCAGCTGAGCCATCACATAACCACCAAGGAGATGCGTTACTGTGACATGACCGGCAATCCATTGGCCTGCACAGAATCGGTTAAGCACAAGTCCTACGACTTCATTAAACAATATATGCGCAAGAAAGGTCCCGTCTACAAGAAGCCAGTTGATAAGCCCGACTAATTCGTACACTTTTTCATACAACAATATTTTCCTTAAAGCTTTTGGCTTATAAATATTAGCATAAGCAGTATACAATGTATATCAAATGGATTTTTTTTTTTAATTTTACCTCGTGTTGGGTAAAGCAACTTTAATGTTAATTTTACTTATGCATCAAATGTAACTGAATACATTTTTTTTTTATTTTCATGTGCCAAAGCTAATAAATTTATTATTGGTGTCAATGAAAGGGCACTCAGGTATAATACATATGTTTGAATTTATGTGTCTGCTGGAAAGTCTGGACCATAATTGTTAGCTCCTAGGTTTATATTTTAATAAATTTATCAAACTCTGCAAAAGAAAAGAAATAAATGAAGTTCCCCATCCCTTACACTGAAACACGTTTATTTTATTGTTTTAATCTTAAAACTGTTTTTTACTTTACATCAAAAACTTTTATTTCAGCCCTCTTTAAGTTAGTTTAAAATTAACAGAGCTAAGGTAACTCACATCTTAAATTTATTAATTTATAACAAATGCTCAACAAATAATTTGATGTAAAGTGGAAACCAATTATCAACTCGATTACGCACTTTATTGAATTTTTGCAAGCACACAACAAATAATTTAAATGCATTTGTCGCCCCCATTCGCAGCTCTGCTTACACACACTAAAAATAGCAACAAAGGGAAGCGCGCGCACACACACGCATTGAGGTAGGCACCTGCGCATGTATGGCACACATTCACGATCAGAGAGCGACACCGAGTAGAAGAGAGCGAGAGAAAACAGAGCAGGGCGCTCTCTCACTCTCCGTAAACAAGTTTTCAGAACTCGCCAAACCTGATTTTCCAGCCGTCTCAGAGAGATTGCAAACCTCGTCAGTTGCAACAAATTGCTGCTACGCTTGACACGTTGTGAGCGGAACGCTATTTACCGGATGGTTGCTGTGTGCCTAAAAACCTGCTGCAGATTTCGATAATAGCAGGTAAGCGTAGTTCTTATCTGAAACCAATTGGATAAGCACGTCAATTACTGAACTATAAACGAAATCGAATTGTTTTTTTATTTCTTACAGGCGTTGCCATATCAGCGTGTGCTCGACTGCGTTAGAGAAGAGCCAGATATTGAGAGTGAGAGAAAGAGCGATAGCGTGGGCGAGAGCGGAAGCGAGAGAGTGAGAGCGCATGAGAGATTTCGTTAGTTGTTGGTGTGTGCGTGAGCGTGCGGAACAGAGCAAATGTCTGACGTAAGTAGAAAAAGCAAACAAAAACAGTTCATCAAATTGTGAGGCGGTAATTTCATACTAGAGCAACTAGTAGACATACATATTTATCTGATCAGGTTTAACCGGAAAAGCATTGAAAGGTTCGCAATATATCTAATTTCAAACGAAAACAAATGCATTAATGTGAGAACATACTAAAAGAATTTCAGCCTTTCAATAACATAGCGATGTTATGATTTCAGGACGATGCCAGTTCATTTGGAGCTGGCTCCCAGCGCATACGCAACGTCTTGACCCTAGAGGAGCGTGTGGAGGTTATACGTCAATATGATATCATGCCCATGTACAGCAAGTTAGCCAAGAACTTCAATTGCAGCTGGGAGCAGATCAAGAGCATTGTCACCAATCGGGTGCCCATTATGGAATTCTATGAGGCAACGCGTCACAACAACAAGAAGCCACCGAATTCCAAGTTCGAGGAGTTGCGCAGGCGCAAGATCAATTTTCTTGGGCATTGCCTCTATGAGTATATACAACGCGCTCAGTTTTATCTTCACGTGGACATCACCGAGGAGCTAATACGCACCAAGGCTCTAGATTTTCAGAATCTGATGGGCTTTGAGAACTTTGTGCCCAATAAGGTGAGATCTGGAATGAAGGTGTATGCATTTGATTGAGCTCATCTCTCTCTTTCTCTCGTTCTCTTCATTAAAGTCCTGGATCAATCACTTCAAGGCTGCCTACAACATCACACTCTCAAATCGTCAGATTATCATGACGCGGAAGCCACCGCGCTCGATGGATCTGCGGGATATAATGTCCTACTGTTGCAAGAATATGCCTTCGGATTGCGCCAAGTTACCTGACTTGCCTGCACCTGCCCATGTGGCGAACAACAGCACGCAGCCGGCAGCAATGCCGCTGCAGGTGAACGTGCCAGCCACAACTGGGCCGGAGCCCATGCAGTCACCGCGAAAGCGCGACAGTTGTGGGACGGCCAAAGACATACGCTCCTTGTATCGCACTAAGACTCTGGTTGAAGCTTCTACTCAGAACCAGGCCACATTGGACGAGCTCCAGCTGCGGCGCAAGCGTAAAATTAACTTTTTGGAGAAGGCGCTGTTCGAGTACATTTCGCGCTCGCAGCTCCACCACAAAAACCAGGGACGCCTCGATGTGGATCATCTGCGCGAAGTGGCGATCAATTTACGCGACATACTCAAGATTGATAACTTCTTTCCGGATCGCACGTGGTTCAATCACTTCAAGAGCCACTACAACTTTAGCTTCTCTCAGGGCGTGCACTACGGCATGATGCTGCGCCGAGTGCCCCTCTCTCTGGATCTACGTGACATAGTCAGCTACTGCGGCAGGCACGAACAGCGCGACCAATCTATGGGAAACATCACACTGACACCCAAGGAGCCAGAGTCGGCCCGTTTAGTGCAACTGCCACTCGCGGACCCAAAGCCGGCGGCACCAGCCAATGAACCAAATACAGCAGTCGAGACCGACGATGACTGCATAGCCATTGATGAGCCGCCTGAACTGATCGAAATCAAGGATGATGATGAGGAGCCAGACAGAACTGAGCTCAAGCGTCATGCTGCTGAAGATTCCATGCCTAGTCTACCTCTAAAGATACAAAAGATTGAATCATTGAATCCCGGTGCGCACAGCCTGGGTAACTTTTCCGAAGAAGGCGCCGATGCGGCGCCATTGCCACGGCGCGTGACTAACTATAAGGATGCACTGCGTCTGCTGAAGCCACTCGAGGAGTTTGCACTGCTGGAGGAGAACTATCGTGCCATTGGCCTGCTCACTCAGCTCGAGAAGATCTTCGAGGGGGCAGTGCAACAGGTGCAGAATGACAAATAGAGTTTTGATACTTGCAAATGAGAACTTTAACTGAAATTTGAACCAAAAAATGAGAATGTTAGCTTAGTTATGTATAACAGATCTATATATATAGTATATATGCATATGATCACAATGTATTAAGAGCTTTGCTCGCTAAAAGTTGGGAGCATTAAGCATAAAGCTATATTAAAAGTTTATTTTTGTTACAAATACCAAAGTTTTTACTAATGAGATGAGGGTTGTTTGGTATGTTTTAATTTCAATAAATTATAGGCATATATTCCAAGTCTTAGTCGTACATTTATTTCTAATTCTACGCTCGTAAATAATTCATTAAACGTTAAGTAAATGGAAAAGTCATATTTTGGGCTATAACCGGTTGGTTTCACAACTGGTTTATAGTATTTTGGCAGTTTGCTTTATAGTTGCGTTCTAATTCTCATCGAATCTGGTTTCTGGTTGCCATTAAAAGTCATATAACATCTATATTCGATTGATTAATGGCCTCTTTAATGACTCTGGCTCAGTGAAGGTCGAATGATTTGAAATCAGTGAAGTGTGGCTTATACCCAACATTCTAGATGAATGGTTTGCCCATATACCTGCATATAAATTTGTATTCATCAAGCATAAGTTGATAAGGGAGGTCGTTTTAATGTATTATTGGATTTACATGGATATATAATATGTGCATATATTGAACACACTATATAGACCAGCTAGATTATGGCTACTCGAGTGTCTCGTCACGTGGCACTGTGCCACATTCACCCACCAAGGTGCAATGCACACATGCTTCTCGGTTTACATAAACCGTTTGGCCCTTTGCGAACGAAACATACAATCAGCGCTTAAACTTTACGTTCATCCTGTAAAACTTTACGCGTCCTGGCCATTTGTAGATGGGAGCAGAAAATGACCTGCGGTAGTAATGGGCGGACCAGCTAGGGGGCTGGGCGAGCTCTGCCGCAGGACTTGGCTTGGCTGGGTAAGTTGATTTGGCGGGTGAGCGAGCGAGCATTGAACGTGCGTGGAGCGAAGCGCTGTAGGTGGTACATCAATTTCAGATGGCTAGAATATCGCAGCAGGCAGCGGGACAAAGGGGAGTGTCTGTCCGACACTCCAGCAGCCTGGTTAGAGACAGACTCACTCACTCACTCACTCACACACACGCACACACTTACACAAAAACACACAGAGATACAGCTATGCTTACATAGATGGAGCTACGATTACACAACCGTCCATATAGCTGGGAGCATTGCACAGAGGATGCCTTCATCGCACTCGGTTGAGCCAAAGTTTCGTTTTTCGCTTTTGCCTGCAACCCTCCTCAGCGAGCAGGACTTTCATTTCAAGGATTTCCGAACCGACGTCAAGCGTCAACCAAGGCTCCGACTATACACGTTAAGAGTATAGAGAATGTAGCTATAGAAAACCCACTAGTGTTTGGTTGTAGGTGCGGCGCAGGAACCTTGCGGCATCAAGGCGATGAAAGTAAGGAGGTGGAGGAGGAGGAGGCGACGCAGGAGGAAGAGGTCGAGAAAGCAAGGTGATGAATACGAAGCGGAACAGAAGAAGCAACATCAATGCAAAAACGACAACGACAACTGGAGTCGAGTCAGGTTACTGCTTGGAATAAAAATTGAAGCCCCACTCAGTTCGTAGTTCTGACATTTTATGTCAGCTGGCCAAAACGAAAGGGACTTAAAGGCATAAAACTTCATATACATATGTACATATAAAGCACATGTGAAGGGTAGTGCTACCTGTATTCAGGGGTGGGCACTGCTGTTGAGGATTATACTGCGAGGATAGTAAAATGAGACTTATGCTGAGCCAATTTCAGAATAATGATCAGCTTGCGAGAGCTATGACGGCGCTAGCTGATAGGTACTCTTCGATTCATCGATATTATGGCATTTCCTGCACCAACTATTACACAGTAGTTTCATGGAAACCTTAACTGGTTTTCGTTTATAATATAGCATATTGACTCATATTTGCATTTCAGTCATCAACTTATTTTAATGCACTTTAATTCTCCATCCAATGCACCATTAGTCATGTTTTAATGTGTCTCTATTATAATTTTTACAAATATTTATGGGTGTTTCTAAAATGGTCGATTAAAGACACAATAAGAAAAAATTCTGGATTAAAAAAATTAAATATGTTTATCAACGATGAATATATATGTATATATCCATAATATAATACAGAGTAGTATTATTTCTATATACATCTCACTCAAACATCTACTAAATAAATAGGTTTATTTTGGTATATATTAAAGTCATTTCTGATTGTATAATCTCTGATTCATAAATCTTGAATAGATATAAAGAGCTATTCAAACACTTAACCAATAAAATCCCAAAAATTGTTACCCAAGAAATTCATATTCAATTTGTTCAAAAATCACTTAAAAAGGTAGACTGGTTTTTACTTTTCGTATATATAATACTGACTCATAGCTCCGACATTCCATAACAACTGCTATCTGATAGACTTCAATTGATTGTATATATGTATGTATGACTCGGCTGCTATTTATATACTAATTTGGTACAGTCTCTGTCTCTTTCTGTATGAGTGTGTGTGTGTGTATTTGTATAGATCATATCGGTTCTTTTTAAAGGCAGCCCATCTGTAAACATAAATCTCTTGACGGTGCTCTCGGCTCAACGAAGCTGAACTGAACTGAACCAAAGTGAACTAAACGAACGGACCCCTTGCCAGAAAAATATATCAGCACTCGAAATCGAGCAATAATCGATGCCATTGTATACCAAAAATGAACGAGCTCTCTCTCTCGCATATAGACCCAAAAACAGTAAATCCGAAAGGTCGAACCCCGTTGCCATGTGTAAGAGCAAAGCAGAGTAGAGCAGAGCAGGGCAGCGAGGTTATCGTGGAAGACTCTATGAAAACGAATACGAATACGAGTAGAGTCGTGCGTCGTACTCGTAATTTTATAGATATAGATACTGAGAGATACATACAGAATGGGAAAAGATGAGAGGAAGGGAGCATGGCTTTGCCAATTGGTGGTGAGTGGAAACGAGTCTGAGTCTGAAACTTCGACTCCGCCTGACACCGACACCGACACCGACACAGAGACGAAGACGGAGACGGAGACCGAGACTGAGACTAAGTTAGAGTTTGAGATTCTCTGTAGCCTCGACATGGGCAGACATCGACAGCAGCTGCTCCGGTTGTCGCTGCTCAAGTATTTGGGATGTAAGCCTCTTGGGCTCCTCAAATATATATACTTATATATGCATGCATATATATAACATGCTGTTGTTGCTGTTGCTGTTGTTGTTGGCATTGCTTCAATTCCATAGGCATCATTGAGGCCCAGAGCCAGACGATGATGGCACTTGAGCATCAGCTCCAGCACAGCCAGTTCTCGACTGGCTTAGACTCTAAGGGGAGGCACCGGGGCTATCAGCCATGCCATTCTCCTTCAATGCTGATGACGCTGCCGTTGCTGCTGCTGTTGCTGATGATGATGCTGCTGCTTTCAGTTTTCAGTGTTCAGAGTTCAGTTTCCAGCTTTCAGTCATGCGCCCGAGCGACCCGCATTCATTCGGATTCGTTCGGTCGGTCGCTCGTTCGTTCTGCTGGCACAGCTTTCGATAGATGCTAATCTATCTTTATTGTACAAAGATGTCGAGAGGATGTGTATGCGAATTGTGGATTGGGGATTGAAGCTTGGGGACTGGGGAATTTGCTCACAAAGACGACAGTCGGTGCGACAGTCAGTTCAGTTGTTCAGTTGTTCTGACTCTCTTTTTCGGAGGGGCTGGCTATAAATACAAATGGTCTTTGGGCATTTGTATGTATTGGATTTCACTTGGGTTCGATTTTGGCGTGAGCTACGTTTTAGGGAAGCCAAACGACTTTTATATATGCTGCATACAATACACACATACCTTTTTCGAAAGGTATTATTAGAGTTAGGTGGCTCTCAAGCAGTACAGTTGTGTTGCCTTCGACTATATGTGGAAAACTCTAGACAAATAGAAAGGTACTTTTCTATTGATATACATACATAAAATATTCCTTGATGGGCAATTAGTACTTAAATGTATTATTTATTTCATTTATTTTAATTGTTGGCTTAAAGTTCTTTCCCCTTATCCGATTCCAATTATTTATTTCGCAGCAACCAACTATTAAAAGTGATCAAGATCATTTACAATACTCTGATTCATTACCCTAGAAAAGTCCCCTGCTATTAGAATAAATCAGTTACTAGTTACTACATTAATATTTTACCTCGTATCTCTCAGTTATTGGTAGTAGTAGAGCATATGTCAGTCGTATATGACCCATCTTTAATATACAAACACAGTGCAAAGGATCAGCATCATTCATTCATAATCTTTGGATCGGGTTTTAAATGATCGTATATACGACACGTTCTTTGAGTTTTCGTTTACTTCTTTCATTTCGTGTACTTGTTTTACTTTTTTTTTATTATTAAGTTTTCCAGTTCCAGTTTTCCAGCTAAGCCAATCGAATCGAATGGCGAGCAGAGAATACAACACGAGAGATATAAAGCCCAGATATGGAAATGGCAATAAACTCGTATACATAGGCGACGAGGGAATTGGGATTACTAACTGACGCTGGCAGCGACGTCAGCGTCGACGCCGACAGCACTGTGAAGTGGCAGCCAACGAGGCCACTGGCACCGACCATAGGAAGAAGCGAATGGCACAAAGGAAATTACGAGGAAAAATTCAGGTCCCTATAGACTGCAAATAGAATAGATACGCACCCATACATATATATATTTATACACACACAAATGAATACATATAGATATATATATATATATAAAGAGGGAGAGAGAGTGAGCTGCATATAGATTATAGGGCACACAATGGACGAGATGTAGAGATACGACAGTCGAGAGCCGGGAGTCGGGAGTCGGAGATACCTTCAGCTGAGGCAACTACAATAGCCGCAGCGGCAGCAGCATCCGCAGTTGTAGCAGCAGCAGCAGCAGCAGCATCGCAGACCCGGACCTAATCAAAAAAGGTAATGGAAAAATACTATCTGGTTGCTATGGCTATGGCTATGGCTATGTCTACAACTACGTCTACGTCTGTGCCTCCCTGTGGCATATCGTATCTGTGAAAAGGGACGAGCACTAAGGACATTCAGATGTTGTTTTGTGGATGCGGTCGGTGGGTTAGCGGTATGCGGGCATTTCAGTTCAATATAATACATGACCATAATAAATTCTATGGCTAAATCCCCGCTCTGTAGAAAAAGGTCATAATAGATGAGCTTTTGTCAAGGACTGTGTGTGGGTGTGTGTATGTGTGAGGGAGTGAGAGTGTGGGAGCTACGTATACATATATAGATATAATGTAATAGTATATATATATATATACATATATTTATATATGTAGCTCTGCATCTGTATGTTTTATCCTAGTCGTAATCATTCGGTTTTCGTGCAAAACGCACAAGGAAAGGTCATTTTCTTCGCTCGTTTGCCATAGCTCGTTTTTTGGGAAAGGTTGCCAAAGGGCTTACGGCTCCCTTAAAGCCTGCCCCCCTACCGCCGGCCCTTGGCTCCTAGCTTCTAGCTCCAAAGGACAACCCCAAAAAGCATTTGAAAACTTTTGCCGGACAGTCGATAGCTGCACAAAATATAATGTATATTAATGTCGAGTCATCGTCGTCAACTCTAGAAACTTAAAGCGTAACTCGAACCACCGAACCGCCGGACCACCCACCCGCCCATTGC
Organism: Drosophila navojoa; assembly: GCF_054131105.1. NCBI lineage: Eukaryota > Metazoa > Arthropoda > Insecta > Diptera > Drosophilidae > Drosophila > Drosophila navojoa. The sequence goes on along the minus strand of NC_142892.1, from coordinate 8,659,003 downwards.
TGCTGCTGCTGCTGCTGGATGCTGAGTGGCGGAAACTGCGTGTGGTTTAGCTACCTTTGCTAATACTTTTAGCTCGCATTTATGCACACATAAAATTGCTAATATTTTCCTTATGTACATATTTATACATATATAAATTATATACATATAAATATATGCGTGCATATAGATTTTTCAACCACCATAACGAGTCGTAATCCAATCCAATTCAATTGAACCGAGCTGAACCGAACCCAAACTGCATTAACCAGCAACATTTCCACTTCGAGTCGGACTCCGACTGTTCTCTCACTATTCCGACTCCTCGTATTAAAACTAATCCATCAAATTGCTTTGGGCGACCCACAACCAACAACGATAATGGGTTTAACTACAACACGTTTATAGTGTATATATTTGTTGTTGCTGTTGTATCTTCTACTGCTGTTGCTGCCCGGGCAGAGCCGAGCTGAGCAGAGCAATACTTCAAGTTACAGATATACACACGTCGCAGTGGTATCAACTTCTCAGCATCTTTTAGATAGCTCCATGTATGCACGAGCTTGTTATAAGTGTTTATATGCGTGTGTGTATGCGAGTGTGTGTGCGTGAGTTGTGTATTGGAAAAGATGTTGGCGTAGAATGGATTTTTCTGTTTATATAAAAATATATATGTATTATATATAAATATATGTAGAGCTCGTATTGAAGTTGCTTTGGCATTTCGTTAACGGATGTATAAAATATAATGACCTGGGAACCGAAGCAGCAGCTACAGATACAGATACAAATGTATCTTTTGGCTCACGATTGATTGAAGACGCATAATGTGGGTAGCATACGAATACGAAGTACTCGCTATCGTATCAGACGGAAACTTGTTTAATTTGGCCAGATGCCGAGCCGAACCAAAAAAGAAGAAGAATGATATATATGTATATTTATATATATTTCTCGCACTATATTTGACATTTGGCTGGACCCAAAAGATGTGCTAATTATATGAGATCTGCTCAGTTGGCTGCGATATTATGCAAAACTGTTAAGCCAGAGAGCAGTTGCTAGTAGTATTTAATAGAGTTTTATAGCACTAATCAATGGTAGTTTCCGTTCAGGGATCACGCGCATTTGACTCGAGTTGCCTGAGATCGGTCGATGGAACAAATATCGGATAGATACGCTGCAAGTAAATCCAACAACGCCGTGTTTAGATAAATGTGGCAACTGCTTAAAGTGCTTCAGAGGAAAATGCTTGAATAATACTCTAAAAGTCGAATGATGTCTATAAAAATTATATCACACATAAAACGTATTTACGATATATACATATAACGAGCACATATATAATATAATAAAAGAAAATATATACAAGTTACAAATATGTACATACACATGTGCATATACATATAGATAGACGAACACACCCTATATCATTAAAATAGAGAAATTTACTCGACGGGCGGGCTTTACGTCTCGACACCTTCAAAATCCCATCAGTGTTCGCTATAGACGACGCATATAAAGTCCCGAACCTGGGTAGCACGACAAGCCGAGACCTGCAGCAGCAGCCCCCAGCCCTCAGACCCCAGTCGCAACCACAACAACCACTCCAGCCCGCTTCAAACCACCTAAATAAAAAGTCTTAGCGTACCACCAAAGGGCCCAACAGAGCAGAGCCAAAAGCACCCCAAACATCGGATGAACTTCGGGTTTTTGCCATTGCCGGCTGACGAACTGACGAACGGACGAGTCCACGAACTGACTGAATGACAAATGAGCAGACGAAGAGGCAGACGAGCAGACAGACAGCCAAACAGTTTGCCTCTGCTGCTGCGTATTTACACTGCACGCCCGACGCCGACTGCGACGTCGACTTCGCAAGATATTCTGCCCGTCCTTGCCGACCGCCTTGCCCCTCGCCTTGCGTCGCCCTGCCATGCCATGCCTTGCCCTGCCCTTCGCAATGCACAGCCCATCGTTTGGCTGGCTGCTTGCTCGGTTGGTTTTGGTTTGGTTTGGCCTGGCTTGTTTGGGATTAAATATTTCCTATAGATGGGAAAAACGAGTCGGTCGGGTCGGTCGTCGAGTCGCTTGGCGATGTTGTCGCTAGTTTCGTATATTTCACTTTGTGCTGAACGTTCGTGCGAAGCGGTTCTCACAGCGCGGCCAAACGCGCTTCTTGTTAGCCAGGCGCGGTATTTCGATTCGATACGATACGATTTGATTTGATTTGATTTTCGGCTTGGCTACTGAACGATTATTATATATACATACACAAATAAATATATACATATTTAGATACGAATTTTTAAATAAATACACAGACTATAAACGGCATCGAAAATCGTGCAAAGTTTCATTCAAGAATCGAATGTTTGTGCTCGACACGGCTCACGCTCCTTAAGTGAGTACCACTGTGCGAATGTGTAATGTGTGTGTGTGTGTGTGCACGTGTGTGTGTGTGTGTGTGTGTGGCGATGTAAACAAACGGGGTCTTGAGATTCTGCCTCGGCCCAGCCGCTGCTACGGCTGCTCTGTTGTCATTGTTGCCGTGCTCCCGTCGCTCTTGCTTTTACTCGTTCTGTTCTTGTTGTTTTTGTTGTTGTTATTCTGTTTGTGTGCAATTAAAAAAGCTGCGCAGCGCGGCCACGCTGACGTCGCTGCCAGCGGCATCGTCATCGTCATCGGCATCCCCGTTGACGTCGACGTCGACGTCATCATGGGCATCGGCATTTGCATGCCACACGCGGCGCCATCTGCCAGCTGCGGCAGCAGCAGCAAGTGTTTGCCCGCCTGTCCCGCTATTTAAAAATGTTTGCGGGTCGCGTTTGTTTTTGTTTGCATACAGTTAGACTGCGCGGCGGCAGCGACGTCGACTGCGAAAGTGTTTTGGTCTTTGGGCCGTTGATTGTTTTGGTTTGTTTTTGTTTTCGTTTTTGCTTCAGTTTTTTCTGTTTTCTTGTTTTTTATGTTTTTATCACGCTTTCGGTTTTCGCGCCTGTTTCCGTGTTGGCGCGCTGGCATTTCGGGGTTGTGTGAGAAAGTACCGTAGCACTGATAACAGGACATTGACACTGGGCTACCAGCAGCTGATAAGCATCTAGTTTGAGTTGTGAGTGCATGTGCAATTGGAATTATACGAATGAGCGTTATGGATACAAGTTTATAGCTCAGATAAATATATTCATTTATGTATAATATTGGAGCTCAATTCGAATTATACAAAAGAACTTTATGGATACATAAATAAACCCTAATCACAGCCATAAAAATAATTCACTTCTATATTGGATTAACATATTATTACATCAGCTATTAAAAGGAAACCTTTAACATATTGTATTTAATTATATATTTAATATATGTATATCCTCAGCTATATATGTACATGTATGTTTGTATAAAGGCAGCAAAATATATAAGAGGTCACCTTGAACTATCACGACTAACACATACGACATAAATAGCTCTACATACATACATATATATGTACGTATATTTATACATCTACCTAAGCATGACGAAAATCAATCTAAAAAGAACAAATTACCTGACTATATGAAAAGATATGAAAACAACAACAACAACAAAATATACACACAAACACAGACTCGGAAATCTGAAACTGAATTTGGAATTGGAATGTTAATGCTACGAATATTTGAAGCATAAAAGGCAAGAACGGGCAGTAGGTAGAGTGCCTGACGGAACATATACAAGCAATAGCTGGGTTATACAAAGATAGACAGATATCGAGATACAAAAGATACGTACCAACAAAAGGGCGCTCGATGGGAGAACTGTAGACGTAGCTGTAGCTAAGGCTCACGACAACGACGCCGACGACGACGGAGACGAAGATAATAATGATGATAATGATGACGATGCACGAAATTTCACGAATCCCCAAAGCAGCCTTACAGCTAAAACCGACAACCTTAGCCAGTTGTAGGCAACCATTATTCAGGGTGTGTGAGGAGGAGGATTTAGGGCGCGGAACAGGGACGATGTCTCAAGGCGATTAAGATAAAGTGCCAATCGATATAAGGGAAAGAAAGGCGAGCAGGGCGGCCAGCATCAGCAGCAACAGAGCCAGCGGCAGAGGCAGAGGAAGCAGAGAGATGAGATGAGCTGAACTGAACTGAGCTCAGCTAAAGCAGAGCCGAGTTAAGGCAAAGGCAGAGCAGCAGGGGCAGAGCAATATGTATTCGTATAGCAGAAAAACATCCACAGCCACAGCTCGAATGCTCGAATGCTCGAACGCTCGAGCAGTGTATATAGCTCAGCGACGACATAAAAGGAAATATAAAACCATTTATAAAGCAAGTCAGTCAGGGGAGATTTGAATTGGAATTGATGGTGTAGTGCACTCGACTACAAGTATATATATATATGTATGAGTGTGTGTGTGTGTGTGTGCGTATGTATGTCTCCGAGTGTCTTTTGTGTGCGTGTGTGTGTTTGTTTGTTTTTGGAATACGAAGCATAGACGAAGACCGAATCGTTTTATTCGTTTTGTGTCAAGGTGCGCGACGGGCTGTGTAGAAATATCTTGAAGATGCTCAGTGGAAGGGTTTTTTGGGCTATGAAACTTTTGCTTGCCAACTAAGTTTCCGGCACACAAAAAGTTTCCGCCAACAACAGCTGCGACAGTGAACCACCCCTAAGCTAGCTGACTGCTATGCTACCTGCAGTTGAACTGAAAGATAAAACCCAATTCCGTAAATCCAACCCAAGCAACAATTTGTGCTGTGCTGAATATGGGGAAGGGGCTAACGGAGAACGGAGAACGGTTTCAAAATAGTAAATCTTCAACCGAACACGAACATTGCTTTATGTATTAAGTCATCTTATTAATCGAAAATACCGGCTCCTCTGACTCAGGCAGGTGGCTTATTCAAAAGGGGGCATCGCAGCTATGTATCTGACTCAGCAGAGTATTACCCTCAATCTTGAAAAGGAGGAGGAGCAGGAGGAGACGGAGGCTCGACCAAGTCGTTCACTTTAGTCAAGTGCTGCTGTTGCTAGAGCCGAGCCGAGCAGAGCTGAGCTAGCAGCAGCAGCAGCTATCTTCGTATTTGTATCTGTATGCGCGTGTATCTGTATCTGTAGGTGCATTAGTGTATATGTGTGAGCACTGCCGATATGGGTATGGGCGCTTGGGTGCTCCCATAATGGAGCGTTCGACGTACGACTGGGTCTGGTTTTGGGGGCTGTGACTTGGGACTGGAAAACGTATCGATTTCTGAAGGCGTACGCATCGTTGCCTCAGCAGCGGTTCAAATTTATCAACACTCGTATGTGTATGTGTGTGTGTGTTTGTGTGTGTGTGAGAGAGATGTTTTTATGGTGCGCTCGTATCTGTAACTTATAGCGGGCATCACGCTCGTCGTACTGCTCTTATATAGATTCAAACTTTCTGAAGTACCTACATAACTAACAGGCATGCCCTCGGGTGTGTGTGTGAGTGTATCTCTATTGTGCGTGTATGTGTGCGTGCAGATGGTATTTTTCCAAAAATCCGAGGTCGAAGCTATTATAAATACAAATGTCTACCGTATGTCCATATGTATATACATAAATATAATGCGTCATGTGTTGAACCCCCAGAAAATCTGGTTTTTTCACAGATTTCAATATGATTTCGTGGTAGTTTTTGTCCTTCGCTGTAGATAAATATATAGTAGTGATTCGTGTTTCATAAGAAGTCGAAATCAATTCTTACTTTACAATTTCAGTACAGACTATGTACATACTAAGAGTTTGTCTTCTCCCCGAGAAAAGTACTTCTCCCTAGGGCATGGCTTAAAGGAGTTTGGCTGCAACAAAAGTTTCTTAGTTTTTGATGTTGATTAAGCACAAAAACTTTTATTGAACTTTCTTTGAAATTGTTTTTCTTTTTTCTTAACTTTCTGAAGGGTTGCCTGGCAATTTCTAAGCTTAAAGTCGATTGCCCTTTTGCAATTTGAAGCTGTTTAACCGTCATATATTTCTATGTTATATCTTAACATATGAGGGTGTGCTAAAAGTATACTAGTGGCCTTAATGTGCTAACATTGATATATAAAAGAAAGAAAGAATATTCATTGAAATTAATATTTCAAAATATTAACATCGCGCCTTTTCAAACCGACAGGCTAACTGTTTCTCCAGTGTGTAGCGTTGCCAGCCTGTTTGTTGAAAAGCGGCGATATTCAAAGCAAAACGAATGACAGAATAGAAAGAAAATAATGTCAGTAGAAAGGAAGACAGAAATCAGGATTGAAGCAGCATAAAGTTGTTAATTTGTGAATTACAATTTAAATTCAACTAATAATTTAAATTTTTCTTCTCGTTGCAGCTGGTTGTTTATACTTTCATGTTCTGATTCGTATTGGCGGGCATTCATTTGCAACGCCAACAAAATTCATTAACAATTCGGGGCGTAAACAGTATACCAGTTGCCATGCCGACTATACGGCGCTGCTGCATCATTGGATGCTTGTCGAATTCGAGGCAGCACCCAAACATGCAGTTCTTTGCCTTTCCACGGCCTGACAATCCCTTTCATAAGCTGTGGAAGGAGGCGTGCCATGCCTCATTGCGGCGCATCATTCCGTTCAAGAAGCCGGTTGTGTGCGCGTTGCACTTTGATCCCAGTGTGCTTGGCGGCCGACGACTGCAGTCAAATGCTTTGCCCACTTTGCGCTTGGAGGTGCCCTCCAATTTGGAGGCCGTAGAGCAGCAGGCCATGGTGGAAGAGATTGAGCGCAGTCGCAAATGCGCCTATATCAATGCCGTCGTCTATGAGTGGCTGGTGCGGGCCAATATAAATCCACAGCTGAGAGGCAGCATAACCCATGGCATGATCAAGGACAAGGCAGAGAATGCGCGCCAGGTGATTGGCAGCACATCGTTCATAGCGGACAATCGTTGGCTGAATCGCTTCCGCGAGACACATTTGCAGGGCTTTGCCCAGAAACTGGCCACCAATCAGCTAAAACCGATGGGCACATCGCTGTGGATACCGGACATTGTGCAGGATTTGCAGCATTTGTTTCCGCCGGCCAGTGCAGAGCGTGTTGCCAAGTTGGAGGAGATGCCAGAGCAGTACATGAACTACATGCAACAGTATGGCGAATATGAGGAGGACGAGGATAGCATGGACAACAAGGAGCAAAGCTATCAGGAGCAACAGCAACAGCAGCATTTCGCGCTGCAGCAACAGCACCTCCAGCAGCAACAACATCATCAGCAGCCTCAAATGAATCAAGCCTGGCCGCCCTTCCCCGGCCATCCACACGGTCATCCACATCCGCATCCCGGCTTCAGCTTTAATGACTATTACTTTGAGCGCCATCAGCAGCAACTGCAACAGCAAATGCAGCAGCAACAGTTGCAGGGACAGTTCCCACCGCCACATGTGGTGCCGCCACCACCAGGTGCTCACCCGCCGCGTGAGCCTTTCCAGCCACAATTGCCCCCAAATCAGTCGCAGCATCGTGTCAGTCCCTTCCAGCCAGTTCAGTTGGCCAAGCGTCCCAAATTGGAGTCCCCAGCTGATGATGAAGTACAAGAGATCAATGCTTCGGCTGCCGCACGTGGATCGCCATTGCCACTGCCTCTGGCCGAATCCACAGCCACCACACTGCTGGCCCAGCATTCTCCCAGTCCCAAGGAACAGAACAATAACAGTGGACGCGATAGCGCCAGCAGCAAGGAGAATGCCCCTAAGACTCTGACTGACTGCCACAGTGGAAAGTCGACACCTGTGCACTCAATCAAGGGCAGCAGCCCACCCGCAACTGTATCCGCACCAGCTTCGCCAAAGAAGCTGGGCGGAAGTGCCGGCAGTCAAACAAATGGTCACAACTCACCGGAGCCGGACTCAAGCTCCTTGACAAATGTGTTCAAGGAACTGGATAGCTATACTCAAGCATTGGAGTACCTAAAGCCTCTAGAGGATTTTGTGCTCGTCAAGGAGAATTTCCGTGCCATTGGGCTGCTGTCGCAGCTGGAGCTGGTGCTACGCAAGTGTGACAAGGCCACTCTTATAGAGGGTTAAATTCTGCTCAAAATATACAAACAAAAACACAGAATATACAGAAATGTGATGAACAATGTACATACATATTCATAAAGTAGTTAATTAATGAAGTAGTATTATTATTTTGTCTTTCCACACAATTTGATTTAAGTAATACATATTTGAGTAAACAGAAACTGTGGCTAGCAAATGGTATTCGATGAGATTATAATAAAAACTATTAATTTATTTAAGAAAAACGTATTTTTATTCAAAAAGACTAGTTAAGTCCGATTGCACAAGTCTGGCAACGCCCATGTTTGCACTTTACAACACTGCAGTGTTCGTTGTGAATGGCATTTGGTGACTGAAATGATAAACAAAACAGAAGCAGCAAATACTTAAGCAGATTTTTGCAAATTGACAAAAAACTAAGAGCAATTTAAATAAAACTCAAATGTCGCTTCTTGAGCAATATGAACAGCAATATGCAGCGCTAATCGCCGAAATAACTGCACATATTGGTCGTCTGCAGCAGAACGCAAGTGAGTGCAAGTCAAACATATTTTTACGAGCAGTTTGATAAACCCCCCATTTGTAGCCGAACGCAATGAACTGTGCACCAAAATCGATGCCAGCTTGTCCGAAGCACAAGAGCTGCTCGAGCAAATGGGCCTAGAGGTGCGCGAACTCAATCCATTGCAGCGCAGTGCCTTCAATAATAAAATCCAGGTCGCCCAGGCGGAGTTGAAGCGCCTGCAAGGGGAATACAAACAAACGAAAGACAGATTACGATCGCAGGCAAACAGTTTCACCACCCTGGATTTAGCTGGCGGTGGTGACTACTACGAGGATGTAGCCATCAGCAATGATCAGCGCCAGCGATTGCTCGAAAACTCCGAGCGCATTGAACGCACCGGCAATCGACTAACTGAGGGATATCGTGTAGCTATTGAAACGGAAGCACTAGGCGCACAAGTTCTCAGTGGTATTTATATTTATACTAGTTTTCATCTAAGTGTTTTGTCATACTTTCCCCAAATCTTGGTAGATTTACATCATCAACGCGAGACGTTGCAGGGCGCACGCGCTCGTCTAAGGGAAACGAATGCCGATTTAGGACGCGCCTCCCGCACCCTTAATTCGATGATGCTGCGCGCACTGCGCGAAAAGGTCGTCCTTTATGGCGTTGGGATTTGCTTTGTGGTTGCTGTTGGAGTGAGCCTCTATTTAACATTTGCACCCAGCTCCACAGCGGCCACATCATAGTTTTGCGGCTATAAAAAACATTAGGGCATTCCTTGTTGAGTTAATTGATTATTTATTATTAGTTTCAAATGTGAGTTAGTTATGTATATTGCAGAAACTTTAAGCACTAAACTACAAAGCTTAATTTACTATGACTTATGCCCCTTGTTCATATGAATGTTAAATGTATTTAAAGAATAAATTGTTGGCTTTTGTGTCTGGGCGCATATAAATAATAATTATATCATATTGAATTTATATAAATATATCATTTTAGGACGTTTTAGCATTAAATTCGCAGTGAATATTTACAAATAATAATAAAACTAACAAAGTTTTTGGCATTAATAAATTATTCAAAATGCATTGAGTTCAGCATTAAGCGCCAACAAATTAGCCAAACTCAATGTTTCCCAACTGCTAGCAGCTGCACGAGGAGGTATCCTCGTTGATCTCCGCCTGGTTTGTTTTGTCCACTTGAAAGCTTTGTCGCTCGAGTGCCTGAAGCTCCATTTTGGAACGGTTGGCTTGCACCAGTTGACGTGAGATGTCCTGGAACATTTCCTCAATACCCTTTCCCGTGCGACAGGATGTCTTGTAGGTTGCACTAATCAGGCTGTGGCACTGCTCACAAAAGGCTTCGACTTCCTCATCGCTTACTTCTGGCTCGCGTCCTTCGAGATCGCACTTATTGCCGCATATAAAGATTTTGGCATTCTCCGCATATGTGACTATATCTAGCAAGTGCTGCGACAAGGAATGAAACGACGCCGCATTGTCCAAGGCAAAGACCAGAATAGCACCCTCTGCAAATTTGTAATAGGATGAGGTCACAGACGCTACGCGCTCCATGCCGCCAGTGTCCCACAGTTGCAGCTGCCCAGATTTTTTTTTTTAAATCAGTGTCTTGTCATACCAATACACAACAATAAAACGCACCTTAATTTGTTTTTCGCCCACATTGTATTCGCGGTCGATGTGATCTAGGCCCAGCGTCGACTTGCGGTCCGTCTCAGTAATAAATGTATTATTGGTGAAACGTCTGAATAAGGAGCTCTTTCCCACGCCGTAATCGCCGCAAAGTATAACCTTTTGCTTTGGTATGCGCACTGATGCCATGTCGTTGATGAATTGTAAAATATAATTTAATTAATGCCCACCCACATCTGCCGCCAGACACAAAGAAATATAACAACACAGAGCACCAACAGCTGTTTTACTAGTGCTGCCACTAAGATTTCTTTCGCCGGTGTAATGTTGCAGCTATCGATAACAAATTTTAAAGTTGCATTGTGAAATGACAGTTTTTTTTTAAGGATTAGCTTCTGAATGGACTCACCCTGTAAACATATTTTCTATATTTTTCATTCTTACATTATTGACTTAGTCGCTTACTACTTATACGCTTGCTAAACCTATGTCAATGGGTATACTGCTATTAGGTTTGATAATGGCTGCTAATAAATCGATTACAGTAGCGCGCTTTCAATTGCTTTACTAAAAACGCGTATCAAGATAGACTGGTATTGACATTCCTGATAAGCCACTGCATTAAAATGGACATCAACGCTCTAGCGATCGTCAAAGCGCCGAGAGCTGCTGACTGTAACGGACAATGGCGTCTGCAATTCCAATGTTAGCAATATTTTTGCTATGCTACGCAACTCTGGCAATTGGTAAGTTTAAAAAACATATAAATACCAATATTAACTGACAATATCGAACACATTAGGTAAGCCCGGCTATGGATCAGGCGAACAGGACTGGGGCTATGTGGACGTTCGTCCTGGCGCCCACATGTTCTACTGGCTCTACTACACCACAGCCAATGTCACCAAGTACACCGATCGGCCCTTGGTTATTTGGTTGCAAGGTGGTCCAGGTGCCTCATCTACGGGCTATGGCAACTTTGAGGAGTTGGGTCCTGTTGATTTATATGGTGACTATCGAGAGTGGACATGGGTAAAGGACATGAATGTGCTATTCATTGACAATCCCGTGGGCAGTGGCTTCAGTTATGTGGATAACACTGCTTATTATACGGCCACGAATAAAGAAATTGCTTTGGATCTGGTTGAACTAATGAAGGGTTTCTATGCCCTGCATCCGGATTTTGAAACCGTTCCGTTGCATATCTTCTGCGAAAGCTACGGCGGGAAAATGGCTCCAGAGTTCGCCTTAGAGCTTTACTATGCTAAGCAACGAGGAGAGATTAAAACCAATTTGATGTCTGTGGCTCTAGGAGATCCTTGGACGTCGCCAATTGACTCGGTACTGGCATGGGGTCCATTTTTGCTCGAAATGGGCATCGTGGATCATGATGGCTATAATGCCATAATGGAGGCGGCCAATTTTACTGCCGACCTGGTGGCCAACGAGCGTTGGATACAATCCACTGCGCAGTGGAGTAATACTCAATGGGAGGTAATGAAAGCCTCAAAGGGCGTTGATTTCTATAATGTGCTCAAGCAGACGCGGGGTGATCGCTATCAACGCCAGATTTCGCAGACGCCCGCAGGTGAGTAACGAAAATATGATTAAGTAAAGTTGAGTACAGTTAATGCCTGTCCACAGAGCGTATGTACCGCACCATTGTGAAGTACGACATCGATGAAGATCGTGATGAGCTGCTGCAGAATCTTATGCGCGGACCTGTAGCTGAAACTCTAGGCATACCCCCCAATGTTAAATGGGGATCACAGAGTGGCACCACTTTTGACATTCATAAAACTGACTTCATGAAGCCCGTTATACACATTGGTAAGTAATGGCTGCATCTAATAGAGAACTAAATTACATAATTCATCATATATTCTATGTGCAGTTGATGAGCTGTTGGACAACACTCCTTTGAAAGTGGGCGTGTTCTCGGGCGGCTTGGATCTGATCTGTGCCACACCTGGCACAGTTAACTGGATAGACAAGCTGAACTGGTCCAGAAGAGAAGAGTATCTGGCTGCTCCACGTGTTGCGATCAGTGTGGATCGCATTTTGGAGGGCTATCAGAAGTCGGGCGGTAACTTTACCATGTATTGGATAAATAGATCTGGACACATGGCACCTGCCGACAATCCCGCCGCCATGAGCCATGTCCTGCGCGAGTTCACAGGTTTTGGATAGAGTTAGAAGTCATGTAGAAAGTCAGCAAATAAAGTTAATTGAAAACTGAAAGCCCCATTAAAGCAAGACTCCGATAAGAGAGAAACGTAAACGCAAGTGTGCATTAAGTAACTAACTTATTGGCTTCAGCTAAATTTATGAATGCAAGTGATAAGGTAAGCACTTTAGAAAATATCAGCCATAAATAAATAAATGCTCACGCTTAACTCATCACTCGTGAAGACCTGAAGACATCCATACATATCTGCACATATCCGCAATTACGATCTGATATGCTTCTCTTGCCTACACGTCACTCAAGCAAAGAGTTCGAATGTGCTTACCTTTGTTGTGTGTGGATTCACCTACGATCAGACGGTCGACACAGTCCGAACTGTTCGGTCGCAGCTAGTGCAAAATGAGTGGACTCTTAATCAGCTTTGCTGTGCTTCTAGCACTCTTCAACTCTGGGGCCGTCAACGGTAAGTGGGACTGCAACAGTGCGACCTCATTTTGGCAGACATCCAACTGTGTTTACGCGTTGAAAGAACACTTTATATGCGTATTGGGTGTTAGGAATACAATGAAAGTATTGGAGCATGTGTTTTAAATAACTTTGGGTGAATTTTGCATAAACCTATCGAGTACCTACTCGAGTAGATAATGTAGAAATACTCAAAGAGCTCCTACAACCTGCTTTAAAACGTGGTTAATTGCCATGAGTGAACAATTTGTGATCCTCAATCAAACAGATAGTTATCTTATCATCCCAGCTGCTAGCAATATATACAATGAACAACTCTATTTAATTGTATATAAAAAACGTAGAATGATTAGATTCTTTCTATTGTTACTGCATACTTACATATTTAATTCAAATAAATTCTCTTTATAGCCCGCGTGGGCTATGGGCCAGGCGAACAGGATTGGGACTTTGTGGATGTTCGCGAGGGCGCCCACATGTTCTACTGGCTCTACTACACCACAGCCAATGTCACTAAGTATACGGATCGGCCATTGGCCATTTGGCTGCAAGGTGGTCCAGGTGCTTCATCCACAGGCTATGGCAACTTCGAGGAGCTGGGACCCTTGCAGCTAGATGGCAATTATCGCGAATGGACCTGGGTCAAGGATATGAATGTTATATTTATTGATAATCCCGTGGGCACTGGCTTCAGTTATGTGGATGGCTCTTCTTACTACACCACCAACAACAAGCAAATTGCCTTGGATCTGGTGGAGTTCATGAAGGGTTTCTATGCGCTGCACCCGGAGTTTAAGAAAACGCCTTTGCATATTTTCTGTGAGAGCTATGGAGGCAAAATGGCACCAGAGTTTGCTCTGGAGCTATACTATGCCATACAACGAGGTGAGATTGAGAGCAACTTTCAGTCAGTAGCTCTCGGTGATCCCTGGACATCTCCCATTGACTCTGTGCTTTCTTGGGCGCCTTATCTGCTCCAATTGGGCATTGTCGATCAGGATGGCCATGATAAGATCGAAGCCGCAGCTTTGAAGACCAAGAACCTGGTTGATGGTGAAAAGTGGACACAGGCTACACTTCAATGGAGCTCCACTCAGTCGGTAGTGATGCGTGAATCGAAGGGCGTGGATTTCTACAATGTAGAGACTCCCACACGCGGTGATAAATATCTGAGGCTGTTGGTAGATATGAGTCCGGAAGGTGAGCTACGACTTTCCAACTGAAGAAACCGTTTTTAAAGCTGTGTGTATTTATAGAGCGCATGTATCACACCTTGGTGCATTTTGACATTGATGAGGATCGAGATAAACTGTTAGAGGATCTGATGCGGGGACCCGTAACCAAAGCACTTAACTTAACCATCAAGTGGGGCGCGCAAAGTGGGACAACTTTCAACAAGCTTTGGGGCGACTTTATGAAGCCAGCTGTTCATATCGGTAGGTCACCTACATTAATATATAGAAAGTATATATAAATTATTTTTGTGTTTGCACAGTTGAGGAGTTGCTCAACAGCACAACTGTTAAAGTTGGTGTCTTTTCGGGTGGCTTGGACTTGATATGTGCTACGCCCGGTGCGGTCAACTGGATTGACAGTATGAAATGGAACGATAAGAACACATATTTGAGCAGCTCTCGCGTCGGCATCACAGTGGATCGCGTGCTGGAGGGATACCAGAAAGCAGCTGGAAATTTCACCATGTTCTGGGTAAATCGCTCCGGTCATATGGTGCCCGCTGACAACCCCGCTGCCATGAGCCACATCCTGCGTGAATTCACCGGCTTTGGATAGAGTTAGAAGTCATGTATGTTCCACGATAGCAGCAAATAAAGTTAATTGAAAACTGAAAGACTCATTAAAGCACGACTCCGATAAATGGCAAACGCAAGTGTGCATTAAGTAACTAACGTTTTGCCTTCAATAATAATAAATGTCCACGCTTAGCTCATTACTCGTGAAGACCTGAGGACAAATCTGTAATTCCGATCACTATATATCGTGATATTTGTTTATTTTTAATGCTTTGCCCACACCCTAGAGAGTTGGAATATGCTTACTTTTGTTGTGTGTGGATTTACCTAGGATCAAACGGTCGACACAGTCCGAACTGTTCGGTCGCGACTAGCGCAAAATGAGTGGACTCTTAATCAGCTTTACTGTGCTTCTAGCACTCTTTAAATCTGGGGCCGTCAATGGTAAGTGGAACAGTAATAGTGCGACCTCAATTTGGCAAACATCCAAGAGTGCTTAATAATTGATGGAATCCACTTTATATGCCAATCGGGATCTTGAGGTGGAATAAATACAAAGCTAATAAATTCTCTTTATAGCCCGCGTGGGCTATGGGCCAGGCGAACAGGATTGGGGCTTTGTGGATGTTCGCGAGGGCGCCCACATGTTCCACTGGCTCTACTACACCACAGCCAATGTCACCAAGTATACCGATCGACCCTTGGCCATTTGGCTGCAAGGTGGTCCAGGTACTTCATCGGCAGGCTATGGCAACTTCGAGGAGCTGGGACCCTTGCAGCTAGATGGCAATTGTCGCGAATGGACCTGGGTCAAGGATATGAATGTTCTATTCATTGACAGTCCCGTTGGCAGTGGCTTCAGTTATGTGGATGACTCTTCTTACTACACCACCAACAACAAGCAAATTGCCTTGGATCTGGTGGAGTTCATGAAGGGTTTCTATGCGCTGCACCCGGAGTTTAAGAAAACGCCTTTGCATATTTTCTGTGAGAGCTATGGAGGCAAAATGGCACCAGAGTTTGCTCTGGAGCTATACTATGCCATACAACGAGGTGAGATCGAGAGCAACTTCCAGTCAGTAGCTCTCGGTGATCCCTGGACATCTCCCATTGACTCAATGCTTTCCTGGGCGCCTTATCTGCTCCAATTGGGCATTGTCGATCAGGATGGCCATGATAAGATCGAAGCCGCAGCTTTGAAGACCAAGAACCTGGTTGATGGTGAAGAGTGGACACAAGCTACAAGTCAATGGAGCTCCACTCAGTCGGTAGTGAAGCGTGAATCGAAGGGCGTGGATTTCTACAATGTAGAGACTCCCACACGCGGTGATAATTATCTGAGGCTGTTGGTAGATATGAGTCCGGAAGGTGAGCTACGACATTCCAACTGAAGAAACCGTTTTTAAAGCTATGTGTATTTATAGAGCGCATGTATCGCACCTTGGTGCATTTTGACATTGATGAGGATCGAGATAAACTGTTAGAGGATCTGATGCGGGGACCCGTAACCAAAGCACTTAACTTAACCATCAAGTGGGGCGCGCAAAGTGGGACAACTTTCAACAAGCTTTGGGGCGACTTTATGAAGCCAGCTGTTCATATCGGTAGGTCACATGCATTAATATATAGAAAGTATATATAAATTATTTTTGTGTTTGCATAGTTGAGGAGCTGCTGAACAGTACAACTGTTCAAGTTGGTGTCTATTCAGGCAGCTTGGACTTAATTTGTGCCACGCCCGGTACAGTCAACTGGATTGCTAATATGAAATGGAATGATAAGGACAAATATTTGAGCAGCCCTCGCGTTGACATCACCGTGGATCACGTGCTGGAGGGATACAAGAAAACAGCTGGAAATTTCAGTATGTTCTGGGTTAAGCGCTCCGGTCATATGTTGCCCGCTGACAATCCCGCTGCAATGTCACATATACTGCAACACTACACGAAATTTGGCTTAGATAAGCGAGCACGTTTGTAATGAATCAAATAACTAATTCAATGTAAACATGTAACATACGTACATAGTATATGTATGTAAGCATGAATTATACAAATATAAACAGAAATTTATGCATGCCCAAATTTTAAAATAGGTTGTTCTATTAAATCGTTTTGTTGCGATCGAATTGAGTCTAAAATGTATATCAAATTCGTGCTGCCGTTCGTAAAGTTCTCGCATGCGCAGTACAATGAGAGTGCAAATTGGTAAATAGAAGTGAAAAATTGCAACCCTCTCTCGCTCTAGCCTTCATACACATACGTGTGTGTGTGTGTGTGTGCATACGTTTGCTGCTGCCATTATCTTACGTTGTAGCACATACACATATACATACATACATACACTCACTACACAAGTTAAAGTGCGCGCTGCTTGGACGCTTATCACGAAGCTCTCCGCCGGCGCAGAAAAGTACTCTCAATGCGCATTCGCGTTCACACAACGAACAAACACGGAGCAGCAGAATGAAAACGGCAGCCGCTGGCAGCGGGTGGGCAGCTATTTTTATACATATAAAACGCTGTTCTAGTCGGGAAAAAATTATAAGCAATTGTACACGTGTGCGTATGTGTTAGATCTGTTTCTAGACAGCAATAAGAATAAAAAGTGTAAAGAAAAGTGCATACAAATTTACAAACAAAACGCCAAAAACACAGAAACGCAAAAATCTACAAAAAGGCGACGTTTTGTTGCTGTCAACGCGCATAATCGTAGCCATCGCACACGGACGCACTCAGTCACACACACAGACGCACGCATACATACATGTAGCCCACGTATGCATGTGTGCCCAAAACAGAATCGTGCGTTAAAGAGAGCGCAGGGAGTAGGTCGCAGTGCACTGTGCACAGGGTGAGTCAGCGCAGCAAAACAAAACAATAATGCTTAAAACAACAACGGGCAATAACATTTATCGTAACGTTTTAGGTGCAATTAAATAATATTTTTTGAAGGAATTAAATAACCGCAAGTACGGCAATGCGTGTGCGCGACAAACGCAAGCAGCACAAAGAGCAAAAGGCTCAAAAAGGCAGCGATAAACAAAAGGTAAACAATGTTTGTTTTTTTTTTTTTTTTTTTTTTTTGCTGTGCTTAAATTAGCCTTCATGAATCTTTGCAGCCAGTTGCAGCTGATGTTGAGGAAAAGCCAATCAAACCAGCAACAACAGTAGCAGTGGTAACATCAGCATCAACACCAATTACAACAATAACCAAAGCAACTGTAACAACATCCAAAGCGATAACAACAACAGCCAAAACACCACCAACAGCATCAAAGGCAACAGCAACGCGCCAGTCGCCACCATTGCCGCCATTGAATCCATCGGATAGGATAGCCTTTGACAATCGCATCAAGCGAAAAAATGTCTTGGCACTGAATGAAAAGGTGGCTGCTCTGCGAGAATATGAACGGCAGCCGGTGTACAAGCATGTGGGCCGAATGTTCCACTGCAGTCCGGATCAGATCAAACGCATTGTGCAGCAGAAGGAGCAAGTGATGCGGGCATGGGAGCAGCGCACAAGACGCTGCCAAGACAACAAAACGCAGGAGCTGAAGGTGGTGAGGGTATCGATGCTGGGCAAGGCAGTCTTCGAATGGATTCGCCGCATGATGTACTACAAGGACTTCATCATATCGGATGGACTGATACAGAAGATGGCATTGCAGTTCAAGAGCTCTATGGGCCTGAACAACTTCTTTCCGCATCAGGAGTGGTGCGACAAATTTCGTGCCACCTACGGCATACACCACAACGATACGAAGCTATTGAAGTTTGCGTACTTGCACAGCTCCTCGGTGCAGATCAATGATATAGTCAAGGATGTGATGTCTGAGTGCACGCCAGCTAAAGACGTGGCGCCGGATCTTATGGACGAGGATGAAGAGGACGAGGAGGACTTCAACGCTACTGTGAGCAACAGCAGCCATCTGGACGACGACGAAGGTGACGTTGATATCGATGGTGGCGGCGATAGCTGCGAGCTTGAGCCGCAAGATGTGAAGCCCTCGCTAAGTGAATTAAATGCTCAAATACTGCAACCGCTTCCACAAATTGTGCGACTGCCACAAGTGCCACCCGGCACTTCGCAAAAGGTGCTGCTGGCCACGCCTATTTTGCCACCAGGAGTAGCCCCTGCCGGGGCACAGACCATGACCATCATACCACTTGCTACGTTGACGCAGAGCATTACGCAGCGACCAGTGGTGACGCCACCGAAAAAGCCAGCCATACCACCACCCAAGCTGGACATAAAGCAGGAGATCAAAACCGAGCCCACAGATACGGACGATCAGGAGGTGGAGCTGACGCTGGAGCTAGCGAAGCAGCAACAAGAGCAACAGCAACAGTTGCTGCAGCAGCAGGCAGAGGAAGCTAGCAGTGAGCAGCCAGCCCCTGAGCATGCAGCTGTGTGCATTAAGCAGGAATTGGACAGCGATGGCGAATACATCGATGATGACGACGATGACAATGGTGGCCGTTCCAGCGTTACCTCCTTGGCTGAAATATTGGCCGCCAATGTAGATGATGAGAAGCAGTACATTGAGCAGACACGTGCCATGCGCCAGCACAAACGAAGTCGTAGCCCAGCAAAAGAGATTGACACGCCCATGATCACATTGCCGCCCATGCCCACGTTGACTAAGGCGCCCACTCAGACGCCAACGGTGACTCCGCCTCCGCAGCAACCGAAGCGTCGACGGCTGGAACAGGAACAGCAGCTAATGCTGCAATCGCCGCAGACGCATGACAAGAACAACAATGGTCAATCGATAATTAGCTGTGGTGAGGCGCGCAAGTACCTGAAGTTATTGAAAGAGTTTGCCACGTTCAGGAAAAACACGCGGCTTATTGAATTAACAACGCGGGCCGACGAGGTTCTTTGGGAGCTGGACGACGATAAAGATTAAGAGTAGTCATCCATGATGGATGAGTGTACGGCTATCTGATACACGTGTATGTTTAAGAGCTAGTAGCTAGTAGCACATCTCGAAGATGCAACTGGATGCAATCAATCATAGAATACTTGTATATTTTTAATTACGTGTACTTTTACCAAATACAACAAACCAAATATAGCACCTACAAATTCATATCAACTGTTGCATCTCTATAGACAGCTACTACACTCATGCAAATAATCAAAAAATCAGTCCAAATATATGCGCTGCTTGCCAGTGCGCATGTCTGCCCTTAGTTGGTGGCCGCCGTTGTTGTTGCCGACACCGAGGCGAGGTTGCCACTCTCTTGCATTCGCTCACAGAATTAGTCTGCGCTCACCAATACGTTTACATGGTGTAATTGCATTTGAGTGTGAGTGTGAGTATGTGCGTGCGTTTGTACGGTGGGTGGCAATGCACGCAAGTGCTGTGCACAGGGTGACATTGGAAAAAAAATTGTCCGAAAAAACATGTAAATTAAATATGTATGTAAATATTTCTATGTATGTACATATATGTATGCCATTAATTTACCAATGTAAGCATTTAACATTACTCATGCAGCTTCAAGTCACAGCACTAAGTGCAACTGATTCTACTTAGGATTTGTCATTGCGATTGTGCTTGCTAAATGTATTAATGCATAGCCGGCATGCGACTCAACGAGTTTGCTTGTTTCTTAGTGCGCATGTCTGCCCTTAGTTGCAGACTTAGCTTGGGCGGGCAGCAAAACGGGCATTTCAAAGATTTTTATACATACAATCAAACTTACATCCATACGCCATAATATGCATACATACATAAATATACATATATACATTTGTACATACAAATATGCGTTTGGGCCATGTGGCACAGGGTGGTGTTGGTTACGCCGGGGCAGTTCATAATAAACATTCAAAACAAAACTTTTGATAGCAATCGTAAAGTTGTCTATATATTTGACCAATATATAGTATGTACATACATAACTGACTTGTATATAAGTAAATTAATGAATACATATCGTACCCATTACCTACACTCATGCATGCGTCAATGTACATATGTACATACATATACACACACACACTCACATGCTTCCACGAACGTCTGTTGATTGATGGACAGTTTACCTAGACGCACACAGAAATAAACGCAAAAGCAAAGTAACGCACACATGCACACAAACATGCTGACACACAGACACGAAACTAATCAATCAATCAATCGACAACAAGCAGCGCTCACAGAGTCACACATCCACCGTCATCGTCGTCGTCAGTCTGTGATTGGTGTTGCCACGAGTAGGTTGTCCAAGTATGTGCATTTTGTACATTTATTTAATACGCATTTAATGAGCTAAACAGTAAGTGAAGGATATAAATTGAAAACAAATCAAACATATTCAAAACATTTTCATATTAATAATATCCGTCTTCTGTGCAGTTTGCGCAAAACCTGTAACTCTGTTAACATACAGAGCTCTGTTAACGCACATATAACGCGAAGTTGGCTGCACACAATGTCAGGGTTGCTAGATCGTTTTATTGCTAATAAGCGACAGTTCTGGCGCGAGTTTTTGAAACTGTATCAAGATATGCCAGAACTGTGGGACGTTCATCATCCGGATTATAGGAACAAGGAATTAAGGAACGGATCATACGATATTTTACACAATAAATTAAGAGAGATTCAACCGACTGCAACAAAAAGCGATGTCGGACGTCGCATAAACATTTTTCGCACAAACTATAGACGCGAGCAAATGCGAATTTGGAAGCAACAAGAGCTGGGACTGCATCCGGACTTGTGCAAGCCCACACTATGGTTCTATGACAATATGAGCTTTCTGCTGACGCAAGAGTCCTTTCAGCGTAGAGCACGCAAGATGCGTTGCAAGCCCTATAATAAACCTCAACCAGCGTTAGACTTAAAATATAATGTGAGTTACAGTTTGTGTATTACTATGTATATATTGTATTGTATACTGACATATTTATACTTTTGCAGTACATGATGGATCCATTGGACACTGGTGCGATGAATTCTTTACCCAAGTTACCCACCAATGCATCCTCTGAACCTCCTCCAACCGAGTTCAATGAGAGCTTGCTGCTCAGCCCGAAGATTGAAATATTTGAAAATGATTTGGATACCATTCAGGCCGAGACTATGGAATCGAATGATGTTGGCAAAGTGGATAATGTCGAGACAAGCGCTTCAGATCTTAACGAGCCATCATGCTCCACATCAACCACATTGACTGTTTTAAAGGGTTCTACATCGCAGAAGTCAAACATTTCGTTAAGCGAATCCTCCGAGACATTGGCCAAATCTTGGGCCATCCAATACGAAGAGATGGCCCCCACCCAGCGCATCCTAGCGCGCAAGGCAATCGCCGATATACTATTCGAGGGCTGTATGGGCAATCTGCGTATCAATCGCAACGAGCGCTCTACTGTGGATAACTACTTGTGAACATGGATAGGGCTAGACATACTGTTAGTTAAGCGAAATGATCGTATGTTGATTTTTTGCGTAACAATATTATTTGGGTAATCGATAGACGAGGTTACTGGTAACTTAACTATCCAAATTTGAAGCTTCTAGCTCTTGTACTTTAAAATAAAAGCTTCTCCTGTAAAATTACATTTTTCAACATACGATTATATCGCTTGAATGCGATGATGTATGTATATATATCATATGTATCTAGAAATTTGCTAAGCCAAAGAACTTATTTGAGCTGTCATCAACTATGTTTCAGATGTCACTTCCTACAATTTTCTAAACACTAATAAAAAGCGAATTGTAAAATCTTAATTAGCAAATTGCACAGGTGAGTGAAACAGCTGTGTATGTGTGTGTGAGCAGGTGTGTTGGCCACCCGTTCGTCAAGCAGGCTGCCGCCCATCCGGTGATGCACTTAACGCGTTTGCAAATGATTTGAGCAGCTGTTGCCACTGCACCTGTGCCCATGTCTGTGCCTCTCTCTGTGTTTGTGTCTGTGTCTGTGTCTGAATGCCGCCTGCTTTGCCCATTTACCAGCCCAACCGCATGGAAAAATTCAAATCACGGCGAACGGGTTGCCCGAGCTGAGCTGAGATCAAGCTGCCTGCAACGGCTGGGGTCTAAGTCATTGCAGCATTTTGCACCTGTCGTCCTACGCATGTGAAAATCAAGCGCAGCTTTAATTGATACAACAACAGCGGCTACAACTGACGAGGGGAGCCCACAACGGGGCCGAGTTGCTTCTGCCCAGTTGCTGCACGTGTTTGGCTACGACTAGGATACCGAAGTGGGATTTGAAGTAGGCCCAGGGGCTCGAGTCGCGGCAAAAATGTTGTAAAAAATGCGTTGAGCTGCGCAGCTGCTAGGCTGTGAGGTTGGGGCCAAGACTCTGCTTGGGGGAAAAACTGAGCCCTTGACAACAACAACAGCAGCAACAACAGCCGCAGCAAGCGAATGCAACAACTGCAGCAACAACATGGCAAAGTTTCGCAGCCTTAAATGGGCATTGAAATTAAATGCAGCTGCTTTAATGACGCTGCTGCCTGCACTTGGGCTGCGTATCAAAATGGCCTAAACAAATCTGGGAATATGGCACAGAGACTGTTGCTCTGACTTCGGCTGGCTGGCTGACTGGCTGACTGGCTGGTGGGCGTTGCATGTGGCAGTTGTTGCATGGGCGTGGCGCCACAAACATGAAATGCATACAAGCGACTGCGCCGGTGGCCGCTGCAGCGTGGTGGGCGCCAGTTAACAAAGAAAACACTAACAGCAACATCGGCAACAACAACAACAACAACAACAAAGGCAACAGCAACAGCAACTTTTGCCTTTTTGGGCCGTTTAATGGGAGTTGCCGTTGCCTTTTTTGGTGCAACAAAATCAAGAAACAAAAATCTTTTTATCTCAAGTTGCTGTTGTTGTTGTTGCTGTTGCTGCTGCACAGATGATGTTGATGATGTTGTTTGCTCAGGTTTAAACGTATTACGTTTATAAAAATAAATTCGATTTCAAATGCAATGCACATAGCAAATATCAAAAGACTTAAGCAACAAACTCATTATAACCGCCATCCATTGAAAATTGCTCTTAAAATGGTTTTTGTCTAAATTTAGGTAAAAGGCAGAAGCTGCCATGCCAGAGCTCCATCAAATGTTTGCTTAAGACGACAAGCATCAATCCATGGCCGTCCACTCAGCTGTGTCTCTGTGAGAATGAGTTGGGCTTGCCATGCTCTTGGGATGTTCTAAAAGTTTAATGTGAATTTCCTTTATGTTTAGCTATAGTTATTCAATAAGTTATTATCCCTGCCAGCAGGCGCACTGGACTGGAGTATTCTATTCTTCAGCTGCAGCTGATGTTGCGGTAATTTGAACGAAGTCCTTTAGGCACGACTGCAGCAGCTTCAAATGCCGTTCAAGAGCCATAAATTGGTAGCTAGTCGTCGATCGCAACGCCTGTTGCAATCTGTGTAAACACAGACAGAGTAAACAAAGCAAACAGAGCGAACATTAAACAATAACAAATTGCATTTCTCACGCGCGGCACGCGTCAGCAGCGAAACAACCCCCATGCGTATGGATGCAGGTGCAGCACACGCTTCCAGCGCATTTTAGGGGTGGCATTCGAAGAGCTTACCCACGAAGCGCTGCGATTCCGAAAAATCACACGAGAACTTGTGCAGTTGGCGGCAATGCGCCTGGGAACGCGCAAATCCATGGCCATGGCCAGGCCGATCATCGCCGACATGTGAACTGTCCCTGGTGAAGTTGAAGTGAATAGAGAACGAGAGAGGAAAAGAGAGAGAGTGGGAGAGGTAGTGCGGTTGGGTAAATTGCTGGCCATCCGCTAATGAGACTGGGAATCAAACACGCACAGCGCTCAGAACCTTCTCTGGAGTGGAATGTGGGCGCGCCGACGCGTTTGTGCGGCGTGACGAATAATGTGAGAATGAGAACTTTATTAAAACACACTCACTCTTTCGCTGCGATTTGTCTGCGATGCCCTGCAAAAGAGCAGAGCGTGGGGTGGCCTCTGTTGTCGTAGCTCACAGCAAATACAATGGAATTTCAAATACAATGCTCGTTTATCTGAAATCTGTTTTGTCTTTTAAATAGTAGGAATGCAGAGTATGTGAACTCCTATGGGATTACATATCTATATAATAGATGACAAATTAGAGATGGCGATAGATAGATAAATGGATAGAGAGATAGATTATAAATATAATTATCAGATACATAGAGAGCAAATATGTTTTAAATTTTACATATGTTCATGATAGTATACGGGTTTTAGTTCTACAATCTGTGAGTGAGACATGAAATCAATTGAGTTCTTATTCTATGCCACTCAATTCATTTCAAATTCTATACTTAAACTCATTAATTTATCTACTACAGGGTATCTAATGAGCGCTCACTCTGCTTTCTTTCGCATTACATTCGCCGAAAATTCTCAGTCGCTGCACATTTGGAGCATTCTGAAAATCGCTGAAATGCTTTTCACACGGACAGCTGTGTGTGAAAGAGCTCTCAACGTGGGACTGTGAAAATGAAAGCGATGAGGAAACAGAACAGAACTTTTTACACACACACACACACACACTCGCGCATACGTGGACAGACACACCTGTATATGGGTCACTGCGTCTGTATATGTTAATGAATTGGTCAACCATTCTGCTGGTTGCTGCTGCTGGTTGCTGTTGCTGCTGCCGGTTGCTGCTGCTAAATGCGCATTACAATTAAAAATTAAAGCATAAGCTCCATAAAAGTTGACAAGCTAAACGCACAATTTGGCAGCAGCTGAAAATTTTTGTGCTCTTAGCGGGTAGCCAAGCTCGAGCAGGAAAAAAACTGCAAGGGAAACAAAAATAAAACTAAAATTGATGCGTTAATTAACGAAAAAAGGATACGGCGCCTTTTGATTTTTTGGGCGAAACTTTTATGGCCAGTCAGTGAGAATATAAAAATCCAAAAAAATAAATGGGAGATAGGCATATGTGTGTGTGTGTATATATATATGAAAAGCAAAAGCTGGCTCATTTTATGGGCCGGCGACACCTTTTAAGAGCGCCAATCGAATCAATGTTTTAACACGAGAATACCATTTCCAAAAGCGGGCTCATTAAGCACAGCCGAATAACCCGGATGCCAAATAAGAAAATAAAATAACAGAAAAAAAAACATTTATAAAGGATTGCTCTGAATTCTACGAATGCTAAGGCAGCTGCAAATAAAAAAGGAATTGAAATTGGAATTGGAATTCATATTCGTTTGATTTCACAATGCTGCGAAAGTGAAACCAGGCAGAAGCAGCAGGAGCAGCAGCAACAAAATGCCTCGATGCAGCAAACTGACATACATCTACCTGTAGTTCCTTTTCTTCTTCATCTGCTGATGCTGCCTCTTTTGGTTGCCCAAAATATAAAAAAAAAACTTTGACAAGCAGAAGCGCTGGACAAGTTTTGGCAATTTGAAAATCTCTGCGCTAATTACCAAGCAACCAGGCAGAAGGAGCCATCGAGGAGCAGCTGCTGCTCCTGCTGCTGCTGCTGCTGCTTTCGTCTTGGTCTGGCTAATTGAACTCATCAATTTGGTAGCTAATGAAGTGGCTGCCAGTGGAGCAGCAGCTGAGATGCTGAACTGTCGCCTCGCATTTGCAACTGCAGTTCGTGAGGCGTGCTCCGCTTTTTACCAACGCTCGCCGATTCTTGTGCCCTGATAAGAAGTCGCATAAAACACAAAATGCCAAGTGCTTCCTGCACATGGTAAAAGCCGCCAGCTACCGGCGGCCATTTAATTAGCAGGTTAATTGCCCATGAGGCGGCGCATTTTGACTGCCAGCAACTTCATTAATAACTTGACTTGAGCAGCAGACGCCAATTGCGGCAACAACAGCAACAGCAACAACAACAACAGCAACAACTCCAACAGCATTTGTCATAGACAAAGACCCGTTTGGTGAGTCGCTATCGATACGTGGAGACAAATGACAAATGATATGTTGACAGCGTCGCAGCATCAGCAGTTGCTAAATTTTGACACTGGCTTATCGCGGCGGCTAAGATTGCGACTAACTGGACAGCCGACGCATCTGCCAATTGCTCATTGCAAAATATTGTGAAATTGCGATAACCGAGCAGCAGCAACAGCAGCAACAGCAACAGCAACAGTTAAGCCCAGGCAAGTTGCCAGTAGCAGCAACATCGGCAGGCGCAACAGGAGCAGCAGCAATATTTCATTGTTATCTGGATCAGTGAAGGTCTTTAAGTGCCCTAAGTAGCTGACTCCTAAAGCTGCCCAGCATCGATCATCGTTGATGCAATTTATCAACAGCATAAGCAAAGTGATTCGCCAGAGCAACGATAATGCGGAATGTGAAGGATTAAGTCCTTAATGTGTCGCATCTTGCTCGTGGGACTCAAGAAAGATTTTAAAATATTTATTCAAGCTTTTACCTGTATACGAAAATAAGTTTTTGATTGATTTATATGTTTATATTTTCACATTTATTTATTTGTTAAATAAAAATGAATTTATTGATATGAAATGTATGTCTCAATATAATTCTCACCAACAATGGTTCTATTTCTGATTTCCATATCAATTCTCTATGACATCTCGTATTATTCATTAAAGTTTTTAAGCTGCTCTACTGTCTTCGTTTCCCCTGTTCATTTCTCCTCCTCAACTCTTTTACCCCAGTGTAGAGTTCGCTGCCACCCCTCACAGCCCACACAGAAAGTCGTGCGAAACCCACCCCTCAATGCAATCCACAGAGAAAACTCTACGCTTGCCCCTACCTGTTGCCCCTCAAACACCCCAGGCATTGCCCCTGCGCACGCGCGCAGTGATGTTGCCCCTGCTGGGAAAATCCAGTGGAGAATTGCTCGCAGAGAGCAGTGAGCGCCGACGCGACTCGGTCGGGCTTCAGCTTGAGAGCGAGCATAAAAACACGAATGACTTAAGACACAAACGCGAGCTTCGGCTCTAGAAAGAACGAAGCGCATACAAGACTCTCTGGGCTTATGTGTGTGTGTGTGTGTGGTTGACTGGTGACTCAAGTGCCATGCCCAGATGCTATGGATAGAGCCTACGCTCTGCGCATGCCACAAGCAACGAATTGCATTTGTAATCATGCGGAAATGATCGCGTTGACCTTTCAGCAAGTTGCAGTCTTAACTCTTAAGGCTGAAGTCTCAAGACTGCATTCTGGCTCTGTTTATCTGTCTGTATGTCTGTCTGTCTGTCCGACCGTCCGTCTCTTTGTATATTTCTCTGTCTGCATTCCGCGGTTGCAATCTGCAAACTTATGATGGCTGCTGGGCCAACTGCTGTGGGCCGGCTACCCGTTCTCATCTGCAGCCTCATCTTCGGCTGCAGCAGTTGGCCGCGTTATTTGCATGATGTGGCGACCTTTTGATCTGCATCGGCGTTCAGTCAATACAATTATTGATTTGCTCAGCCTTTCTCCCCAACCAGGCCGTGCCAGATCTCGCCAAGGTGAATCTGAACCCTGTGGCCGCAATTTGCGGCTGACGTGCCTTCGCCTTTTGCACTCTGGCAATCAGCTTGAACTGCACCGCTGAAAGATTGGCCTGCCAGCCTACGTGCATCCCCATCCATTGCGTGCTCAGCTCTGGACCACAATTAGTCACTCACTCAAGGGATTAACGTGCTGCAGCCGCAGCGGCAACACATGGATCACTTTATTAAAGAGCTGCTGCTGCTGCTCGCCCAGCCAAGGCACATTTATATAAATGGCATTTTAATCAAAATTGTCGCCCGCGGTCGTTTATTAATATCGGGCATTATGAAAACAAATTGCACGGACAGCGGCGTTGATGGCCAGCAACAGCGAAGCTAACAGCAACAACAACAACAATGTTAGCGACGTCTACAAATTAAAGCTGCCTAAATGTTAAACAATTTACACCGGACACACACACACACATACACACATTCAGTCTGCTCCGTCTGGGCAGCGACGAGTCGGTGTTGTGCATTAGTCAGCCAGGGTTAAGCCAAAACTCGTCTCCGTTCTGGCCAAGTGGCTCTTGGTCAAGTGGTCTGGCCAACTGGGCAACTGGCCAGCCTCTAGTCTAGTTGATTTAATTTCAACGTCACGTAGTCTTCGCCGTCGCCGTCGCTGTCGTCGTCGTCTTCGTCTGATTTGAATGCATTTTTTCTGTGGTCGAGCATCTGAAATTACATGCCCCAAACCTGACTGCCAAATGAGAGCTGCGAACTGGGAACTGCAAGCTGGGAACTGGGCACCGGATTTCGAGGTCATGGGAAAAACAGTTTTCAGTTTCTCGTATTTACTTAGCATTTTTTATTTATTTTCATTTTGCATGCAATTCGCGAACTGCTGCTCAATATCTCCGACAAAGATCATATAAATAAAATACTTATTTTGCAAACATTTTGAAAATTACTTTTATGGATGTCAATATAAATACTCATTTTTTGATGATAAGATAATAAAGTTGTAGTTGAATGGAGTCGACTAGTATGCAGTAGAATGACCTGTTCAGCGACTGAGGAGTGTGGAAAGAAGGAGGTGAAGAGGGCATCAGGGAGGAGGAAAAGGCTGTGAAGGAGCAGGAGGAGACTCCTTACTGAAGAGAGGGAGAATAATAAAAAGCATTAAGTGAGATAAATCAGAGTACGCCTAGAAGGGGGAGGGGGATGCTGACAACTAGATGGCTTAAAATGTGTCAGGTTCTCTTCTGTGCAATTCTCAAAATTTATATGATTATAGAGATTTATGTTGTGATGAGAAGGGACGAAAGTAGTAAAGAGAACCAGCAGGATATTAATAATATAAATAAATCAAACAAGTCTGTCCATATATTTTTCTACTTATATGTTTGTTTGTTTTTATCAAGCAAATCTAAAGCTTTCATTTTGTCTGCAGTTCTTAATTGTCTCCCACATTTTGGTCTAGAAATCAATCAATCGCAGCTGGACTATAAAATTGCCCTTGCACAATCTTGTTGCTAATTTCCCGTCGAAGACTTTTCGGTCTGACAAACCGTGCTGCGAGCTGTAAACGCCGGCAATTGCGGCAAATTGAAATGCATTGAACCTTTCCAGAGACCAATTGAGCGCCCACAGCGAACAACAAGACAAATTTGGAGCTGTTAGTCGCAATTAGAGGATTGCGACTTGGACCTGGGCACATGGATTGTGTGTCTATCGTCTGAGTGGCTGCTTGGCTGGTCGAAGCTGTCGCCAACGCCATTGATTTTGCTATTTCATTCCCACACACACACACACACGCACACACAGATAAGAAATCTATTGACAAAAGCAAACACGAACAAAAGAGATTTGAATGCGTTTCCTGTTTCGGGAACAATTCAAATTAGCCAAACAAATGCGAACGTGAGAACTTCAATTGAGCTTGAAAAGTGTTAGATGAGCTGGCAGCAAGTGGCAGCAGGGATTACACATTCATACACACAGCCGAACAATGGATAGCAAAAAAGGACTTGAGATGGGCCACTTGGCAGCATCTGCTCTTGAGGCTTTGCCTGCGCAGCTGGCTTTTTCTCAATAATATTCGAATCGAGCTTAAATATTTGTGCCTTTTTATTAAAATGTGCTATAAAAATGTTGCTCGTAAAAGTGCCGTAAAAGCGTATAATAAAATTGAACTATAAATGTAATTTCATTTTTTAGTGTAATTTCTTTTTCAATTTGCAGTTGGCGCTCGTAAATAGTTTTGTTAACTTGTGCTTCAAATCAAAAATAAATAATAAAACCATGTGCAGCTGCGCGCTTTTAAGATCAATAAAAAGAATTATACACGTACTCATAAAGTAGATAATTATGTATGTGTGTGTGTGTCTGTGTGTGCCATGGCTGCAATTAAATATCAATTAAAAAATTGCAATGCAAATGCGCACGCACCCAAAAGTGCCAAAACGTAACGAAAGACTTAAGGCACAAACTTGACGCTGCGTGCGGTTCACCTTCAGACCCCTCGCAGCGTGTGTGTATGTAAATTATATACATATGGATACACACACACATACACATACACATAGACATATAAGCAAGACACATTCGCAACGCACTTAAGACGCAGAATTTATGAGTTGGCCAACGGACAAAACGACAAACTTTATTAAAAAATTACGAATTCATATTAAATACACTAACAAGCGAGTAATATGACTACGATATGACTAATGTGACATTTAGTTATAAGTATTAACTAATTTGTGTTGATTAAAATCAGTTGATATACAAGTATAAGACCTGACTTTAGCTCCTCTAACCTAGGCTACTTTGCTTGAATCAGAGACTTTACTGGTATATTATAAACCAAAAATATGTTCATATATAATTTGGATCAATGTTATATAGTTCAGATCTAAATATGTATCTAAAATTGCAGATAAACAATTAACTATAAGAAAATGTTGTCTTCAGGTAAAGTTCTTATGCATCAAGTTCCATCGGCAAGGGCATTCCACAGTCAACATTCACACAGAATTGCCTTCTCTACTTGCTATATTTTTTGGCCTACAGTCACAAGTTCAAGTCGTTTGTCATTTGCACACCCTGAGACTGGGAGCCTGGGCACTGCGACTGAGATTCTGAGATTTGTTGTGGCATTTGCATAAATGAATGCACCTTTAAATGGCTACTGGCACAATGCAATGCTACAGCTGCTGGCATACGGAGTAATTAGAATCTAGACTTTTAATTATGTAGCAAATGCCAATGGAAAAACTAAAGCTAAAGCCAAAGCCAAAGCGAGACAGTTACTCATATTGCAGCTGCCCGAAGTTTAGCTAAGACTCGCAATAAATGTGCTAAATGGCTTATGTAATTACCGCTTAAATGTTTAATTAAATGAAATTGAGTCATTAAACCGATTTCAGTGAGACATTGCTGCATAAGTTAATTAATAACTAAAGCATAAACGAGGCCGAGAATGTTGCTTGGCTAATCAATCTTTAATCTATTTAATTTATTTCAATATACATGCATGTATTTAGTAAATAATTGATTGCATTTCGTAACCAAGCTCAGTTGCCTGACATTCATTCGAAATTAGCAATTAGTCAACAAAAATGAAGATAAAAGCAAGTTAGTTAACATAGAGAAGAGCGATTTTAACAGTTTGCTGTTAAGCTAACAGCCTGCATTAGACTTTTATAAACAGCAAACAAAACCTCTTAACAGTTTACTATTGAGGTTAACAGTTTGCTGTTAGATTCAATAAATGTTAAATTTATTTGAATTTGAAGCGCTTTTAAATGGCAGCTTGATCTGAGAAGTATAATCAAAGCGATTAAATATGCATATAGATTATCAATGCAGTAATACAAAGCTTGTCGCTAAGCTATCAATTGCCATTTAAATGTAGCTTACTGCAGCAAATACTTTTGTGGAACTCAAGTTGAGCTCAGCATTCATTTTGATAGTTTGTTCGTTTGTCTGGCAGCTAGAGTTGCAGCAAATGTAGTTGCGTATCGTTTTGCCTAGGCCGTGCTGCCACTTCGAGTTGCACGCCCTCAAGTCTCGAGTCGAGTCACGCTGCAGCAGCAGTCGAAGTATTTGGCTTTATCTGGTTGTCTATAACTCGTATCTTGGCTGCCAGTGGCCTGTGGCCTAAATGGCTGGCAAAACATTTTTGAACAGGCAAAGCCAAGGATTTTGTTGCGTCTGCTGCGACGGAGTTGGCGGCCCACGGCGCACATTTGGCGCCATTGAAATTGAACAACATGCAACAAAGAATTGGAGCTGCAACAACAAGCAGCACAGAGCAACAGCAACAGCAACTGCAACAGCAACAATTGCAGTTTTGTCTTACAGAGAGCTACACTGATCTGCATGTCCACGACTTGGTTTTCGGTTTTGGTTGTGGAGCTCTATTTGGTAAAGCGATTTGCCAGCTTGGTGCCAAGTTATGCGGCGCCACAGCTGCCACAGCATCAGCATCAGCAGCAGCAGCAGCATCCAATGCTAATGTTGCTGTTGCAGCTGCAACACTGTCAATGCCAATGCCATTGCGTTTGTCATGGCATAGACATTGCCAAACAACGTCAACATTTTGGACAACCGGCAAACAACAAGGACACATTATCAAAAGCGCCGCATTTGCTTCCGCCATCATTAATAATATAAGAAGTTGCTGCTGCTGCTGCTGCTGCTGCTGCTGATGTTGGTGCAGCTGATGTTGCTCTTGTTCTGAATTGATGCTGTCTTCGTCCTCGTTTGCTGGCAGCAGCAACAGTTGCTGTTGCTGTTGTTGCTGTCATTTTGCAGCGGACTTTTAATTTATTTATGGCCGAGGATGACTTGCCAACTGTTTGCATTGCCGACATGCCGACAGTCCCCACCTCCCTATCCCTCTCTCACTCTGTCTATTGCTCACTCTCTCTCTCTCTCTCTCTCTCTCTCTCTCTCTCACCTAAATGGCAATTAAGCAAACAATTTATAGCTAAAATGTTGCATTTAATTAATGTTCGAATTGCACGCAGAAATTAGCAAACATATGTGAGCCACAAACCCAGAGACCTCACCAGTAAGCCCCACGATAACCCTCTAGCCGGCAGCCATACGTTCCCCGCCTCCCGCCTCCTGCTAGGTTGAGCAGGACTTTTGTTGAACGCCAGCAATTTAAATAAAACTTTTGCTTAATTGCATCGCATCTGGAGCTGTAAAAAACTCTCGAAATCGGTTGCATGTTGCATGCTGCTGTTTCACCTCCCTCCCCAATCTCTCTCTCTCTCTCGCTCTTTCTCTCAATCACGTTGTCGATGCTACCTACCCCGCCCCGACGTAGCCCCTCTGGGCTCTCGTTCAATGCTAAAGCCGACTGCCGTTTGTGATTTTGCGCTGATCGTTAATTTAAATTGAACACATTTTGGACATGGACTCGGCCTCTCGGCAGTCAGTTGGCGCTTTAATTGCACAGCCAGTCAGTCGCAGATGCACCTCCCCTCCCTTTGCCCTCTCTTTCTCTCTCCCTCTGTTAAGCCACGTCTTAAGTCTTGGCTAAACGATTTCGTTTAATGCAAGTGCCCATCATTTTGGGCCACTGCACGTGCTGAAAGTGATTTTGTTGCTTGCTGCCCGCCGGATATTTTGGTCATGGCGAACCGGCAATTAAAGCAGCATCTGAATACTCCTACCTACCGCACCGCCCCGTCCCTCCTATCGGCTGGCCTGCTGCCTAATGAGTTTTTAATTGGCCTGTGCCACATCGTCCTGCGCTTTAACTAATTTGTCGATCGTAGCTAAAGTGCATTTTTTTTTTATATCAAAGCGACTTTCTTCGCTTGCTCTTGGATAATTTCGTTGGCAATCAGGTAAGCAAGTAACCCGACCTGATTGAGCCATCAGGCAGCTGCCATGCCTGATCGATGCGTAACTCGAGAGGCTGCTTCTTTCTAAGCTTCGATTCGCACCTTGCACCAAACAGTAGAAGCTCTGCCAGCTGTGCGAGAAAGCACTTGAAAAAGTAGAGGGTATACTTATGGGTATATCCGACTAGGGGTACTTCAATGGGGAGTGCCAGGCTAGTAAGTACCCTGTCTCTTTAAAATGAACAGTCGGTTTTTATATTCCATAAGATTGCAACACTAAATCAAGTCTACATTTACCTCTTGTGAGGTTCAACTAGAATTCCTGTTAAATCAAATTCTTATTTGTTTATGAAATGGTTATTTCTGTTGAGCACATAAGCACTTCTCTTAATGTTCTCAGCTCTCGCGTTTCTCAAATTTGGAATCGTAAAATACATTTCTTTTTCCACCTAAAAATCAAGCATAAATTTCACTAAATTTTAGCTGGCAAGTTAATGTTATGTCGTTGCCTCCTCCTGCTGCTGCTGCTTCTGCTGTCGTCTGCCAAGACCCCATCTACCTTTGTCCAAGTTATTTTGATTTCAATTCGTGTCCGCAGCGTCGATATGGTTGGGCTTTGAGTGCGTTTGCGTGTTCCTCATCATTTGTTTGCAATGAAAATAACACCAACATAAACAACGATCGACAGGGTCCAACTGGGTCCAGCCTTTGCTCGAGGAGCAGGCATTAAAATGCATAAAACCCGCTGCGCATGCGCTTCCACTTGGCAATGGCCATTGTGGAATGGCCATGTCCTGCACTGTCCCTGGCGCCACACCCTGCTGTGGTCCAGACCGAGACGAAAGCCGCGCAAGCAGCGAACGAGCCTCAATACAGCACTCGTAGGCGGCAGTTGCGTTGATTTGTGGCAGTCCGAAAGGTAATCGGCCTCTAAGTTATGTCAAAGTCTGAGACAGTTTCTTAATTGCATTTCGTGGCCAGCCAAAGCTGCTTAACATTCACTTGAAATTAGTTATGCCAAAAATCATATTTAAAGTTTTAAAACAGAAGCCAGAGCAGAGCTTTAGCACTTTCAAATTAGTTAACATTGCAGGAAGCTGATTTTAACAGATTACTGCTAAATGTTGCAGCTGTTAATAAGCATAATTCTATTTGCAGGTTGACAGCGTTATTGAATAGCTTTTAACAGCTTGCTGTTATATATAAAATCTATTAAATTATTTGCATTACTGTTAAGTCTTACATTATTTATAAATTCCAGCTAGATTAACATAATTTTGATTTTCTTGCCTTACAGGTCTGCTAAAAATATGTATTTCCAGTACTTGCATTAAGATTTATTTGAATGTTGTGAAGAGTAATTATTTGTATTTCTTTTCTGCAGTTTCATCATTTTTTTCTCATATAATTCAACTTCCTACGTATTTTTTTAATCTTTACGAAAAATGTTAAGCTCTTTCCTTCAAAATTCTCATTTAATCCTTGATTTGAAGCACTCAGCCCAACAGAAAAAAAGCCTGGGCATTTCGCCTTCTCGAATTTCATGTTACGATCTCCTTTTTATGACCCAAAATGCCGAAAATATTTTACAGTTTATTATGGCTGATTGAAATTTGTGGTGCCCCGTCGCGGCACCAAATTGCATCAGAGTGCAAATGTGTGTTTGATGTGGCTGCAGGTGTTGAAGCAACTGCATTTTTATGATAAGATAGCGCCCCAAAAAAGGCGAAACTTTAATGAGCCAAAGGGCAGCGGCCTGTCGATGGCCAACGCAGCAGCAGGGGGCTAAACTTGGAGTTGGAGCTGGAGCTGGAGTTGGAGCTGTTGGAGAAAATTACGATGCTGCTGCTGCTGTTGCTGGATCCCATGGCGAGGCCATAAAGATTATAACGTAAAACGTTTAAGTGCCGTTGCAATGGAATGGGAATTATATAACCAGGTGAACCAAAGATTGAAGAGAATATAATCGGCTAGAAGTTTTCCTCAGGGGCAACAACTGGAGAAAATTGCAACTGCAACTGCAACCGCAACAGTGGGATTGCAGCTCAACGCCCACGCACGCACAACAATGTTGTGGCTGTTGTTTCTATTGGCTCGCAAATTGAGTTTGCAGTGGCTTTTGTTTGGCTTCGCCTGCCTAGACAAGTGCGTGGGCCTTGTTGCATGCCCCATTCCCGGCGGCAACAGCTGCCTGCCTGCCTCCTCTAAAAGGGTTTTCGACCAGGCTAGGAGCCGGCCTTACTCTGTCTCCCCGTTCCGGGCGACATCTGCGCCAGCAATCTAAGCCAAATGCGCAGACAACAACGTCGACAACGTTTGCTCGCTTCATATAAGGCAAACAGAGCCTACTGCCTCCACTCCGCGCAACCCCGTCACCTGTCTGCGGCCATTCCAGCCTCATACCTTGGCGTACATTGCTGTGCAGCTGCAGTTACTCGTAAAATGCTCTGCCTTGGCTCATTTATGGCGTTGCCTGGCAAATCTGCAGTGGATGGGCAATGGGCAGTTGGCAGTTGGCAGTTGGCAGTGGGAGAGTGGGGGAATGGAGGGCGGAGTGGGCTAAGGCCTGCAGGTGTTCCATAGACTGATGGGCGCCATTTCAAATGCCATTGCATAGCTGGGTGGGACGCAGCCACGCCCAAGCTCATTTAAAGGCGCCAACTGCCAACAAATTCAAATTAAATGCGTGGCGCGTCACATAAAAGTCACCTACTCTTTAGCATACTATGCAAATTATCGGCAACAGCTACAGCAACAACAACAACAACAACAATAATGGTTGACACATAAAATGCAAGCAAAGGTTGGCTGCTCGCTTGTCCGGCTGCTGGTCAAGTTGGCTAGTTGGCCACGTTGTCATCGTCGTCGTCGTCGTCGTCGTAGTCCGTTGGCCGTTTATAAAGTCAAAGGGGGCACATGGCGAGTTTTAACTGACAGACAATTACGCTAATGGGACACAAATGGCAAATTAATTAGCTGCGGGGCCAACCACCAAGCATTGTGCTTGGATGTTGCTGTTGACTGTTGAATGTTGCTGCTGCTGCTGCCTGTTGCTGCTGCTGCTGTTGCCTGTTGGTGCTGCTGCTGCTGCTGCTGCTGCTGCTGCCTGTTGCTGCTGTTAGTTTGGGCGCATAAATCACTGATGATGGCATAGCCAGTGTGGCGCATGGAATGAACCTAACACCGACTTCATAGACAACGGCAACTAACATATGCCAACTACTAACTTGAAGCTATTGCCAGAGTTTAGCCAAAGTATTTGGCAGCGCAGGATTTTTAGAAACTTGAAATTTGTGGACGTAGACAAATTAATACAAATATCTAACTAAATATGTGTTAATATATGTTTAGATCTAAATGAAAATAGCATAGATTGAGATAACTCTAGACTGAGGCGTAGATACTTAATTATATTTATTTTTCTACACGAGATGCAAGAGATACAAATTCCTAGACACTAGCAGCATATCATGTAATACCCAACTAATCCATAGACTCCTAATTTGCTTCAGTATAAGACTCCGACTCCCATCGATTTCATAGCTATAAATGCATTGACAACTATATTCATTCAATAGACAACGGCGATATCTTAAACTTTGATCTGTAAGCAGCTTATAAATCAGCGTTTGCCTTCGCATTTGCATTCGCATTGCTTGACAACTGTCAAAGCCTATTTAAAGCCGCCCGATGGACCAGTTAGCAATGCCAATTGGCTATAATTTTAAGCAGGTGCTGCTTAATAATCTGTTAATATACATATTCAATGTAAAACATCTTGTTTGGCCATTGTTGTTGCT
Source organism: Drosophila navojoa (assembly GCF_054131105.1). Classification (NCBI taxonomy): domain Eukaryota; kingdom Metazoa; phylum Arthropoda; class Insecta; order Diptera; family Drosophilidae; genus Drosophila; species Drosophila navojoa. The sequence goes on along the minus strand of NC_142892.1, from coordinate 8,621,369 downwards.
CATGTTGCTGGCGCTGTTGTTGCTGCTGCGGTTGCTGCTGTTGGTTTTATTTCGGTAGCTGTGCGAATGTGGCACCGCCTCTTTGATTATTAAGCGAGCTGCGGGCGCTACAGCATGTAAATGTGTGTAGTGGCCAACAATAATGTCCATAATTACAAAGCGCGGCCAAAGTCAACGACAACAATGCTAACAACAACAGCATCAGCAGCAACAACAGCAGCAACAGCAACAGCAACAATGTGAACAATGGCTACGTTCTTATCGCTTACAACTTGTTTCGATTCCATTGACCAACTATGGCAAGACTCTTAATTTGGCCAGAAGTCACATTGTTGTTGTTGTTGTTGCTGCTGTTGTGGATTGTTTAATTGCCGGCGTATGCGGCGCCATAAATGCGGCACAATGCAGACGAGAACAGACAGCCGGACAGTTGGACAGCCAGAGCGATCCATAATTGCGGCTGAACTCCTATTGATGAGCGCACACTTTGAATCAGATTCGCACATGTCCATGTCTGTGGCTAATGATAGGCCCTGCCACCAGAGAAAAGAACATTTTGCCAGGCAACAACAGCAACAGCAGCAGCAGCAACTGGCTCAATTGGTGTGAAATTGGCCTTCCTGGAAGGCCCGGCGAGTCAGCGGAGGCCATGTAATTAGCTATGTTGCGCTCGGTCTTTTGGTGGAACATTTAGAGGTGTTGCCCGTCGCTGCGCATTTATCAGTGCAAACAAGCGCTAAAAGCGCTGCTGCCCCAAAAACAAAACAAAACAAAAAAGGGCAACAAAAATTGGTGCATGTACGCTTAGCCCTTTGGGCCAGAAATGTGTTTTATGCCATGGTCGGGACTAATAAGGATAATTGCTAGCCGGACGGGGCGTTAAGTGAGCTCAGCGATCAGCCGGGCGAAATTTGACAAATTGCCATCAGCTCTTACTGGAGTCGACGTGTAAACGGTTGCAGGTGTTTTGGCTGGGCGTGGCGTGGCCGAGGCCCATTGCCCAGTCGCAGCAGCAACAGTCGGAATTGCAGCAGCAGCAGCAACAATCGCAGTCGCAGTTGCGATTTGTATCGCTGTCCAATTAAGGCAGCAACATGCGCTGGCAGCAACATGTTGCCAGCTCTCGACTCTGTCCCGGCCACATCCAGCCGACGATATTGCTAACGAAGCACTGACAATGAGCGCGTATTGCCGTCAGTTTGACACTCCCGCAAAACTGAAAATATATATATACATACATATATCTGCGAATAACGTATAACGAAAAATTCATTACGATTTCGATTTAAGTTGAATAATTATTTATCTAGATAATGCTACTCACTCGATTCTCGTTCGCTTGGCTCTTGCGCCGGGTCCAGTGATTCATATCAGTGCAATTGCAGGCGTGTCAACGACGGCAGCAACTGTTGCTGCCTGCCTGCCTGCCTGCTGCTGCTGCTGCTGCTGCTGCTGCCTGCAATCACAGCCACTAAGCTGCAACTGCTGAGCCCCAAACTGAAAACTGAAGCTAAGGCCTGACATAAAACAAATAGACTGTCAGTTTATGTAGCATTTGGAATGACTAAATGTTGCCGTGATTGGATTTTGCATGGGCTTGTGCATTAGATAGCGTATAAATAGACGTTCGATATGCTCGGTCAGTGGGTGAAGTGCAGCAGCAACAGCAGCAGCGGCAACAGCAGCAGCAGCAACAGAGGGTGGGTTGGGCAAAAGAAAATGGAAATTAAGGCAAACATGTTAAAGGAGCTTATCGACTTATATATACATATGTGTGTACAGTGATAACTGTCGTGAGCGGACAGTCGTTGTATGTCTTTGAACTATTTCTATATAAATTTATGATAAATTATTGTAGAGTCCTTTGCTTCTTTACTCCCTGCAACTATTATAATGCCGCTGCATTAAAATATGCTCTCCACTCTTCTATGCATAACAAGAGCTCGGTATGTCAGCGGCATAGGCATAATGAGGCTTAACTGATTGGTTAGCTGGCTGCTGATGTAATGGGAATGTTTGTGTCATGATATCTTGATCGGATTAACACGGAGCCAGCGCCTTGCACTAACAAATCATGCGAATTGCGAATTGTGAATTGCGACCTGCACCTGCCAGCTGTCACCTGCTGTTGCTGCTGCTGTTGCGGCTGCTGCTGCTGCTGCTGCTGCTGCTCAATGACAGACGCCCACCTTTGGCCAGGTGAGGCGTGTCTGTTGGGCATGCTTAGCATATTTCTGATTCAATTACAAGCAGCACTCTCGCACACGACATACATACAAAGATATCTGCAGATCGAGCACTGGATACTGGATACCAAATTACAGCCCATAAGCGACTCACAGTGGAGGCATTAAAAATGCGTGAAAGCGCGCTGTGTTATCGCGGCCCAGAGTCGGACGTCGCAGAGCACGCAAATAAATCAAAGCTGGACCAGTTTCGCTCCAAGAGCGGCTCAATTGATAAACAACAACAACAAAAATAACACTTTTTATAAATACATTTAGCCAATGCCAGGCACAACAACAACAACAACAACAGCAGCAGCAGCAGCAGCAGCAGCGGCGGCAACAACAACGACAACTTTGTTAGGCAACGGCAAATTTTAGCCAAGATTTATGTGGCCATAAATGCGATTACAGTGCCCCAGCGAAACGTCAAAAAATAAATAAATACAGAAATAAAATAGGCAAAATAAAGGTAAATACAAAACTGTGCGTCCAGTTTGCACTTTACACGGTTTTGTAATTTATTTCTGACGCTTCGATTGCATTCTAATGACAAGTGCAGCTACGTCGACTCCGACGCCAATTCTTTGGCATAATTCACAGAAAGTTGCTGCTGCTGTTGCTGCAACTGTTGTAGTTGCTGTTGTTGCAACTGATGTTGTTGTTGCTGGTTGTTGCTGCTGTTGCTGCTGTTGCCACTGGCGGCGTTCACACTTCAAATTGCCAATTTGCATATTTTCGGCATACGTAATGCAATTGCAAACTGAAGTTGTTGCTGATGTGCGAGAAGATGCCCTGTAAACGATGTTCACCATGAATTCTCTACCCTAGCAATTATTTTGTGGCAGAATATTCCTTCCTCTTAAGTATATATGGAATTGTTCCGATTTGCATAGCAAACTTGATCATATCAGTTCATATAAGTAAAGTCAGCATTATTGCATTGTTATGTATAAATTCTCAACCAACACAAGTCCATCACACCCCATCACACTGCCCCACTGGGTATGGGCCACAGTTTATATTGCATAAATCAACGAGCAGGCAAGCAACAAGCCGACGCGTTTTCGGCGCGTTTTTTATCGCGCGCCTGCATCTCCGACTGGCAATTCATCTCATTCTCATGCACACTCAGATTTCGGATGTGGATATAAGCATACATATATGCGAGAATTTGTTAGCTGTACGCCGCATTTGCTAATAATTAATTCCGATTGCACATGCAAACGTTGGCAGACTGTGGAGGCGCGTTCGGCACGCCCATTTGGAAGGTGCCTTATGTGGGTGTTGCTGCTGTTGTTTGTCTAGTCTGGGAAGCTGTTGATGGGTTTGTTGTTGCTGTTGCTGCTGTCGATGCGGCTGTCGATGCTGATGTTGATGTGTTTTGACTGGTGCGCTGATTTACGGCCCAGCGCCTGCCGAGCAGCAATTTGTTTGGCTGCCATGCAGCAGAAAGGCAAAAGTCTAAGAGGATAGAGCAACAGCAGCAGCAGCAGCAGCAGCCAAGGCCAGCAGCGGGCACAAATTAACGCGCCAGTCGCCACATAACTTGCCGTACGCATAAAACATGTTAAGTAATCAATTGCTGAAGTGAAGAGGCGGTCACAAAACGTGAAGAGATCTGCGCTCTAGACCTGCTGCCAAGTGTTCATTGCCAATGCCAAAGGCAACAAAAGGGCTACAACCACGTGCAACAGCAACTGTTGCCAGTTGCTGCCACAGTCTGCCGCCAGTTGCCAGTTGCCAGTTGCTGTGGCAACTTCAAAGTGTCCTGCGGCATAATGCGCTTAATAAACCATGAATCACTGTCCAAGCGGCTGTCAGGCACTGCAACGGCAACAACAACAACAACAACAACAACAACAGCAACAGCAACTGCAACAACATTGGGGCAGCAACATTGATTTTGTCACGACGCAAACACTTTAAAAGGCACAATTGCTAAAGTGCGCGCGGCTGCGTCCAGTAAATGATGTGCGCATGTGATAAAGGGCCCGCAAACGAGCCCCAACAACAACAGCAACAGTAACAAAAACAACAACAGCAATAGCAGCAGCAACAGCTATAAGCCCTAGTTGCCAGTTGCTCAGAGTTCAGGCTTGTTTTGGTCGCCTTGTCGTCGCTTGAGTGGCATAAAAAACGGCTTGCACTTGGACTTGAGAGCGTCAGCATTTTAGCTTTTCAGCGTTTTTGAGCTGGAGTCGGGGTTGGAGTTGGACTCTGTGGGCCTTGGGCTCCATGGGGGCTATCAACATTCTCAGGTGCGCCTGCGCAGAGCCTTTGTTTGGCCAATGGGCAACTGTTGTCAGCTTCTTCTGCTGCCCAAAAATTGTAGTTGCTGTTGCTTCTGCTGCTGCTTTTATTCTTATTTTGTTTTTGTTTTTTTGTTTTTGCTTGCATTTCGGCCACAACCCTAAGCCCACCATCCAAGCTAGTTAAGTTGTTAGCTGCCCTCGGGGACCAGTTGCAGCTTCAAACCTCCAATTGCACAGTTGTATGCAAGTTCCCTTGCCAACCAGACAGCCAACCAGCCAGCCAGATAGTCAGCTCGCCAGCTAGCCAGCCAGCCAGGCAGGCATCATTAATCAGCTCGGGTTCATCAGCGGCAACATGGTTCATTAGCTTTGGTTAGTTGTTGCTGTTGCCGCGACGACTGCTGCTGCTGCTGCTGCTGTTGCTGCTGCTGCCGTGCCCGTTTGGCGGCCTGCTGTCGACGATTCTAATCATAAGGCACCGGCACCGGCAGCGGCAGCATTCGACTTTGGCTTCGTCTGCCGGCACACCGGTCGCCAAGTTAATTGGCTAGAAGTTTTACATAGACGCAACTGCAATAGCAACAGCAGCAACAACAACAACAGCACAACTGCAACATTGGCGGCAAAATCTGAAACATCTTGCCAAACTTTATACGTATGCTGTTCTATGTTGCATTTTGTTGTCGTTCAGCTTATTTGGTAGCCAAGTCTGCCAAGACAGCCTCCCATTATCAACATGCTCAGGCTGATGTTGTTGCTTCAATCCCGCTGCTTATTGTTGCTGCTGCTGCTGTTGCTGCTGCTGACTGTGCCTTATGCATATTTACATGTTGGCCAAGCCTTGCCCAGGCTGTTTGGCAGTGATCTTGTCGGAACGAGTGCCACGTCTGATTGGGTTGACAGTTTCCAGCGGCTTTTCCAGCTACTGTTAGTCAGCGCATCGTGGGAAAAGCTAAGCAAAGCGAATCTGCACAGAAGCAATTGAATTGATTTAGTTAAAGGCTTGCGAATGGGCCGATTAGAAAGGGAAACCCCCGTATATAAGATAAATAACACTTTATGTGTCAAGTATAGGAAGTGTTGCATATATTAAATATGTATGTGAATGTCTACAATCTAATACTTTTCGATTACTTGTGCCTAGGGCACATTTACTGAATCTTCCTCCCTCTCTATCTCTCTTTCTGTCTGCTTAATTATGTTTGTCTTTAATTATTTACTTCTCTCTCATTCTCCTCCCTCTAATTAATTCATTTACTGGCCTCTCCTGATCACTTATGACTTCATATTCGCTTTTCCCTGCGACTTTGACAAACTCCTGTGTTAGTTAAAAAATAATGTAGATAAACTCTCTTTGCTATCTATTACAAGTTGCACAGGAAACTTGGTTCGATTCGATTAGCCGCATGCGTACATCCGCGGCATCGGCATCGGCATCGTTGACAAATCATGTTGGCAACTGTTTGGCGCTGCCAACAAGTCTATCAAAACTTGACAACATTTGCATCTGGCTGCAGGTTTGCTGGCTGAGGCAAGATCATATTTATGCGTGTAAAACCAGACAAGAGACCGGCTACTGTTCGAGGCTGTTGCTGTGGCTGGGAGTCGGCGCTGTGTGTGGAAACGGCGACAGGATGCATAAAATTTATGAAACAACGACGCCTTTTGCGCACATAATTAAATCAGACAAAGCGCAGCTCATGTAAATCCAGGGGAAACTGGCCCAGCCCAGCCCACAGAGAAGCAACTCAACCGGATGCGGCGCAAGAAATGCAGCTTGACTATTTTTAATTACCACTGTCAGTGGCAAAAAGGCAACAACAGCTGCTGCTGCTGCTGCTGCGGCTGCCGCCGTACTCAATCTGTGATGCATCTGTGTGGGGTTGCTGCTGGCACTAGCACTGGCTCTATAATTGTTATAGTTTGTCAAGCGGGGCTGGAGCTTGGAGCTTGGAGCTGGGATTGAGATTCGAGGCTGGTCTCAGGCATGCGAATCAATTACATATTGCTGCCGCGGCCGCTGCTGCTGCTACTGCTGCTGGCGGCAGTCGTTGGCGATTAACTGCAGTGACTCTACCTGTTCGACGACGCTTTCATTAAAGTGCAAATTATGACTTGCCAGTTCCGCCAGGTGTTGGCCTGGCCTATTTGTCTTTAGCCGGCTCAGACTCAGCCGACTGCCAAGCCGCCCTTTTGTATAGTTAAGTTATCAACGCCATCGTCGCCATTGTCCGATTATTACCGCTTGCTGCTTTTACGACATTAATTACCGCTCTTCGGACTTGAGAGATTTATAAATAAATTTACGGGCTAGCAATAAAAGCAACTGGCGCTAACAGCTTTTGGTTTAGTCATGCTTTACAAACATATATATATATATTCAGTATACTTAAAAAAATAAAAACATCAATAATACTTTGTTAACAAGTCGATTATTTAACTTAAGTGGCGCACTCAATACCACAGCTAAGGAACATTTGTACTTTGGGTCATTCCCCACTTAGGCACACTTGTAGCAATCGATTGCCTCTGTGAAGTAGATGTGACAATCCATCGACTCGTGCACTTTCTCCTGGACGTTCGACTCGATCTCATTGTAAGCCATGTGCCATTCACAGCTGCTGGCGCGTTTGGCCTTAATGAGACGGCACAAGTACTTCATAACCTCGTAAACTTTCTCCATTTGGCTCTCTTCCACCAGAGAACTAATGTTGATGTACATAAGGTCAACATCAGCAGATTTGGGCACCTCCTCCGAAGACACCCAGGTGGCTAGCATACTTTTATAATCGGGATGTAAAAATACATTCAACTCGTTCGCAGATTCCGCTTTTGCAGTAGCAGGCGGGGTGGGTGGAGCTTTCAGTAGTGTATTATTGGATGCAAGGAACTGCATGATGGCGGGATGCATATGCTGCGGCAGCTCCTGTACGTAATCAGCCACAATTTGGTCAGCACGACAAGCGCGCGCCTTCTGCTTGGCCAGCGCCGCACTTGAAGTTGAAGGCCTTAAATCGCTTTCATTTAATAAACTTGCATTGGAGCGTGCAGTACGCATCGAGGACGGCCACGGTGGAGGCGATGGTGTGCGTGAGCTCGAGTGTGAGCGTGATTTCCTTTTCTTATTGGTCCGTTGCTTATGCTTGTCGATTTGGTCGCCCTTTGCGTCACGCATCTCTCCCGTGGACATACGCAAATATTCCTCCGGATAACAGAGTATGTCACGCCGTATCTCTTCCGGCAGCTGAGCCAGAACATCTGCATCGAACTGCGAAACTGCTGGCACAGCACCACCATTGGATATTATTGACTCTCCTATAGGAACGGTCTGAAAGCCCGTTGACTTCTTCGATGTAGCGGCACTCTTCAGCATGCTTAAGACATTTACTTCGGGTGGCTTTGGTTTTTTATCTACTGTCTGCTTACGTGTTTCTGCATTTTTTTGCACAATTTTTACGCTTTCATTACGAGTTTTTGGTAATTCGATAGAATCATTTGAGTTCTTGTTTGTTGCAGCATTCTTTAACATGTTGAGAACATTCACACCGATCGGCTTCTCTTTATTCACCACTGGAGCCGTACTTGATTCTGATACGTTAGGCAATTTTTCTAGATTGACAAACAATATCAATATGAGCACAAATGACATAAGGTAATGGCTTACCCTGTTTCTTTTCAGATAACTTAGAAAACATGTTCTTGATGACATTCTCCTTTTTTATTTCGGTAGCATCCTCCAGTCTGTTTAAATGAATGCCAATTCCACGCAGTTCTTGTGGTGGAATGCCGGACTCCTTCATAAGCTTTAGCACGTGGAAGGTAATAACATCTACATCGTTAGTGCTTTCCTTGAGCAGATAAGATTTTGTCTGATTATCGCAGACGCCATGTCCCATAAACTTGGATGTTTCAACAGGCGCCTCGGCAGCGCGCACCATCAGCTTCAACGTAATCGATTTAGCTTTACGCTTGATCTCCATCAAACGATTGTGCACCTCGACGCTTAGCTGTTGCAAAAATTTCTCTAGCTCCTCGAACTTGGTAAAACGTATGCCATAGTTGACCTCAGCCGACACAGACTTGCGTTGCTAAAATAAAATCTCTTTTTTTTTTTTTTAACTAGTCAGAGGTTGTTTGCATTTAAGTCTCACTTGTTCGTAGACTAAGGGACGATGATCAATGCCGTGACAGTTCTGGTGCAATGTTAGTGCCATCTTTTTGCCCAGCAGCATTTCTAGACGCGCCAGTGAACTCAATTGAACATCGCCGCAAGTCTTAAAGCCCGCCTGATTGAGTTTGTAGGTCATGCTGTTACCCACACCGGGCAAAGTGTCCAGTACAAAGCTGGCCATATACTCGGCAGCATCATCAGGATCTAGCAGATGCTCTCCATTCGGCTTGGCCAACTTGGTAGCCATGCGAGCTAAAAGTCTGTCAATGTATACAAATATTAATTATCAAATACTTGAGTGAGTTTTTCAGTTTAAGTATACTTATTCTCGCCCACGCCCGCAGAGCAAGGGCAGCCAGTTATTTTGCGCACTTCCTCGCGTAGATATGTAACAAAAGTCATAACATCGACTTGCAGTTCCTGCAGCAAGTCTGTGAGGTCAACAAACATTTCATCACAGCTAACAGCTTCGATGTTCAGCGTGTACTGGGCTACAGTATTATACAGGGCGAAGGCGACCTGGTAATGAAATAGATCAGTACAATGAATCTTTAAAGGCATCTTAAACTACTACCTCACGATAGCCCTCAAAGTCGTAGGGAATGGTTTTCAGGTCGGGGCACAGCTTGAGTGCCTGACCAACAAACATGCCATTCTTGATGCCCTTTTCGCGCGCCTCGTAGCTGCAGGATGCGATTTCCGATAGCGACATCTTCTTATCAAAGCCATAGCGCACCTTGTCCGCACGAACGCTGTCGTGCTGCCGATGCTCGAAACGTTGGGCAAACAGATCCTGTTCCACCTTGCGATCTGCTTGAGGATGAACAGGTACATCTGTAGCTGCACTGCCGCCTTTGGAGTGTGTTACAGCGATCGGCTTGCCTCGCAGCTCTGGATGTTTGCGCAATCCCACAGACACGAAAAAACAATCCATATCAATGTGCATCACATAACGCTTGGGTGTTTTCGGTTGAGGAATGATTTGCTGATTTTCACTTAGTTGTTTACGCAGTTCGTCCCGTTTAGCGAACGGTTTGTTGCCATGGGCCTGTCGCAGTTCGCAGATATATTGCTTGAAACCGGAGCCAAGCGTCGCAATATGATGCAAACGCGAGTTTTTATAGAACTCGCCCAGGAATGCCGGATCGACGGCAGTACGAGCACTGTTGCTGGTAGTATTTGTTGTAGTGGACACATTTGCATTCGTAATTGATTTTTTGTCTGGCGAAGTGACAGACACAACCTGCTGTAGCTCTTTGAGTTTGCCACCAAGTGTATTCTCCAATGATCCCGCTTCCTCCGACACATTGGAATCATTGTTCATCCCTTTGAAAAAATTTAGGCACGGTTGTGTTGTTTTCTGATTGGTATACAACAGGTACGGCTTATAGTCCAAAATGCGCATCTGTTCAACACAATCGACGACCCATTGGGCCCTTATTATTCGGTTGGTGTCCATTTCACGAACTTTAACATCCGGTAAATTAGACGCTATGACAAAACTCGTCTCCGATTTTTTATAGTGATGAAATGTCCCACCATATACCATCATAATGCGCTTGAGCTCATCAGCTGATGGACTGACTTTCCCATTTACAAATATTGAAATGCCATTAAAAAGATTAGACTTGCGAAATGGAGCGCTGGCTGCCGTGAATTGCTCCTCAAGCTTTGCTTTTTTTGCTTCAAAGTAGCCGCCCTGTGAAAGTGACATACATTACTATTTCTCATTTCGTTTATTTTGCCTTATTTACCCAGTCAGCAAATCCATTGTCTTCATCGCGTGCCATCGCTGCTCGTTGCCAATATCAATAAGCCAACAATTTAAATTCCTTTAGAATCAGATTCAACCTGGCCGATAAATATCTGCGACAAACACAAAAAGTCGATATCCACTCGAGCTGTTGTTAATCGATATTTCCACGTGTGGCAACTCTTTCACGATTAGTGTTGAAAAATAGCGGCCTATATTTGGTATTTGTAACCGGGTTTTTACTTTAGTTGCTGTTAAAATGTGGAAATATGGACAAAATCAGTTGAACCAAGGTGCATCTGGTGGAGGCGGACCGAATATGATGCCTATGGGTGGATTTATGCAAGGAGGTGGTGGTATGCATATGTCGCCGCAACAACAACAACAGCACCAAATGAACCAAATGATGGGAGGCGGCGGACCCAGCGGACCAGGTGGAATGCAAATGAATCCGAATGCTGGCCCCGGAAATGGACCAGCTGGTTTAATGCAAGGCATGGGAATGTCCCCGCAACACCAGATGCAGCAGCAGCATCAAATGATGCAGGGTGGCGTTGGCGTTCCAATGTCAAATATGCCGCAACAGCAATCAAATGTAATGCAGCAGCAGATGATGGGTCCACAGCAAGGAGTGGGAATGGGTGGTGGTGGTGGTGTTGGCCCACAGCAACAACAACCCAATATACCACAGCAACAACAACACAATCCAGGTACAGGTGCAGCCGGCGGAGGTGGTGGAAACAATATGTTGGCAATTTCTCAACCAAATCCCCATAAAGAAATCAACATTGTCCAACTGTCGCGGCTGGGCCAGGAGACAGTGCAAGACATTGCTTCGCGCTTCCAAGAGGTTTTCTCAGCTCTAAAGAACATACAACCTACTTCGCATAGAGACAACAATACTGAGAAAAAGGTTCAAGAGTATTTTCGTACTATCCGATTGCTTTTCAAACGTGTGCGCATCATCTATGAGAAATGCAATGATGCCGGCATGGACTACATGAACGTCGAAACCTTAATACCCTACAAGGATGAGCCGGATCCCCGCATAGAGCCATCGCAATGTGATGAATATCGCAAAGTGCTGCAGGAGAACCAGGAACTAATCGAAACTGTAAAACTAAAAAATCGTCAATTACGAGAGATTATTGATAGGACGCGTATAATAATATGGGAAATTAATACGATGTTAGCTATGCGGCGTTCCTAAATTTAAATAAATGTATTAAATTAATTCTAAACACTTGTTTATTTATTTAAATGGGTTTAAAATTACAAAAAGAAAATAGAGATTGATTTCGGTCTTTACCAACACTGCCTATTTGTGATGCAGTAGAGAATAGGCAGTTTGTGTTTGTACGCGACGACAGCGACTTTTCTCTTTTAAGCTGAACAATAATAAAGATTCATTTTTCGTTTTCATTGATCCGAGTATTTATTAAAACTGCAGCAAAATGGCGAAAATGGCATTTCAGCATCAGGCCGGAACGGCTATGGAATGTTTAAGCGTGAGTTTTAATAGTGAGATACACACACGCACACATTGACATATAGAAATAGCGTTCTTCCTGTATACACATAGATGTGTATGTGTGTGAATCGTGTACATGAAATTAGGTCGCGTTTTGTAGAAATTAATCATAAACAAACTTTCACATTGTTCGGTTATTATAATTCCGGATTCTTATTAGATACCCATAACGCTGCATAAGGAAAAGGATTACGACCAGGAAGGCAGAGAGATACTGAAGTGTGGCTTTAAAATTGGTGGTGGTATAGATCAAGACTACAAGAAAAGTCCGCAAGGGTACACAGACTATGTATGAATTATCTATTTTATATATTTCCGAATTAAATCTAATACATGTACATTTATGCAGGGCATCTACGTGACAGAGGTGCACGAAGGTAGCCCAGCTGCACGGGCCGGTCTACGCATACATGACAAAATACTGCAATGCAACGGCTACGACTTCACAATGGTCACCCATAAAAAGGCAGTTAGCTATATAAGGAAGAACCCCATACTTAACATGCTGGTGGCACGCAAGGGCGTCACATCCACATAATTTAATGGGCTGGTATCCAAACTTAAGACATCTACTATCTAGTACTTCACTGCCTCTCATTGATACGGATCTCTAACGAGCGCTCTCTTGAAAACTACTTAAATACTTATATATATTTAAGCAGACATACTTATTTAACTTTAACATTATGCATATCGCGCGCACCTATATATATATATATATATATATATATATATATATAGAGCCATATATATAACAAAACGTTTAGATGCATATGTGAATGTAGCACGTAGAAAAGCTTTTTGTTAAATTGATTTTCCTTGTCTCGGTTTAAGTTGATAGATAAAAAATCACCATATTAGGTTGTTATACGATTGCCAAGAAACCGTGTAAAGAAATTGCCAAAACAGAAATGTCACATGCTACAAACAATATAGAAAACACATAAGCCATATCCCAGGTTCAACGAGGGGCCGATTTCTAGGCCTAAGTTCAAGTGTATAAAGTAAAGTTGTCATCTAAATTCTCACCCACATATTGAATAGGGAACCATACTCGTAAATATAAACAATTTTCTACTTTTATACATCAATCCAGATATATTCATACATACAGACGTATGTATGCAAGCAACAAGCAACAGCTCGAAAACAATCAGCAGCATTCCAAAAACAAAACGCATAGTTCTCGAAAACTAATTATTTCATAATTGTGATAAATGCCGTTATTTGTGCAGGTGTGTTTTTTTTATAAATATGTATAAATACACATTTATTAAGTATTTTTAAAATCCGTTTTTAAATGTTTAATTGCATTGAATAAATGTTCGCCTCTAAAAAACAAAACCCTGTTTTTACATTTGACCTTGAAACTCGCATTACGAATGAAGATAACGAGTCATTATAAAATGCCATTAGGTGCACATTGTTGATTTTCATAAAAGTTACTTTGGGTTTACGTGCACAGAGACACATATTAGTTTATTTAATTTTGTAACATTTTGCACTTAAAATTTGACAAAACAAATCATAAACAACTAATCGTACGCAAGCATTTTGCTAATTAGAATAATTACAAATATTTGAAGTTACAGGAGCGGTCGAGGAACTTGTAGATAACATAACAGAACAGCAGAGAGAACGTGGCACGCGGACAGAGCGACTTGCCACGCAGCGGGGGCAAGAACACATCGATATGAAACACGCTAACAAAAACTACTTCTGGGCATAGCCATTGGGATTCTGACTCTGCCAGCGCCAAGTGTCCTCGCACATTTTGTCAATGCCACGCGTCGCCTTCCAGCCCAGAGCTTGTTCAGCTAATTTGGCATCTGCGTAGCATGTGGCCACGTCGCCTGAACGCCGATCGACTAGCTCGTAGGTCACCTTCTGGCCGGAAGCACGTTCGAAAGCATGCACCAGCTCCAGCACAGAGCAGCCAACGCCAGTGCCCAGATTGTACGCAAAGAATCCCGTTTCAGCAATGTTGCGCAGCTTGTCTAAGGCCTTCACATGACCTTCAGCCAGATCAACAATGTGTATGTAGTCACGCACACCAGTGCCGTCCTTGGTGGGAAAATCGCTGCCATAGACGCTAAGCTTTGGACGACGACCCACAGCCACCTGGGCAATATAGGGCATCAGATTATTGGGCTCACCATTGGGATCTTCACCAATGCGACCGCTTATGTGTGCGCCCACGGGATTGAAGTAGCGCAACGAAACAACGGCCCAACGCTGTCAATTCAAAATTAAAATGATTAGTGTCACAGTGGAACTCGTAAGGTAAAGATTGGACACACCTTGTCTGATTTGCACAGGTCCTTAAGTATCTCCTCTGTGAAATATTTGGTCTTTCCATAAGGGGATGTGCAATTCCCCGTTGGGTGCTCCTCAGTAACCGGTAAGAACTTAGGTTCGCCGTAGACGGTAGCGCTCGAGCTGTACACGAATTTAAACACATTGTTGTCAGCCATGGCCTCCAGCAGGACATTGGTGCCCGTCATGTTGTTGTGGTAGTATTGCAGAGGAATGCGGCAGGATTCGCCCACAGCCTTTAGTGCCGCAAAGTGGGCAACCATGTCGATCTTGTGCTACAAATATAACAAGTAGCTAATGTTTAGCAAACAATAACAGTTGTGTTTAGATAATAGATGCATCTATTGCAACGTCAATATTGACGTCGTTGCCAGCGCAGCGAGTTATGTGACCGAGGTCACGACAATGCGCTCGTTGGCGAGGGCGCGTCAGAAGTATGCGGCAGCTGCGTAAACAACAGTTGAAAGCTGATAGCGTCAGCAATTATGATAAGAAAGATCGAGTGTTTGCGTACAGAAAAGTGCCACATATATCCAGCAATCAAGCACATTTTGTCAATTTGCTGACGTGCCACTGGGCTCTGGTTGAACTTACCTCTTGGAACACCGATCGCACTTGCTCGCGATCTGTGATGTCCACGCGATAGAAGTGAATCTTCTTGCCGGTTATCTCTTGTACACGACTCAAGGCCTCTGGCAGCTTGGACGCTCCGCCACTATACGCATTGCAAAGATTATCCACGCATATGACATTGTAGCCAGCATTCAACATTTCCAGCACTGTGTGCGACCCGATGTAGCCCGCACCGCCAGTGACTAAGACAGTGGGTGGTGCCATATTTTTCGAACGGTACGCTGCAACCTTCTACTTACGACTGCTGCTTTGGATCTCTGGAAAGTGAAAATTGGGTTAAGCTAAGCGAAATTCTTATTGACGTCACCAAAATTCTCTACGCACTCACATACAGAGAGATGTAAAGAGTTCTGGTTAACGGTGCTTGCCAACGTGTGTGTGTGTTTGTTTGGCACTCACCTCAGTACACGTTAATTACTTGGCTGACTAGCTGACTGAATCACTTGGCTAGCTGGCTAATACACACACGTCGCTTCTGCGCTACCCTTGAAACCGAATGTATTATTGTTTTGTTTAAAACACACACGCACCAGACATGCGCTGATGCTGATTTTGTTGCTACTAATGATGATGGAGCTTGGAGCTGTTTAAAGATCGCTGACCTCTCTCTCTCTCTCTCTCGCTTGACCGAGCGCTTCTTCAATTTTATGTTGTGTTATCGTAACTCGTTTCGTGCACTTGTCGCGTCGTGTTCGCACGTTCATTCATTCATTTGCAGGCGTCCTTCTAATTTAAGCACTTGGCGATTCCCGAACGTCTGTTTTACTGGGCGGTTTGCTTGCAACTAATTTCTGTTGTGATGTGCGCTTTTAACTTATATTTCCGCTCCCATTTGTTTGGCTTATCAGCTTGTGTTTTTTATCAATGTGAGCGTACGTGCTGAGCGCTAAGTTAACTTCAACTGCTGACCGCCATTGGTTTTATATTTCTCCCGCTTTACATTCCTCACTATCATGCATATTTATGCCACAATTAAGTCAAGTGCAGGATGAAAACAAGGAGAGGAAACTCGCGCTCAGAAGACCGCTCTCCGCTCTATTATCAGCAGAAGGTAAACAATTATGACGTTGGCGTTGCCACACTTGCACTGCAAGCAATCGATAACTTATCGATAGTCTGCCAATTTGCGATACACATTATACGCAGGCAGCAAGTAAAGAGAATATGCATTAAATTATTATCAAGCCATTTTTTATTTAAATTGGTAAAAAGTTAGTCAAGCCATAAACAATGGCATCTGCAACGGTAAGAAATGTATGTATGCCACACTAACAAATAAAGAGCAGGAGTTTGCACGTCAAATGCAACTAATACCAGCCAGCGTTAAAACAACAGCAACAAATTTTATCTGTGACTAAACAGCAAACAAACACTAACTAGATTTTGTATGCATAGGTGCCGCTATTGGACGATGATACGATACCGTTTGGCGAGGAAGATGAAATGCGCGATCCCAGCAGAGCGTCCCAGAAATACACGTAAGCAGTAAACCGATTGAAGAAATGTATGTATGTGTTGCACTCACCTGTGTCTTTTTCTAGACATCCGTACGTCACCTTCTTCCATCTGTTCTTCCGCGGTGCAGCGATCGTCATTTACATGTTCTGTGGCTGGTTTAGTGACTCCTTCATCACCAGTTTCGTATTCGTTGTGCTTTTTCTATCCGCTGACTTCTGGACTGTGAAGAATATTTCTGGGAGACTTTTAGTAGGGCTACGTTGGTGGAACTACGTTGATGACGATGGCAAATCGCATTGGGTGTTTGAGTCAAGAAACGTGAGTGCATCAACAGTACTTGATTGCTATCGGTATGATAAGTGTAACACAGTCTCCTTCCTATCAGAGCCGAATCAACAAACATGAGCAGCGCATTTTCTGGCTGGGCTTAATACTCTGTCCCTTCTTTTGGGGTCTATTCTTTTTGATGGCCCTATTCGGACTGAAGTTCAAGTGGCTGCTACTAGTCATGATTGCCATTGCCCTGAATGCCGCAAATCTCTATGGCTATGTCAAGTGCAACTATGGCGCTAATAAAGATTTAAATAGCG
The DNA here is from genome assembly GCF_054131105.1 of Drosophila navojoa. Classification (NCBI taxonomy): domain Eukaryota; kingdom Metazoa; phylum Arthropoda; class Insecta; order Diptera; family Drosophilidae; genus Drosophila; species Drosophila navojoa. Next base: position 8,604,437 of record NC_142892.1, on the reverse strand, counting down.
CAGCAACGGACTTTATGAAGACACAGCTGTTCAAAAATGCGTTCGACATTATGACGAAGCCCAATACAGCAGCTCCGCCGACTAATGTGCGCCCAACAGGAGTTGTGTGAGATCTTGAATGCAAGCCAGGCACCTTGCCAACATTTGCTGTGGCGCATTCCAAAGAGTATTTAGTTTTATGCTGACATATTCGGTCGTCTCTGTGTAACATATGTAAAACTTAATTTAGCAATAACTTTTCTTACAATTACGCTGCTTTTTATTGAGTAAAGAACATATGCATGTACTGAAATCTCACTCAATATAATATCAAATGCATCGTTGAGACCCGCAAAATAAATGGGAGTAAAAGACATTCAACATATAAGGCGCTATTTAAAATTGTATGGAAACAACAAAAGGTCTGGTATTTTACGTTTATTACGTATTTGGTCACATTGATTTTTTGAGGATGCCAACTTGCTCCTATTTTGCTGTCAATTTTTGGGGTATACCTCGATTATTTCATTGCACATCACTAAAATATTAGCCATTGTCGGAAAATTTTCTTGTGTGTACGGCTTGCTAACAGTTAGAAAATATAAGCCTTAAAATAATTGCAATCTTAGTGAAAAAGCAATCACAACCAAGAACATCAAGTTTGTTCTTTCCAATAAATTAATATAAAAGGTAAGCGCAGCGTTATTTCAAAGTATTTTTCGCGAAATATGTTGGTAGAAATATTGATTTTTTTTTGCCGCTGTCAAAGCCGGTCCCAGATGCAAGGTGGAAACAGGGTGCTTCAGTAGGCAAAAGAAAGCTAGACTGTGGGCGTCTTTTGGTTCATTTTGTGCGTGCTTGTGTTTATTTTTATAGCAAAATGCGTGGTCGCGGCAACTATATTCCACGTGGAGGCGGAACTATGCGCGGTGGTGGCGGTTATTACAACAACCGCAATTCCAGCAATTACGTGAACACGCGTACGCAAGGAAACTATCGTCCCAACAACGGAAGATATGAGAACAACTATCATCACAACAATCGGTACAGTGGTGGAAACAATAACAACTCCAACAATGACCACTACGATAATCGGAACCGCGATAAGTTTAACAACCATCATAACTCTAGCACCGGCGGACGCTATGACTCAGGCTCTTCCCACAAGCGTAGCTATGTAAGTTGTGATTAATACATTAAAATCTCAGTTCTAACATGAAATTCTATGTCTGGGTATAACAGGATTCCTCACGCGATCGTGGTGATGACCGGAAACGTCCACGTCAAGACGTAAGTTCATATAAGACTTAACCAAACATTAATGTGCCCTAAAAAGAAAAGTAAAATCCAAAAATTTTAGGTTTCTTAAAGATATTTGTGTATATATGTACAGCTGTCATTGTCTGTGTAATTTTAATGAGTTTCCAAATATTTATAGCGCTATTTATGAAGGTTTAACGCCGGATGGAAAAGCACACACGTAAATGGTAGTGCTCTCAAAGTAGTCAGATTAAAAGACTTTGAGAACGAAAGAACTCAATTTGTATTGCATATATATTATACATTATAAATAGCAGCAGCAACAGCAGCAGCTACGCATTATAGCAAAGATTTTGCCACAGAGATCAAGATATATGTAATAATGCATATATTATACAGCCACGGCTGAGATTGAACTTGAACCGCGAATGAGACCGTGTGTCTATATCTCATGTATTTATATTTTAATGCCTGAACAATCAGACAATTTCTCCGTTCCAAGCAACAGATATATATCTATATACCTATAAATATATATACATTCGATATGTATATTTGTATCAATCCATCTAAAATAGCTAAAAATATAAGGTTTGTTCAACATGCTACTACTACTACTACTACTACACACACTTGCTGCCAGGATAATGATTATTGCATTTGAGATAACCCAATTTATATATATAAATAACTATATACAAATATATATATATATATATATAGTAATTCTTTATCATCCACAAATCAAGAAATTTCTATGTATATCTCTATATGTATTCGAATATCAAATCAAAAAAAAAAAAAAAAAACAATGCTCCTCTACACTCCTTCCTACTCATCAATCGTCATAGGATTACCGTCGCACTTCGTCGTCAAATGATCACAACGATCGCCCATCGTCTTCATCGCAGAATATGGGTTCGTCCTCGTCCAGTTACCATCAACGGAACAGCACCGTCGGTGGTGGTGGTGGCGGTAGCTCAAGCTCGTATAGGCCACGAGATGATTCTGGCAGCCAGCGGCATCAGCGTGATTCATCGATGGGTCCGCCAAAGCGGCCGCTGTTGCGCAGTGTTGCCGGCACAAGTTATATATCACGGCCGCGGGGCTCAATGTCCATACGCGGCGGCATGATTCGCAGCAACATGCGCGGCGTTGGCACCATGAGGATTGTGCGTCCGCGCCTCAACGAATCGAATGATTTGCGCACCATGCGCCGTCAGCTGCTCTATGCGCAGCAGAAAGATCGCGCTCGTCTGCTCAAGATACAACAGTTGAAAAGGTAATTAGACAAAAAGTTAAACAAACAAAACAAAAAGTGAAAAAAAGATAAAGTCGTATATATATTTAAAAAAAATCCTATAAAGAAGTCGAAGCTGATGATAGTTTAAAGTATGCCATGTGCCAATGAAGTGCGAAAAGAGCATCTGATACATTTGGCTATATGTGTAATATGAACACTCTATATCAATATAAATAATATGCCATATTTGAGTGTGTGTTGAAAACTATTATTGGCTAAATTCACAAATTGAAAGGGGTTTTAAAACCATTATTCTATCGAGATACTAGAAAGAGAGATTCGAGATCTTGTAAAGTGTATAAACATGTAGAGAATCAAATTAAGATAACCAACGACACCCGACACTATGTAACAAAGTATTTTGTTAGCTTACATCTTAATTGTGTACGAGTACTTACCACATCAATTTGCATTTATGCCTTGCCCCCTCACCACAAAACAAAAACCAAAACTAAAAAAAAAAAAAAACAACAACAAACAAAAATTCAATTCGAATTCCCATGTATAGCTCGTTGCGGCGCCAACGCCAGGCAGTGAACAGCAGCGATAACTCTAGCGACGACAATGATGACTCTGAAAACGCTGACAAGGGGGACGATTCTGATAAAAAGAAGATCAAAAGCAATGAAGATGGTGGCGAAGAAGACGAAGACGACAATAAAGCTGGCGCTGATGGAGAAGAGAAGAAGAGCGAAACGACTAAAAAGTCGCCAAGCAAGAAACGTAGCAGCAAAACGGCAACTGAAGATGCCGAGGGCAAGTCACATGATGACAAGGATAAGGACGATGGCGATAACCAGGAGCAAGATGATAACAATGACGCGGAGAAGAAAAAAACCAAAGTTAGCACCGATGATGATGATGATGCTCATGAAGAGGCTGGTAAGGGCAAGACCGATGAGTCCGGTGACAATGCCGATAAGCCCAAAGAAAAGGGTAAATCCACGGGCACTGCTGAAAAGTCAACAGGTAAGAAAAAAGAGAAAGACGGCGATGACAAGGACTCCAAGTCAAAGAAGTCGTCGTCCAGCAAGAAGGAACGCTCATCGCGCAAGGACAAAGACGAGAGCGATGACGATCGCAAAGAGCGTCGTACAACCTCTCGTCATCGTGACGATGAACACAATTTGCGCAAGCGCACTTTCATTAAACTGACCTGCGTGCACTGCCGCATCAAGTGCGTTACCTTCAAGGTGAGTAGAGATGGATTTGCATCATCACTATAGATACTTATTTAGATATATTCCGCAGGAATATCACTATCACTTGAACTCACGCACACACAAGAATTCGATGCGTACCGTTGCATTACGTCAGCGCGCAGACTTGCAGCGCATGCGCGCCCGTCAACGCACCACACAGCGTGAAATCGAGGAGAACAGCAAGGAAGAGTACGAGTCTCGTTATTGTCGTCTGTGCCGTTTGGCTTATCGTCAGCCGAAGAATCTGCATCAAGCCTCAGAGCATCACAAGACGATCAAGAAGTTCCTGATGCCATACTGTGGCTCCTGTCACTTGGCATTTAAGAACGCTATGCTTTATGAAAACCATCGCTGCTCGTTGGAGCACATACGAGTAGGTGTTAACAAGCAGTATATCGTAATTAAACTAATAATCATTTGTTCTTGCAGAATAAAGCCCGCAATGATGAGTCTGGCTCGGAGGACAGCGTTGATGAGCGTGAAATTGATTTGAACAAATTCCTTACCGTTGATTCGGTAGGCGAGATCGATGACGATGCCATGGATGCTGATGTTGATGCAATGCTGCTTGAGGCTGAAACCGCGCAGAAGAGCGCTGACGAGGAGACTCGCAAACGTGGCCTGATTGGCCTGGATTTCATCAAGGCTGTTGAGACCTATTACTGCGAATTGTGCAATCATTATTCGCCCAAGCAAGGCGATGAAACCTTAGAAACATACTCAAAGAAGCATTGCTTGCAGCATTTGCATATTAAGAACTATCTGCGCCATAAAGAAGAGACAGAAAAGAAGTCTAAATCGGACGAAGGCGAAGATGATGATCCAGAGGTCGATGAGGAGGGTAATAAGGTACACAAGGACACTGACGAAGCTGAAGCAGAAGAAGATATTGAGAGGGATGTCAAGGATGATGATGAAGAATTCGAGGGGGAAGATGGTGATGAATCGCAAGATGATAAACTATGGGAGGAGGTTGACAAGGATTTGGGTGATCTGTTGGCGGAAGTCAAACCAATGGGTCAAGAAGAAGAGGAGGAGGAAGATGAATCTGTACTGAATATTGACATTGAAAGGTGACGTGAAATTAGTTTTGATTAATTATTTTTACTAATAATTATATTAAACAATTACAGTGAAAAGAACAAGCTGAAGGATGTCAAAGATGAATCAAATGGCTCCATCACAGACGACGCTGCAAAGGAAACAAAACCAGCTGCTAAGACAGCAGACAAAAAGCCTGCTGCTGCTACTACTGCTGTAACAACACCAACAAAATCGGCAACTGCCGCTAAGTCGGAGTCGACCACAGTTAAGAAAGCAACGCCCAAAGTGGCCGTGACTAAGGCCAACCGACCCGGCCCGGCCTCGAAGAAACGTCAGGTGTTGGTTAGCCTGAAACGCACTTCAGCAGCAGCTATCAAGGCGGCCACCAACTCAGCAGCTGACTCCAAGTGAGCACGATCTGTCCACCATTAATACACACCAACAGACACACACGGATAACTGCAGTGATTTATTTGCTGTATAATAAAAAAAAAAATACATTTGAAATTTAACTTTCACATGCAACTGCAGACAACAATGTGCAGCAAACGTTTAATAACCTTTTAGTTTTTGAAAATCTAACTAAACAAACCGAACCACCTGTGCAGCATGTGGAGCACACTTTTTATGTACCTTTCGCGTCATGTGGCAGCGGCGGTAGCAACCTTTCTAAACTGTAAAGCGACCAAACAATGAGCCAGCCGAAAATGTGCTCCAGCTGCCAATTGCAGGGCAGCTATTACAGAGAGTGTGTAAGCGGAATGGTAGTTGTTTAATTTGATTAAGTGGATTTTTTCGATTTCGGTGCCGCCTATTTATCAGATGTATTTATTAACCTTGTGGACGAGACAAGCAGAGACTCCGAGCTGCCGGTTTTTATTTCCGCAACGAGACAATGGCAAGACGGTGGCAATGGCAACTGAAAGGAAAATACATTTCATTTCATTTCATAATTTTCGCTAAAATTAACTTTCACTGCATGTCACGTAGGATTGTGGACTGTGGCTGCCAGATGTGGCAACAACATGTCTTTTGCATGTGCCACATTACACAATGTGCCACTTAATATGCGTTAATATTACGGGGGGCGCCTCTCTCAGTCAGCGGTTGCGGTTTATGCAGCTTCCTTTTTATTAAATCAGACAATGTCAAGTTTTTTTTTTGTTTGATTTGATTATTGCAGCGCGCTGCATTTTTTCGATGCTTGATATGCTGTCCACTTGGTTGACTGCCGAAGCTGTGTCGTTAATCCCTGACAATCTTTCATTCGGCGCTTTGGTGAATTGCATTTCAAGCTGTCGCGAGATTTATGCGCGCATTGTTCTGTGCCACAAATCCGGTTTTTCGATTCGTTTGTTGCCGGCTTCAGCTTCGGCTTTAGTGCTATTAACATTTAATCTGTGGCTCCAACTTGTTTATTTTTTGTTTTCTTGCCTTTTGGTGCTTCTATTAAGAAATTTCGACGGCTTTTTTGTCGATCTTCCTGTTGCGAGCAGCTCGCTTAAAAAATAAACTTTTTTTTTTGCACTTTGCCACATTTTAAATGCCAAGGTAGCGTCTCATGTTAGTTGAAGCAGGTTTGCTAGACTGCAAAAAAGTTTTTTGTTAATGCCAGCGCCAACGCACTAATGGTGTAAATATGCTGTTAAGTTACGCATTTACCGCTGGGCATTGGCATTTCTCATGTGTGTGTAGCTAGATTGCTGTTGAATTAAATCATTTGGCGACTTCATTGAAATGTCATTTTACAGCGCTTGCATGTCTTAAGACATTATTATTATTTTTTTTTTTTGTGCGGGTGCGTGCCTAATTGCTGGTTTTTAAACAAATGCTTTGTTTTGCACATTTTCACATCGTTAAGTATACGTGTGTTGTTTTGTTTATTGTTTATTTCTATTTTTGTGTCTTGTTGATTTCTAGTCTTTTCTTCTCTTGTAAAGAGCCTTGGCACTCAAAAGCTGGAATTTGCATACATTTACGTGTGTATTCAAAATGATATCTGTTGTCCAAAATGCTGGTAATGATTTGATTGTACGATCTCAACGGTTTTGTAACGCAAGGTCTTAACTTTTTTTCTCATTGTCTATATTTTTTTTCTGTATTTAAATGAATGAAATTTAGCTGCAAGTTAAACGACTGCATAAGTATTGATAACAATTCGTAACGTCATCTAAGCCTATCCCAGTTTAGTTTAAAGCTGAGCCTATGCTTACACAACTGTGCATGTACTTGAAGTGCATATGTATGCATGTAATTAATTTGTACATGTCCATTCTTATTGCAATGCCTAATGCCCAACTGTAATGTGTGAACATTTCACACGACTCTTTGGCAGCCTTGTGATTGATCAAGCAGCATTTAAGGCACGTTAATGCCTAAGAACTTAATTGCTGTGCGACCACAGACACCGACACAACCACAGGCACAGGCACAGTCACAGTCACAGTTAAAACCAGGGCCAGCTGACCCGAGGTTTGGGAAATCCTCAGTGATACTTGCTGCATTCACTTGTACCAAATACAGTGGCACACGGTTGATTTTTTTTTTTTTTTTTTTTTTGCTCTTTCCGCATCAGTTTGATTTGGACTTGCATAAATATATTACATCAGACAGGCAGATAGCAATTATTTTTTTTTTGGCACGCAATTTAAAGAGAGCATGGGCTGTGGATGTAGTTGTAGATTTTTGCATAGATACCGCAAGGGCGTTGCCGGTGCGAATAAATAGTACTACTGCAAGATCTAATTAAAGCCAAACAGGTGCAGCTGCATCTGGGAAAGATGCAGCCAGCACAACTTGCACATACACACGTTTGCATGTATGTACATATGTATATCTATGCTATTTTGTTTGTCATATTTTTGCATGCTTCATTCATTCTTCTCACGCCCAAAATGTAAATAAAGTCGTCGGCGTCGGCGTCAGCGTCGCTGTCGTCAAAGGCAGCCGCCAGGTGAGGCTTATGGGGGCTTACCTATTGCTAATGCTAAGCCAAAGACGAGTTTACATGCCTCGCTAGTTGCCGCTGTCAGCAGCTGAGTCTTTGTAGTGTGAAAATCTTTTTCTTTTTCTCTCTGTTGCTTGTTTTCTATGATTATATTATTCGACACATACACACATATGTATTTATTTTTTGTTAATATTTATTGTTTAAAGGTTTTTTGTGCTAAACTCGCTATTTGGGCTGCATTTGCTTTCAGCCAAGTTAATGCAACGCTTTTCTGATTTCTTTTTATTGAAGTTAGAGTCACAGATTTATTGTGCAATCAGACTTAAGTGAAGCAACACTTAACTCTTTTATTTTTAGGCACACACGTAGCATGTTAATAGCTTCACCTGTGCCTTTATTTTCTTTCTATGCCCTCTGACATTTTATGAGCTGATTGCACAGGCACCAAAAATCATAATCATAAATTTATGCAAGGTCGCTGGCAACATGCGGAGATCGAGCTGGCGCTGGAAATGCAAGCCATGGAAGCATGTCTATCAGCTGTCTGCCCACATTAGCTCATTATCGAATGATGCGGATTGGGTGCATTAAATGCTGACTGTTTCTGATTTTAATGGGCTTCCACATTATGAGTGCAGAGTGAAAATCAACCTGCCAAGCGTGCAGCACTTAAAGCTTAAGTACATAAATTTATCACACGGACCCGGCTGCGTTTAATGGAAACACTTGGCCAAAACGAAAAACCAGGAAAACGCAAATCATATAACAATGCGGGCCAAAAAAAAGTCCGACCAAAAATGATCTTTTATGGCCCCGGCGACCCACACAACATGTAATGCCAATCGCAATTGTCTACAGTTGACTGGACTCTACGCTCATTAGCAAATTATAAGCATAGCGAGCGAGAGTGTGCCTCGTGTGTGTGTGTGATTATGTATGTGTGTGTCAGTGTGGTCCACGCTTCACTGGAACCCGGATTTAACTACAAATATACTTGGACTCCAATTGAGATAGAGCCGCCGCTGAGCAAATACAGATTTAAGACTCGTCTCTTTGTGGGGGGCTCGCCCGATTGGGCTTGCGATTCATGAATCACGAATTGGTTTATGTTTATAGCAGTTTTACGCCCGACTGGTTTTCAAATAAAACGATTTTACGTCAAGCCATATTAATTGTATTTAAATGTTGTGTGGCAATTGCTTAAATTAGAATGCTCTTTTTTTACGGCTCCAGACATTTTAATTAATGCAAAAGCGCTTATTTTTGACATTTATGATTTATGGGATTCGTTAAAGGTTTTTGGGCAGATACAAAACTATAAAGTCAGCTGCAAAGTATAAGCAATAAAATTCGGAAATTCTAAAAATATTTATTTTTATGAATGATTGACAATTTAGAATAATTCTATTTTGGCAGCCCTCGAAAGTATGCAATGAAATTTTTAATAAACAGCTTAGTTTTTCATGAGTAAAACCTGTTTGCAGTACATTTGATCTTTAATTTAATTTAAAAAGAAAAGTGAAAGCCTTAATCAAAGAACCTAAATGTCAAATTTAAATAAAAAATGCTGAGCTATCATACCTTAAATGTGCATTAATTGACTTTTAAATATCCCAGATAGTTCTTGAATATGCATTGCTTTAAATGCACATATTATGCCTCTATTTTGACATATTTACCCATAGGCTAAAGCTTCAGCTAAGCCCGTAACTCATATATCAATTACACTTAGTAAGTAGTAAAGTGAAGTAGCTTAATACACTCTGTCTTGGATGGCATTTTAATTACGATTTGTCGCAGTTTAATTATACATAAATTAGCCATAATTATTATGGCCAACTATATGATTAACGTATCATAGCCAGACTCTATTCGAAAACAATAACAAAAAGTTACAATCCGCACAGTTGACATATGCACGACGACGACGACGACGAAGACGATGAGGATTATGCAATAGCATTGTCCAATGCACATTTCATTAACAAGAGCAACAACAGCAGAAGCAGCAGCGGCAGTAGCAAGAGAAGCAACAACAACAACAGCAACAACTGGAAATAGTTTCGCGTAGATTCTGCCAATTAAGATCTTGGCCGATGTTTTGCGGAGTATGTATATCAAATGCATAAGCTAAATGCTAAGGTTGACTACTGTCCAACAGGCTGTCGCGCTAGAAACAATTTATACACATAAAATTTAGAGCATAAAACTGTCGGCCGCAAAAAGCATCAGCCAGAGCAGCAACAGCAACCGCAACAGCAACAGCAACAACATTCTAGCAATAAAAACTGAATGCAAATGCCAAACTGCGAAGTGCAACAGCAGTTGAGTGCATCAACAGCAATTGCAGCAGCAGCAACAGCAGAAGCAGCAACATCATTATCAACTTCATAATGACCATTGATTGGAGCTAACTGTTGCACTTCTGCTTGGCTGCTGCAAAAAGTGTTTGAAATTAAAAGCTGTGCAGCCAACAAAAACAAAAAAAAGGGAAAAATAAAGAGAAAAAAAAAATAGAAAAAACTTTAATACAATAATAATAAATAGTAGTAAAAGAAAAGAAGATGTTGCCAATGTTGTTGTTGTTGTTGATGTTGCTGATCGCATCGTTGTTTTGGCTGCTGTTGCTGCTGTCTGCGTCCAGCATGCAATGCAACAATTTCACAAGCAACACGCAGACAACTAAATGACAATGTGAGCAAACCAACAACAACAACAACAACAACAATGAGCTGAATTTATAATAAGTAAATCCCATGTTGTTGTTGTTGTTGCTGCTGCTGCTGTTGTTGCCTGCAATTGATCGATGTTGCTGTTGCGCAAATGCTGCCGAGCAGCAACAACAAAAACACACACACAAAAAGCAGAAAGATCTTCAGCTTAATTATCAACTTATTTATTTGGATTGCAATTGTCTTAATCAATTTGTTAAGGATGAGGAAATGGCATCGAGTCTATAATTTGTCAGGCCATTTAAGCGGATTTCCTCAGCGCTAAATTTCACAGCTACCGTGTTAACTTTGACACCAACAACAACAGCAACAACAACAGCAGCAACAACAGCCGCAACAGCGACAGCAAACCAACAATCGCCCGCACCAAGACAGGCAATTAGGCATTGGGTAAGAGAGCTGGAAATTAAATCGCACTGCAATTGAGCCAAATTGTTGAGAGTCGAGGCTGCTCATGCTGATGGTGAAGCTAAAACTGAGGCTGAGGTTGGCCCACGCATGCGCTGAAATGTTGATCAATTGCCCGGTGGCAATTGCAAATGTCAAACGAAAGACTTAGGCAGCGAACTTGCCGATTGGGCGTTATTAAATATGCAATGCAAATGCAAATGCAAATGCTTAGCCAAATTTGCGAGCTTGTTAAATGTAATGCGCACAATTTGAGCCAACTAAACAGCAACTAAACACAAAATATGCCCTTTAGCCTCGGCCAGGCCCAGACCCAGGCGCAGGCGCTGCTGCTGTCGGAGGCCCATGCCCAGGACCAGGCCCAGGCCGTGGCTCTAGTTCAATTTAGTGTCACGTTAGCATTTGTTGTTGTTGCTGGTGTTTGGGGGGCGCAAACGCTTCCAGGCGGCTGCCTGCAAATGCACGGGTGGCCATTAAACAAGCGCCTAACTAGCAGTTGCGGCCGTCAACGTTGAATTAACCAAAGTAGCCCCCTGCAACGTTTGCTTAAAACCCATAGAGAAGCTGCTGCTGCTGCTGCTGCTGCTGTTGTCGAACCTTTCTCTTTGTGCCGCCGCAAAGGTCGGCAACGGTTCGTGGCTAGCTTTCGGTCTTAGTCTCGGCTCTGTCTGTGCTGTGGCGGTTTTTTTTTTAATAAATACAAGTGTTGCCTGCACAATGGCAAAGATTCGTTTGTCGAACGTGCAACGCGCGCGATCAAGACTTTTGCTCCGGCTGCTGCTGCTGCCAATAGATACTTAAGGCAGGCTACAAAACAAACGGTAAATCGTCGCCAATAACATCATCAGCCAGACTTATGTGTATGGCTATACACCAGCCTAATGGCCGTCAATAGCGTGAAGGCTGCTGTGATTCAAGACGCGTGCGCATCGAAGGATTAAAATCGACAATTTTGCAGTTTATAGTTTTTTCAATTTCACGCATTGTGTGTCGAATCTTCATTTCCATTATATAACTCTTATATCTTAATAAGCAAGCGTATAACGCTCAGTGTTTATTGTGTGTTTTGTGTGATTTTCAATACCGTTTGTTTGTCTTTGTCTTTTTGCAGTTAGCCATGTGTTTAATGCAGTAATCTGTTTTTGCGAGCATTTTTTGTCAAGGAAAGCGAAACAAAACATCGCAGTGACTGTGAAAGTAATAAACAACAACAACAACTACAACACCAACAGGCAACTGCAAAAGATATTCAATTACTAGTCCGTTGCAGCAACGACACAAAATGAGAATTCAAATATTGGCTCTAACACTTTTGCTGGGTAAGTCAAAATCAAACACGGAAATTAACTGAAATCGTGCAAAAGCGAAAATATGGGAAGATCCCCACGATTTCTGTGAAACTGAAAAAATTGCTAATTCAAGGTTAGCGCTATATATAATGTATTTTTTATGCATATTTTTTATTTTATGCATTGTATAAAATATTGTTTAGTTTTTATTCGGAGAGGTAGTATTTATATACTATTTTTTTATCAATTATATTTATTATTTCTTTTAATGAAGCCAAATAATTCTTTCATTTTCAACAAAACCAACGCGAAATTTTTATTAATATTAGATTAATTATTTTGCTTGATATTTTTTCTTGTCAAAATTTAGCTTTGGCGAATATGTTTCGTTTCGTTCGTTTAGAATTGTACTCATATATCATTCAGGAGATCAGAGCTATACATAAATATATAAATGTAGTACACTCAAGTAAGTCAGGTTTGAAAAAAAATGTATATTGAGATTAAACCGCCATCTCACATATACTACATCACATTGACTATTATTAAGTGCTTTAAGAATAAATCCTTTATTATTTTTAATAAGCAGTTACAAAACAACTCAATTATGTTTTTAGTCTGCGCTACTCTAACTGCTTTTGATTTATTTGCCATAAAAAAATGCTATAAAAGTTTTAACACTGCATAAAAAGAACGTTTTAATATTTAACAATTGATTTTTATGGCGTAGTAAATTAACTTAAAAACCAGTTTGGAATGTATAAAAAAATAAGCAACGTGCGCAACATAAAATAATAATGGTAAAAAGCCAGTGCCAAAAGCAGATTAGTAATTCATCTGAGCTCAACTATATATATATATAATGTATATATGTATGTTTATATAGTTTCATTCACCTTTAGTTTCCTTTCTAATTAAAAGTGAAAAACTCTCACAAACTCTTCTCGTGTCCACACAGGCCTCGTCGTCGTCGGCCAAGCACTCGATGCCAAAGCCAAGAGCGAAGACAGCAGCAGCTCCGCCTCCGCGCAGCTGGAAACGGAAGCGACCAAAGACAAGCGACAGGTGAGCAGCAAGGAGACGCCCATCTATCCGAATCATCGCAGTTCGGCTGCTGAAGCAGCCGCTGACGATCCCGAGGACGGGCAGGAGTCGATCTACGGCAGCAAACCGAACCAGTTCATCATACGCCCCATTGCACCGCATCAGCATCAGCAGCACGAGTCGCACCAGGAACCGCAGTTGCGTAACTTTGCGGCGGCCAATTCGCGTCCGCACGCTGCTCAGCTGCTCGAGCAGAGCCAGGAGGTGAGTCCAAGAGGGGGAGGGCGGGTAAAGAAAGGTCTCCTCACTCGCCGTAGTAGTGGGTCAATATTTGCTTGTCTCTTTCGTCAAAATTTGTTCGCTTGGGGCGACAGAAGCGTTTGTTAAGCGTGACTCAACCGAATTACACGATTCTTTGCAAAATGCAGGATGTTAAACTGTAACAACAGCAACCGAAACAACAACAGCAACAACAACAACAACGATTGCAGCTTGTATTGAATTTGTCAAATTAAGCCTTTCGCTGGCCCCCAGCTTGGCGCAAACCTTGACCAATATTGTGCTTCAATTTTCATCATTTTGGGAACAAATTGCGATTAAAGCAATCGCAATTACCCAAAAAAAAGACAATGTTTTTATATTACAAAATGTGCAAGAAAAATGATTGCTGTAAAATGGAAATAGAAAAAAATTAAAAGCGAATATAATAAATGCCATTTGTGGGGGCCGAAATGTAAGTCACGAGCAGCAACAACTAAAAACTAAATAATTGCAAAATTATTATTATTGTGCTGCTCTAACGCGTCAACAACAACAACAGCAACAGCAACAGCAACATGCCACATCCAACACAATTTGCAACAGCCGCAACTTCTTCTTCTTCTTCTTCTTTTCTGCTTCTTCTACTCGTCGCAGACAATGGCAGGCGTTCGTTGTCTGTCTTTGGCTTCAGTCGTGGGAAGAAAGTTGACATAATGTTATAATCACATCACCCCCCACATCCATGCTGCTGTCTCTCAGTCTCCGCTGATGGCGCCTTGACATGGCTGAGTTTTATTTATTATAATAATGTGAAGCCTATTGCGACGGCAGACACTGCGCAACAGGTTTTGGGCTTTAGCTCTTCTCATTCAGCTAATTTTAACTAATTTGCTTAACTTAAATTTAGGCAAGCGTCTTTCAGTTTCAGTTTTGGTCTGGCCCAATTGCTACTACTTATAAATCCATTGTCTTTCCATGCGATTCTCAGCAATTTATGAACTACTTAGACTCTTTCTTCTCCATTTCTCTTGTTAGATTTGTTATACTCAGCTTGGTATATAAAGAAAAGAGGTTAAGTACTTCAATGGAGTACATTACTGATAGCCCAACAGAAAGTTTATCTTTACTTCCAGCTATTTATATTCCATTTTCATCATTTCATATATGTATGTACATATATATATACTCCCTCTCTGTTGCAATTCCTTACACAAGAAACTGTCTTAGCTCAAATATATCTTCTCTTCCATTCATCTCTCTTTCCTTCTCTGTTACTCTCTCCAATGATGTGCTCCACACTGAGTAGCAATCTGTGTCTCCATGGAAGCCCACACTCTTTTCTCATGCCCATATTCAGGCAATTCTCACGCCTGCATTTTTGGTGTTGTCACATCTCTTGCTCCTGTAGTCTAGTGCTGCACATTGACCTAAAACGTTATCGTTGCTATGTTGCACAGTGTAATGTAAATAATTTGTTTTATGCCAACGCCGCCACCGACTTGCGCATCGATTGCAACAGCAGCCCAAGTCAAGACCCCGCAACCGTTGAGGTTTCTGTTGTTGTTGTTGTTGTTGCTGTCAGTCGTCGCACAAGTGTTATATAAGTTTTAGATGCCACACGATTCTCACAGCTCACCGCTCACAACTCCGAGTTGATCTTAATGGATGTGGCAGTTGCTAGCTGCCTCTATGTGGGGAGCTCCACATTTGAACGCTGCCATTTGGCTGTGGCATTGGCCGTTGATCTTTCGCACGCCCACCTAGCCGCAAGCGAGCTTAATCGTCATAATTTATTAGACACGCCCTAACGCTTTGTCTCTCGCCCACGCCTAGCTGCAGCACTACGTCTATCTGCAAGATATACAGCGACACCAGCCCAAGGCACTCGCATCTGGGACTCAAGGTAAGACAGCGACACAGTCTCCCAAGAAGGCAACGCCCGTCGCCGAGGAACAGGAGCAGGAGCAGGAGGCGGAGCAACGGTATGCAGTCTCCATACAGCCACAGCCGGGTTTGAGGGGCGGGCCCTACGCGCAGCCAGCATATCAGCTGCCTTTGCCGCTGCCTGCACCCCATCATCAGCATCAGCAACAGCAGCAACATCCTCAACAACAACAACAGCAGCAACAATATCAAATCATACCCGAAGAACAGTTCTTGAAAATACTTGAAGAAGAGCTGCAAGCAAGAGCTTACCATGAGCAACTACGCCAGCAGCAACAACAGCAACATCAGCAGCAACAGCAACAGCAACATCAGCAACATCAGCAGCAACAGCAACAACAGCGACAGCCTTCACCCCAGCCCAAACTGTTGCCAGTGCATAGCACTGCAGCCACGCATAAAGTGCTGCAGCAGGCAGAGCCCATCCTGGGCCTGGGTGGCTATCGGGACCGCTATGTGGCCGAGCAGCAGCTGGTGCAGCCTAGCTACTCGCGCGGCGGACCCAAGTACTTGCCCTTGCCGCAGTCACAGGAGGAGGAGGAGTCGCAGGCACCGGTGCCACAGCAGCGCCATCCGCCGCAGCAGCAGCGCCTCATCGCTGCCCTGCCCCCGCAGATTGCCTACTATCAGCCACAGATTAGCTACAAGACGCTGCCCAATCATCCGCTGGCCAAATCCTCGCTGGAGAGCGAAATCGAGAAGCTGCTGGCCGCCAACAAGCCAGGTGCGGGTCAACAGGCGCTGGCCTACGTGGACAGCAGTAATGAGCCCACTCTGGTGAATCATCAGCAGCATGTGACACGGCTGCCACCTCCACAGCATCCACCGGCACCCACTTCGCACCCGGCACTGCGCCAGCCCAAGGCCTATTTGGCCAGCACGCCCAACTCTCTGCTGGATGCCAACAATCAGCCTTTCGTGCCGTCGCTCTTCAAGTTCAGCAACTTCCAGCAACCGACGCCCATTTACCCTGGCCCGCAGCCTGAGGGCAAGCGATTGGGGCCTGTTATTTATCCAACAGGCGCGCCAGCTCAGCCACAGCCCTCGCAGTACTACTACCAGGAGGCGTCGCCCACTCCAGTGCCCAAGCCCAAGCACTATCGCACTAAACAATACAAGCTGCCCACACCCTCACCTACCAAGTCCTATGAGAAGGCGCTGCTCTATGCCGACTATGCAGAGCGTGCCCAGCCCCCAAGTCCAGCACCCACCAATGCCCACTTCTATCCAAGTCCACCTGATCCCATCAAGCATGTTTCCCATGGCCAACAACGTACTGTCGTGCCCACTGTGCAGCCCATTGACTATCCCGCTCATCCGTCGCCCTCGCAGTCCAGCATTTATGTTTCCCAGGGCACTGGCATAGCCACGCCCTCTCGTGTCACGCCCACAGCCGCTACAGTGCACAAGCTGCGAACTCTGGACGAGGTGAAGCAGCTGAATCTGCCGCCACCCAACGGCAAGCCACTCACCCAGGCCGAGTTCCAGGCGCTCGTCGAAGCTGGCTATCCAGTCAAGGCAGTGCCCGTTCCTGTGCCCGTGCCCTATGAGCAGTATGTCAAGGATCATCCCGAGTATCGTAACCATCCGCCAGTAGACTATGCGCATCTGATGCGCCTGGCCACTCGCCAACTCACAGCCCATCAGCATCAGCATCAGCATCAACTGCCGCATCAGCGCGCAGCGCCCTCGGAGCCGTCGGTGAAGATCCTCTCCTCGCCCTCTTCCGCCGAGGCGCCACAGCAGACGGCGACGGGCATTGGAGGCGGCAGCGTCACGTATTTACAACGAAGGCCGCGTGACGAGCAGGATACAGCTGTCGCTGGCAGCGAGACGAAGGCAACGGCACCCGCCGAGCCAGTGGCGAAGGCCACATAAGACGCGATCCTTTAGTTAATCTCACTCACCCTTTGCCTAGTTTTAAGTATTGTAAAAATGTTTCTGCATGTTCAGCACCTTCATAAAGTTAAATTATAAATAAATAATAATAAAATCTAGCTAGATCTTCAGAACAAGTTTCTATGAATTATAAAAAATTATTTATTTGCGTAAGCTTTTGGATTTCTAGGTAATTTTGTTGTTTGAGAGGGATTTAGGGATTTACATCGGACTGAATACACGGAAAATGGAAAGGTTTTTTTTTTTTTATAAATATAAGCTATACAAATAGCTTTCATATGCGCAATAGATTGCTGAAAGCCCTTTTTTAAAAAAAATCTTACTATCTAATTAATTAACTCATCAAATATAATTCATTGTTTCAATAAGCCACAGGGAGTTGTTCGGCGAACTTTCCTTAGTTCACGCTCAGCGGGGTGTTGCTGTTGCTGTTGCTACTATCCGCTGAGCTGAGAGTTTCGGGCGTGGCAGCCTCCTTTGTCTGCAGGCGAGATATTTGCGGGTCTCTTCGATCCTTATCCTTGCGCTCTCGCTCACGATCTTTGTCTTTATCCTTGTTGTGCTTGTGTTTGTGCTTGTGCTTATGCTTCTTCTTGTCTTTCTTCTTCTTTTTCTTCAAATTGCCATCGGGTCTCATCTTGCTCTCGTCGTAACTGCTCTCGTATTGTCGTGTCGTCTCGCCTACGTCTACCACCGAGATCGAATTATCGTCTGCAGTATCAGCATATATCTCGGTTCGTAGACGCTTAGTCAATTGCTGAGAGTCGCCAGCAGGTTCATCGACAGCATCAACATTTAGCTTTGCCTCGCCGTCATAGGCCTGCACTTCAACCGGATCATTTAGCACGGTGATCTCCTCACTGCGCTCTAGCTTTATGATCTCATCGCCCACCTCGAAGGCTTCTGTAGCAGTTCGTTTGATAGTGACCATAGATGGCTTTTGTCTCTCCTGGGGCTCACTGTCTATAGGCTTGGGATCGATTGCCCTTTTAAATGAGTTACTTGGCACATTAGAGTCCTTCAGCAGGTCCTTGTAAAAATTCTGAGTTTCGGAAGTCTGTAGACAAAACGGTCGCTTGGTACCGTAAAGCGCATAGTAGAGATCCACAAAATCACATCGCAATTTCGTGTCACAGGACAATGTGTTAATGCTGATCCACAGACGATCCACCAGATTTGGTTTGTCTAAGCGACTGCGGCTGTCGCGTGTAAATGGTGGATTGTCGATGAGCAGCTGGGCGAGAGCATGACGTGCAGCAGGGTCTGGATCAGTTTCGAGCAGACTTATCAAATGGTCCAAGTCCTCCCAGCGTCCATCTACTTTCACAAAGTCCACAAGACACTCCATTGCAGCAATGCGTAAGTCCAGAAAAATTCCATATTCCGCATAGCTGCGGTAAATGTGAGGCAGCGAGGGCAGATGGCCAAACTTTTGCAGCTTGCGTATGACCTTGAGGCAAGACACGGATACCATATACTTGTACGATGGCAAATGCTTCTCCATATTCAGCAGGCGAGTCACCTCATCCAGAACCAGTCTATCAAAAACAAAATGGCATTAGTCTACGCAGCATACACATTAGTTTCGTCTCTAATTACTTGGCATCCGTGGAAAGGCTGTCTGTGGTAATTTGCGTACCATGCATTGCTACAGACACGACGGGAGTCAAAGTCTCCCCCAGTGCCTCGACCAAAGCAGCTCTATAGTAGGCGTCAGTATAGTGATTACGAGAATTCTCATTGTACTTGAAGAGATCGAAGAGAAATCGCATTACCTCGGGTGGACAGATGCCATGAGACGTGCGTAATCCTGTGGCGAGCAAATACAGTTAAAGATAGAACAAAAAAATAGGGAAGCTTTTGATCCACTCACCAGCCATGGCCACGGGTATAGCCTTTTGGAGGAAGTACAATTGAAAGTTGGAAAAGTTGTTCAGTTTTATGATATGTGGTGCACTAAAGGAGCCAAAGAATTTGCGGAAGATGTTGAGCATGGCAGGTGGACCACTCCATGAGGTGACCATTTGATTGGCAACCTTGGTTAGACTGTGAGCAGCCTGGCAGCGGACCTTGTAGAAGCAATGCTCACTCTCAATGGTGTCGGTGAGTGCTAAACGCGTGGCATTGGTGGGATACTTTTGCAGCGCTTGGATTGCCTGAAACTGGGCTGTCACATCTCGCTCGTGTCGTAGTTGGTATTGCCATTGAAAGTCCGGCTGCTCAATTATCAGATCCCGTAACAAAATCATCTCTGGATCTAGTCGTATCCATAGGACAGGTGAGTCACTGTGAAATTGAGAAAACATTAAGTTGATGTGCTTTAATAAGGGCTAATGAGACCTACTCCATGGCAGACAAATCCATGTCTACCTCTTCGCCGGTGCACAATGGAATCTTCTTCTTCTTATTTCGCCTACTCTTCGAATGGCAGGTGATGTCCGCCTTGACCAGTGTATTCTCAATCTGCAGCGTGTGCTTGAATGTGCCATCCAACTCCTGCAGCTGCACCAATAAGGGCCCGTTATATTTTCGCACACCGCGCTGATTGACAAAATCCTGGCGTATCTCCAATTCGATGGTGTTTCGTTTTCGATTAAAAACCGAGGTGAGCGAGAACTTTGCATGGCCGCCCGTGCGCACCCACTGATCCATAAACACAGACATGTCCTTGCCTGTGACTGTGAAGATGGCCTTAATGAAGATGTTCGTGGAAATGAGCAGCTGCGACCAGAGGCCGGAGCCTATTTTTGTGCTCGCTGCATTTGTGGCCAGCGCCAGTTGCTTGTTAAACACTTGGATGAGCAGCTCCTGGCCGATGCGATGTTCCAACATGCGTATGACCAGATGTGCTTTTCGACGCATCGCCTCCACATATTTGGGTGAAACTGTGTGCAAACTCTTGATGGGAAAGTAATGTACAATCTCCTGCTGTTTACTCGCAGCAGCTGCGGGATTCGTACTCGATACGGGCAGAGGAGCTGGTGGCTGACTGCAATCGAGTATAATGCCGCCAAACTGTTCCTCGTACTTGACCACGCGCGCCAGCTCCGTTTGCACCCATTCCCGATACTCGTTGTTGCCAAAGCATTTCCTTGAGTAGAGGCCGCACAAATACTCGGCTATGCCTTTCGCTAGCCAAGTGTCCGACCAGTGATGCGAGGTGATGAAGCAGCCAAAGAACTGCTCTGCCACGGCTCGTGACATGAATGTCCGTGAAATGTAGGTCTGGTCTATAATTGCTATCGAATGCAAGAGATTAACCGATGCTATGGTCATTGTTGCATAGGCGCTGATATCCGTATCAAGCTCGTCTACAAACACCTGTTTGTAGCAGGAAAACGGATAGCGTGTGGAGAGCGTCTCTTCGAAGAACTCAAATGCTTCGTGAAGATACCGCACCGTGTTCTTCAAGAGAGGCAAAAGGCCGGGCAGGCAAAAATGAGTCACTTCGTGCATATGCGGATCCACGTAGATTTCGAATGGGCCAACAGCCAGCGCAATGTTCGGCGCGCATACAGGTGTGGATACAGTGTAGTGAAACGTTTTCTTTCGAAGATCCGGCGTCATTATAACTTCGACCAGTTCGCCACAGGAAACAGCAGTCAGATTTTTATCCACTGTAAATTCTAGTCGCCATGTGCACGGATCAGCAAAGCTGTCTACACAGGGAAACCACAGACGGGTCGAGTTCTCATAGCAGTTGGTGAACATGTGTGCACTGTAATTCTGCCCTATTTCATCATCCGAAGGCAAGGGTGGAATAACGAAGTGCATGCCACCTTTGGGATTTTCGGCTGAGAACTCAATGCGTATGCGCAGACCACGACCCTCCTGAATCAACGGATAGCCTTCTTGTGGCACCACAATCAACAACTCCCCATTATTCGTATCCGGATCCGTGATTTGCGCTGCAGCCAAGTGATTCCTTGAGAAGACTTCCAGAGATCGGCTGGAACTTTAAACGAGTTAAAGACCTGTCACAAGCTTTGCTATGGATCAACAAACCTTTTGGGGTCCTTGCGGCATATATCCTGAAAGGGATCGAAGTAATAAAACTCGGCTTGGCAAACATCGTTGAGCACCACGTTATAAATTCGCAACTGCTTGGCATTGAGACGTATCAAACGTAAGCTGTCATTATTTGGCACTATCGTCAACTCAACCATGCCCTGTAAATCATGCATAATTAATATTACAATTGATGCGCTATTATTTTCTCTTACAATTATGCTGCGACGCTCAAAACTAATTCCAGTTAGGCTCACAACTTGATGCGCCGTGCTAGGGAAAAGAAAATTTGTTAGATGGCTTACTTTAAGCAACGACAGCCAAATACTTATAATTTAAATGGACGCAGCGTTTCTTCGGCAATCTCAGATTTGTTGTCCATAGTTGTTCACATTTAATATCTACAAATTTCACAAAATTTTTTAACAACTAACAATATCACAGCATTGTTTATTTTTTCCAATGCTGTATTTGTTCTGCTTTTGCGGCTTGCGGCTGTTGTCTAAAATGACAGCAAAATATACCAAATGCCGCTGTGGCAACTCTAGCAAACATCATGCAGCCCTGATTACAACTTTTAACACTGATGCTGTATTTGGGGTATTTTCAGCACCAATTAAATTTGGATAAAACATTAATCTCCAAAATAGCTATACAATGGAGTGTAAGTAGTTTAAATATTTAAATTAAGAAATTAAAGAGTTATTTATACTTACATTTATATCAACATTTACTGAAATATAGATTCTATTCAAACTCCTAATATTGTGATATCATATCAAGATTAATATCCGCATACACAAGGGTTAAGATGTGAATCATCTGGTATACGAAAGTTAAATTTGGATATTTCTCCCATTTAAAACGTATTTTTTCCCCAGTCGAGTCAGCACTTTTCACGCAAAAGCGGCTACCTGCGTTCCCTGTAATAGTTGTTTATAATTCCATTAGCTGCGTAAATCGATAAAGTTAATTAAATTCAAAGAACTGTGCAACAATGTACGGTATTGATAATTATCCAAAAAATTATCATGCCAGTGGCATTGGCCTTGTTAATTTGGCAGCTCTCGGCTACAACAAGAATGAAGTCAGCGACGACACGCAAGGCAAGCCGAAGTCTGGACTGTACCCTTCGCTGCCCTATCCAACATCGGAGTCCGTGGGTGGCATGCCATATGTGGTAAAGCAGACGGCCCAGGCACAGAATGCATCGTATCAAGGCATGCCCCAGCCATCGGCGACGCCGTATCCAAGCTCTGGCATGTATCCCAATCTGCCAGCCATGCCGTTGCCATATCCATCAACGCCGATGGCGCCCATATCGAGTGCATCCCCATATCCGAGTGCCACGCCTTATCCGAGTGCAACGCCTTATCCCAGTGCAACGCCTTATCCCAGTGCAATGCCCTATCCGAGTGCGACGCCCTATCCAAGTGGACCGCCGTCGTTACCGTATCCAACGACTGGAGGAATGGGTATGCCAGGCATGCCCATGCCCTATGCGCCCTTGCCCACAAGTCCGGCACCCCAATCGATTTACCCATCGATGCCAACGCCATCAGCGCCGCCAGCGAACGAGCCCACGCCTGAGGAGGAGCCATCTGTGGGCGTACAGGAGCTGCAGTTCACCAGCGTCAAGGTGCCTGAGAATCAAAACATGTTCTGGATGGGCCGCAAGGCGAGTACCACGCGTCAGCAGAGCACTCAAAACTTGGACTTTTCCACGCTGCGCGAATCCTGTGTGTCCAACAATACATTGTTTGAAGATCCTGATTTTCCGGCCAACAATGATTCCCTTATGTTCTCGCGTCGGCCGGATCGGTACATCGAATGGCTGCGACCTGGAGAAATTGTGGACGATCCGCAGTTCTTTGTTGAGGGCTACTCACGCTTCGATGTTCAGCAGGGTGAGCTAGGCGATTGCTGGCTACTGGCTGCGGCTGCGAATCTGACGCAAGACTCGAAGCTCTTCTTCCGCGTGATACCGCCAGATCAGGACTTCCAGGAGAACTACGCGGGCATCTTCCACTTCAAGTTCTGGCAATATGGTAAATGGGTCGAGGTCGTCATCGACGACCGTCTGCCCACCTACAATGGGGAGTTGATTTATATGCACTCAACGGAGAAAAACGAATTTTGGAGCGCGCTGTTGGAGAAGGCATATGCCAAGCTGCATGGCTCTTACGAAGCTCTAAAGGGTGAGTCCTAAATATACGTTTGCTTTATTAATATAAACATATTCTAACCATCTTAATCCTTAATCCTCTTCCTTAGGCGGCACCACTTGCGAGGCCATGGAGGACTTTACGGGTGGTGTCACTGAATGGTATGATATCAAGGATGCTCCGCCCAACCTATTCAGCATTATGACTAAGGCAGCAGAGCGTGGCTCAATGATGGGCTGCTCTCTGGAGCCGGATCCGCATGTGCTAGAGGCTGAGACGCGCGAGGGTCTGATACGTGGGCATGCGTATTCCATAACCAAAGTCTGTTTAATGGACATATCAACGCCCAATCGTCAGGGAAAGCTGCCCATGATACGCATGCGCAATCCTTGGGGCAACGATGCCGAGTGGAACGGTCCTTGGAGCGACGGTTCGCCTGAATGGCGCTTCATTCCGGAGCACCAGAAGGAGCAGATTGGCTTGAATTTCGATCGTGATGGTGAGTTCTGGATGTCCTTCCAGGACTTCCTCAATCACTTCGATCGCGTAGAGATTTGCAATCTCTCGCCCGACTCGCTGACCGAAGATCAGGAGCAGAGCTCGCGGCGAAAGTGGGAGATGTCCATGTTTGAGGGCGAGTGGACATCTGGCGTCACGGCTGGCGGCTGTCGCAACTTTCTGGAGACTTTCTGGCACAATCCACAGTACGTCATCACGCTGGAAGACCCCGACGAAGAGGATGACGATGGCAAGTGCACGGTGATTGTGGCGCTTATGCAAAAGAATCGTCGCAGCAAACGAAACGTGGGCATCGATTGTCTAACCATCGGCTTTGCCATTTACCATCTGACAGAGAGAGACTTGGAGCAGAAGCCTCAAGGGCTTCACTTCTTCAAGTATCGTGCCTCGGTGGCTCGCTCTCCACATTTTATAAATACACGTGAGGTTTGCGCACGATTCAAGCTGCCGCCTGGTCACTATCTAATTGTGCCCTCGACCTTCGATCCCAACGAGGAGGGCGAGTTCATTATTCGTGTGTTCTCCGAAACCATGAACAACATGGAGGAGAACGATGACGAGGTCGGCTTCGGCGAGACAGACGATCGTATTGCGCCTGCGCTGCCGCCACCCATAAAAGACGAAGACGACCCCCAGCGCATCGCGCTCAAGCGTCTTTTCGACAGCGTGGCTGGTAGCGACGAGGAAGTGGACTGGCAGGAGCTTAAACGCATTCTGGATCATTCGATGCGCGACGTCATGGTCGGCACCGATGGCTTCTCCAAGGATGCCGTACGCTCCATGGTCGCCATGCTGGACAAGGATCGTTCTGGTCGCCTGGGCTTCGATGAGTTTGAAGCTCTCCTAACAGACATTGCCAAATGGCGCGCCGTATTCAAGTTGTATGACGTACGTCGCAGCGGCAGTATCGATGGCTTCCATCTGCGTGGAGCACTCAACTCGGCTGGCTATCATCTAAACAATCGGCTACTCAATGCTCTGGCCCATCGCTACGGCTCACATGACGGCAAGGTGCCTTTCGATGACTTCCTGATGTGCGCCATCAAAGTGAAGACCTTCATTGAGATGTTCCGCGAACGCGATACTGACAATTCCGATACGGCATTCTTTAACCTAGACGATTGGCTAGAGCGCACCATCTACTCCTAGAGAATTACAGTTAATCCCGCTCCATTCAGGCGCAACCCATACTAATCCTAAGTGCCACATTTACTTATATACTACCATATCTATACAGATGCTATTCAGATGATGCACAGCTGCATGTCCATGACGCAGACTGAGCTTATCAAATAACAAACGATTGCTACAGTGAGACCACCACAAAGCGGAAATACAAAATCGTGTGCACATTAATTATATTGACCTTCAGTCGAGCGCTTGACGATAAACGTGCAAGTGCGAGGGAAGCGCAGAGAGCGCAGCAACTAAAATAAAAACCAGAAACTCAGCAGAACTTGCCGGTTGTTTACAGAGTCATTATATAGATACTATATGGCTCACATACACACCCATGCATATATATATATATTATGTATATCATATATATTATATATATATATAGTGTGTATCTATGAGTAATGTCTAAATCAAACTGGGTCTACATTCACATTCTATGCAATAGCCAAAAGTCGCCGCCAGTACAAAATGATATGTGCTTTATACAAGAAAGAAACTAAGAATCTAGCAGTATATAAATTTTACTATAATTTGTATGTATACATATGTATGTATTTTATCTATTTTTTGCAAAGTTTTTTGTTATGTTTTGTTGAGGTGCTCGATCAAAAATTGCGTCTAAGAAATTAAAAAAAAAAAAAAAAATGATTGGAAATGAAATATGGATTATAAAAAAAATATAAATTATATATTATTACATAGTTCTTTTGGCTTGAATACTCAGTGAAAAAAAGTTGTTTAAAAGCGTGAATCACAACTGTCAATAAATATGTATACACTTTTTCTAATTAATTATAACTCTAATTGTAATTGTAATTGTTATCAATTAATATATTGTTTCATCGTTCTTTTCACCACATAATCAAAATTTTTATTTAACTACAACGATTTCCGTAGCACCAGTCGGTGCGCCAGCCAAGACGAGTGTTTCCTTCATTTCCTCATAGTTCAAATCTGACTCAGAGCAGAGTATTTGCAGCACCTCAAGAAAATCTTCATATTCCAGACGCCACTTTCTGTGGAAATATGTACGTGTCTGATCAGATTTCAAATATAATGATATCATCGGTATGCAGATATACTTATAGCGCATATAGATTAGCCCGGTTTGTGTGCGCGTAATGGGCACAGGCATTAGCTTGGCCTGCTCCAGCCAGCAGTCCAGTTGCGAGAGCAGAATACTATGATATTCCTGGTTTTCTAGATCGGAGCCAATCACCTGAGCAAAGGCGGTTCACATATAGATTGGACAACTACACATATATAGCAGTGCAAGGTAAATATATATATAGACCTTATGATTGCAGTAAATGCGAAAGAGCGACTCGATCGTGTGCTTCTTTGGTTTATCGTCGTCATCGGCCATGGTGCTAGAGAGACTATATATACTAAGGAACTAAATGAAATATACTATGTATATAAATATATATCCATATATAAGGCAGACACTACAGAGCCAATGCTCCAAGTACACTTAAGAGCGTATATATTTGGAAATGTTTTCTTATTATTTGTTGACAACCAAATTGCCAGGCAACTAGATATACAGACGTACATATATAAATATGCATATATATATTGTGTTCATATGTGTGTATTTGATTTGATTTCGTTGCCAAGAGTCCCGACCGAAGATATCAGTGTCGTTGCCTTCTCTATTCGTTCTGCCCCGGCTCCTGCACCTCAACGTTCTGTGCGTTGAATTTATCTACGAGACGTTGCACGTAGCTGACGAGCTTCGGCAGTGGCTTCTTGCTGCTGACATCGCAGGTGCGATAGGGTGGCGCAATAGTCACCTGCTGGAGCACCATTATGTCGTTCTGCTTCCAGGAGAGCTCGCTGTTGCCGAAGTGCTTGGAGAGCACATTATACAACTGTATGCCACGTGGTGTTGCATTCTCGTTGCGGCTGCGCAGCAACTGCTCGCGTTGTTCCACAGTCTGTCGCAGGCGCTGATCCAACTGCAAGTAGAGAGAAAGAGATAGATATAGAGAGCAAGGGCGATATAGATCAAGTAACTCAAAGCCCCTCTTGGAGGCACTTTTCTACATACGCGCGTCAAATTGAGGCGAGTGGGTTGCTCGCTCAGCGTCTCTGCTGCCTTGGCCTCGCGGATTATTTCCAAATTCTTGCAAAAGTCTAAATTTACAATGGTCTGACTGTCCTTGTTCGGAGACCTCAAAATCAACATTTTGACGCTGTGCTCGTAGGTGACCACCTCGCCGATAATGGTATCACCAAAGCAGGTCTCCACATGCAATTGGGTACCAATGGGGAAAGGATTGAAAGACATTTTGCTCGGAAAAATGAAAAATGTTTGACAGTGTTCGGTAAAACGTTTTACGTAACAGTGCTGCTAAGAGTTGCCAAATTGTATAGTTAATTGTGCAACACACTAGCTCTAGAAAATTCAAGTCATGTAGCAAAAAATATCCCTTTTAAAGGGGAATTTCCCCTCCCCTTTTTATAGTAATCAAACTTTAAGGGGAATGCTTTTTTTTTAAGTTTTTCGTTTTATTTCATTTTATTTACATTGTATGTGTATGTATGCTAAATATATAACTAAATATAAATGTTGTTTATATATATATTTTATTAAATATATATATTTATTTTTTTCCAAAATTAAACCTTTCCTTTTAATATTATTTATACGATGTTTTATCTTTAAATTTAGTTGTTTTTGCCATTGTAATTGTTGCACGAGCGTTGATTTTTCTCTATTAAATTGTTGTTCTTCAAGACATTTATATATATTATTTAGTTAATTGTAACTGTATGTGTTTGTAGCTCCATTAGCACTATTAGCTATACGCTATATCTAACGCCCGAAAAAATTGGTATATATGTGTATAAAAATGAAAACATGCTTTATTCTTGATCTAGGCGTTATATGAGAAGAGTGCATTAATAAATTCTTGGAGAAAAGCAAAAATAAAAACAAACAAGTTCTAAGCGCATAATATATATATTGAAAATATCAATATCGAAAAAATATGAAACAAGCACGTACATAAAACAAAAAATATATTTATACAATTCAAGAACACATACGTATAAAAGTATTTATATGTATATAAATATATTTATATATACATAATTAATGGCGCTTGGATATTTGTAATAAAATCTGCTTCCATATGCAGTAAATGTATTTGCCATTTTTCAATCCGTCTGCCTGTCCTAAGCAAGTCCGTCTGTCTACTCTGTCCCTTGGTCTAATAACTGCTTAGAGTTTTTTAGTCCCCATTTAGCACTTTTAATGTGTATTCGTTTTAAGCATCTGCTTTGTTTCTGCACTTATGTAATGTTGTAGTTTTTCCATCTAAATTTAAGTTTTCATTTTAGGTTTTACGCGCCCGGTTTAAAGTCTTAATTAATTGTGGAGTTACTTTGCTGACGATTTAGCTAAGTTTAATATTAATTCAACACGAATAACTCTTGTAAGATGCGCGACAAAACTACATGTTTTTGTTTTTGCTTTTACATTTAAATATATATATATATATATGATTTTGTTATGTTTTTGTTTTTGATTAGGAGCTTGGCGGATCTGCATATGAAAATGTGTTAGAATTGCGTTGCCCTTGTTGTTGCTGTTCGTGTTCAAGTTTCGGTTGCATTACGTTGTAAGGGATTCATTCTTGTTTAATATCAAAAGGAATGATATATATGCATAATATATATGTGTGTGATATATATATATATATTTATAAAAATAAAACAATGCACTTTCGCTTTAGCCGACGCGTCGCGAATCTAACATGGGACCATCGATCGCGCTAACCTTTAGTCGGAAATAGTAAACGGAACGCGCCAACATGCTTGCCGCAATGAAGAACAATGCAATGTAAAGAATATACATGCCGCCGTGTTCCTGTGGATAAATAGAAAGATTGTGTTTAATGCTGTTCTCCATTTGTCTGTTGTCTATTCGTAGTTACCGATGCGTATGAGATTGTGCCAACGGTTAGACCAATGCTGCCAACGAGGAAGAGCAATGCGACGATAGCAAACAGAATTCCGCGACTATTGGCAAATCGCGAGCCCACCGAAGAGACCTTCCTGCAGTGAGGACAGCGAGCCAGGGCGTTGTGATAGGTGTTAAACTGTGGATAGCAAACAGAGCTGGGTAAGTCCTTGGTGCTTGGTGACGGCTTGCTCTTGCTCTTACCAAAAACGTGTCCGAGCAGTGACCACAGGTGACGCGGCACATGCCCGGCATGGTGGGCACTGGTGGTGTCACTGGACTGGGAGCGAGATTGATGATGCGCTTGCAATTGGGACGAGGGCAAGCGATGCGTTGCGATGAGCTCTTGCAGATTAACAAACAATTGCAAGGACAGCGCACATACTTCTTGCCGGGTGGTGCGTTCCTTATGGGCTGCAATGGAATGGGAAATAAGTATTTTGGGTAGGATGGCAAAAGGACATACTAAGCACCACTCACAGTTGCCTCATTGCAGTGGGTGCACTTGACCACATGTTGCTCCCGTTTTGTGGTTATGTCAATCATATTTTGACACACGCGACAGGTGACCATTGGTACGCCACCTGTGCCGCTGCTCTGATACGGCGGTGGCAGCTCATCAGGACCAATAAAAGGCACCGACTGCTCGGTGCTGCCTGTAAATAGCAAAGAAACGAGTGAATATGTCAGTAAAGAGCAAACTGAAGAAGTGGCGACGATAAACCTTTAGTGTAAAACAAATACATCTTGATGCTGTTGCAACTGTTGTTGCACTGTTACTGCTGCTGTTGCAAGCTGGAAGCTGCATGAAAGCAGTTGATTGAGGGCGATTGATATCGGCTCAAGTGGGTGTGGCAGCCATGCAGATTAAGGCAAGTGGGTCAATGTTTAGACACTCTCGATTACCAACCGCAACTAGAAAATCTACATTTAGACGCCTCATTGCAGTTTCAAACAAGTTCTTTGATTCTCTCCGATTCAAGGGGAGAGAGCCTAGTACGTCAAGCTGCTGCTATAAATAGCGCACAGCTTAACCCTGAAAGGGCTGCAGTGATCAGGTTCTTGGCACCAAACAAAAGAGTAAGTGCAAGGGGAGCGGCGTCGGAACAGAGCCCAACATTTGTCTGCGCGAAGATAATGGAAAAACAGGCGCATGACTCATGAAGTGCCTCTCTGCCTGCCAGCCTTTGCCTTCACAGTGCTGATTAAACAGCTGAACGACGACGACGGCAACGACTGCGCAGCGCCGAATTGATATCAGGGCATAAACAAAACAATAGGCATGCAAACGAGTTTATATTTAAAAGCCGACGATTTAATATGCTTTCGATAAGCAGTTGTGGGAAAGGCTTAAAAGTTATTAACAAATAGTAATTGCGGTAGCGATAGTAGCTGATGGGGGTTATAGTATATAGACATAGTCGACGCTTGAATACACTCATAATTAAATAAATACTTTTATAATCAATGTATCTATGTTTTTTAATGATATATTTATTTTGCATATCTTTGCAATGCCAAACTCTATATATATTATTTTTATATGTTAAATGATCTTGAGACAGATTAAATAGATAATAAAAGAAGCTGTAGAAATATCAGGCTCAAGGTATCTTATGTCACATTGAAAAAGTTTACTATATAATATTAAATGATATCAATTTCTTTGAGTCTGGTAATCAAAACTCGTCCATTTCTGATTTGATTTACTATTTGTCATATCTTATTAATATATGCTTGAAACATTTATAGCATTATTCATTACAGATTATGAGCATCTGTTACTAACGCTTTGACATAGCTGTGAGTGTCGCAAGTAATGTAACCGTATGACAATTGGACTACGATTCGGCATCAAGTTACGAACTTTCTTTCGAATGTCTCGCAGTAAACGTGTAGTTATGGCACACGCCCACATTCACACCAATGAGGCGCACCATATCAATGACTCAGAGGGAAGTGCGAAAATCTGGGTATGCAATGTTAGACGAGAGCGACAGCTAAACAACTAAACAACTGGAAATCACAGTGGCTGCTAAGTAGAGCGCACACTTGTTGGGTTTCCAGTCAAAACGATTCACGCCCGCATAGATCCATATGCACGCATGCTGGCGAACGCATGGGCGGGGTGAACGCACTTATTTCTATTTTGCCTAGCCAAAGGTTTATTGGGTTTACAGTTTTCAAATTGTATTACTTACCATCTTCGTTATTGGCTACAGCGCTGCTGCCGGGATTTTCGCTGCCTTCGGTTGGGAACGATGTATACGAAGTCGAGGTCGGTTCGTCTTTGGTGATCAAGCTTTGTCTCTCGGGATCAGCCATATCGGCACTTATTCTCTTATTTTCCCGTTACTAATGCACTCACTCAAATTGCAATTGTCGCTGCTGTTGTTGTTGCTGTCGCTGCTATTGCTTTATGTATATTGCAACGCAAATGCTTCAACTGCAAATAATCGAATAACAAACAACACCAAAATTATTTGAATGCTCTATAAGCATATTTGTAGTTGCTTAAACGACAGCCAGCGGTTTCTTTGTTTGATGCATTCGCATGTTTTTTCCTACATTGTTTTTTTTCTTTTCCACTCTTTGCTGTTGAATCCTCCCTTTTCGGCATGCGCCGCAATAATCAATTTTATTGCTTTTTAGCCGCAACGGGCTTACAAAACCAACACACTGGTTCGATATTTGTCACTCAACAAGCCGATATATAGAATTGTGCTAATTGATTGATGTTTTTATTTTTCCTTTGCTATAATTTACCTTATTTTGTTGAAATAGCACTGCTACTGCCTTCGACGCACATTTAGTCACTTGGCCACACTGTTCGTTTAGTTTGGTCACACCGAACACTTCCCCTCATTTTGCAGCCCTGCAGTTATCTCTGCAGCCCTAAAATAGAGCTGTCGCTGCCGACCAGCTGATGTACGTATTTACGATCTGAGTGCAGATGGCGGTCAAACTCTAAAATGGCTCAGAATAAAGAAAAACACCCATCGAAAAAAGATGTTGAAGAACCCAGCTGTTGCAGTTCAAAAGTTAGTAATGCTTATAACAGTTCCAGTGATTCAGAAACAGAATTGATAAATCTAAGCCTGCGACGCAAATCACGCCAACGCCAGTATACACAAAGCTTCTCATTTAAACCGTTGCCACTGAGAATTATTGGACACGGGGAAGTAGAATCCATTTGTGGCACTTCAAGCTCAGTACGTGAAGTGACTCTGGGTGCTCCGCAATTTATTGAGGATAGCTCGGATGTAGACGCGGACCCTGATTTACATATATCCAATGACAGCAGTGATTCCACAACTAATAGATCCATTGTATATTCTGGTAGATCTCTATCTAAATCTGATATTGCTGTCAAGAGAACAATACGCAAACGTAAAACTCGAAAGAAAATAATCTGTTATAGAACTATGTAAATAAAAAATATAAAAGATAAGAAAAAAAAATATATATATATAAATTTGTTGTATTTAAATTCAATTGCAATCAAAACTGTCAAGTGCAAATGTACAGGGCTGACTGCGACGGTCGCTTTGCAACACTGGACCAGGGCTACAGATTGGTTTGTGCATTTTGGAGTAGTGGTCAATTTTTACAAGCATAACTATTTATATGCGGTTTTTATGTAAATAAACCAAAGCATACGTAGTCAAATAATTCATAAAGTGTAAGTAAAGCATGTAAACAAACATCTAATGGGCTGCAATGCATAAGATTGTTGTCTTATGGCAAAACAGTCGCGTGAAAATGTGCGATGATTTCATTTTGTGGTGGTGCTGCTGCTGCGCGTTGTTGTATTGGAAACTTCGTCGTATCTTTGCTTTGATGCTCGTTGTTGTTGTAGCTGCTGTTATTGTTGTTGCTGTTGTTGGCTTAGGTACGGGAAACACAGAGCCAAACTAGCGGCGACGTCAGCGACGCACACAAATGTTTATGTAGTTGCTAGAATGTGATTTAGGGCGGCATAGACAGCAACAACAACAAAAACAACTATAGAGACAACATCAACAATGAGAACACCTGTTTCTAATTGATTTTTCGCATTTTCAGCAACGCTTTCAGATCAATGACTTAACATCAACAACTGTGTTCTGGCATTATTGAGAAAAGAAAAGAGAAAGAAATAGAAAATCTGAAGTGAAGTGCCACAAAACATAAGAAACAGACCAATTATAAACGAATTTGCTATATATAGAAAATAGGCAAAGTAGATAAAGCCAATAAGCAACGAACGAACGAAAATTTCTAACCCTGTTTGACCACCGACTAGTAAACAACATATAACGCATAAGATATGGAGGCCCCACCAAGGTTTAACAGCGTCGAAGACGAGTGCAGATACTGGAAAGAGCGCTCAAAACAGTATCACAAAGAGTATGTATTCAAAGAGTATATCGGATAATAGAGGTTATTAATGTGTTCGCCTTTACGGTTTGTAGGTGGACAGACGTCAAACAGGAATACGATGAGTATGTTGAACAGTCGAGAGAAATGGAAGCTGAAATGGACGCCACTCTGGAGCAAAAACAGAGTATAATCAAAGATCTCAGAGCCAAGCTTAATATGTTAGAGAAAGAAAACGATTCCCTCAAGGTATGCTCAAGTGATTTTCAATTAGCTGAGAGCTGAAAATAAATATGATTTCTCTTACAGCTCAAGCTGGACTCCCATGGCATTGAAATGTCAAATCTAGATAAGCAGCTGGAGACGGTAAAGAAGGAACGCGATTCCATGAAAGAATACCTGCGACAATTGGAGCAGAAAAACGATGATCTGGAGCGTGCACATCGCATACTCAACGAGAGCATAGTAGACTTTGAGAAGATGTTGGACAAAGCCTATGAAAAGAATGCACTCCTCGAGATGGAGGTGGACGAGAAGGAGGTTCTGCAAGAGAAATTACAGCGACTAATGGACGAGACTCGTGGTGAGTATTATAGGCAGCTTAAGAGTTAAGAGCTTCATCTCATTGGCCTTCCCTTTGCAGATCTCAAACAAGAGCTCAATGTGAAGTCGCGCTACACACCAGCGAATGGCACAACAACAACAACAACAGTATCATCAGCAGCTGGCAACAGTTCGATGAACTCCTCAGCATCGCTGCCCAATGGTATTGTGGCCAATGGTGATATACTGCTGCAACATGACAATGCCGCCAAAAAGGCGACTAGCATGAGTGTGAATGCTCTAAATGGCAGTTTAAATAATAGAAACGAATATAATCAACAGCAACATTCGCTTAAAAGTAAGATACTCCACTCATTGAAGCAAACAAAACGCGTACTCAAATTGTCAAAATCAAAATCAATATCAATATCGAAATCAGCTTGCTATACCAAATCAAAAAATTGCTTTTAGTCTTCATCCACAATCACAACACACAGCATTGCCACACAATTGCACAATTTGTTAAATGTATAAATAAGTTTTTTTTTTGTAATTTTATTTTTTATTTGCTGTATTTCTGTATGCACAAAATTATTAAATGTAAGCCAAATTTGTAATATTTGCAACATTTTTCGTAGGCAATCCATGTGTGTGTATCAAAATGTTTGTTTGCTAAACGTGTTGTTCCTAACAATCATGTCATCATCTCGCTAATTAATTGTGTGTCTTAGGCCTAGTCTACTGATATAACTAACCAAGCCGTGTTTGTGTGCTTCCTTTGCAGATCCCGAGAACCTTATCAATGGCAATGCTATGAATGCCAGCTCCCGCACCACGGCGCTCAACATTGTGGCCGACATGTTAAGAAAACTGAACGTAAGTCCCTTAAACCAAATATATAATCAAGTCAAGCATGGTGCCAGCAACGCTTACTTAACACTTTACGTTCTTCTCTACCTGTATCCCTGCTATTAGTTTGTGCTTTATCCATTTTCTGTTTGGCTCTTTTGTTGTCTTTTTTTGTTCAATACTTTCTTCATATGTTTTAGTTGGACAAGGCCTTGTTATGTCCTGATTGTCAAAAGTTTCGCTGCACTTGTGAGCGTGCTGCACTGTCGCCAGGCAGCGAAACGAGTCTCTTTCGTCGAGCCTTCGTCAGCACGAGCAGCGCAAGTGGCAGCAACTCCGCTTTGGCAACGCCCAGCAGCGAGGGCAGCAACAGCGGCAGCTGGACGGACTGCAACGCCAGCCGGCGAGCCAGTTTGGCTAGCCTACAGTTTGGCACAAACATATTTAAGCGCTTCGCTGAGCGCATGCGCAGCATACAGGACCCTGAGCGAATGCCAGGGCCACCTGAGCTGTGAGGCACAAACCAACGATATTTGTAATTGCTTTTGGCTTTTGTCTAATGTCTATTTTTGGCGCTTGCATTTATTAATTGCCTTACGTTAATAAATAACAAACCATTTAATTTGTAACTGTATCTGTTCGTTTTTTGTTCGTTACATTGTGTTGTCTTGTGTTGTGAAGATCATGAATGATTATTTATGTTTCCGTTTTGCATTGCAGGCCATGGAGACAAAGCTGAAGACATATCGCGAGCACGCGCCGCCAATGCAGCCTCGTCAATGACCATCAGCAGCCGACAATGGGCGACTATTGCTGGAGTAGGCGAATTGATAGCTGGGAGCAGCAGCAGCAGTAGCAGCAATCGCCACATGTGGCAGCTGCACAGTTTCGCCTGCAGTTGCAGCAGCAGCTGCCGTTTTGTTTAGTCTTATGTTTATGATTACAGTTAATGCGCTACTGCCCCTCGATTATTTATTTTCTTACATTGAAATGACTTGTAAAAATGAACAATAGTTATTCAACAACAGCAGCAAGCAACTAGTAAATAATACGACATTATTTACATAGTCTGTGAACATCGATGCCCCGCCCAACATAACTGATAGCGCCTTACTAAGTACTTGTATTGTAATTACATTAATCTTAAGTCTGAAGCTAATCCTCTTGATTTCTCGTGTTTTAAGCATTGTTGAACGGCCTTCGATTGTTTAGTTATTCGGCAAGACATTCATGGAATGTCTGTAGGTACATCTAGAGTATAGTCATGTCCTGACGGAGCTTTGTTAGTGCACCAATACATGTACATTTAGCACTCACAGACATACAACACACACACACATTTCGGACATGGCTTAGCGCGTAAGAAATACAACTTAAGTTCAGCTGAGTCGAAAGTATTACAGCCCCAATATCCCCACACACACACACACACACACAGATACAGACACAGACACAGATATACAGATACTATTAAAGTGGCAACAAATACTCGTAGCATTAGAGTGAGGTTGATGAAGATCGTGTGGCACTTACACTTAAGTTAAAGACACCCCCAGAAATATTTAGTTAAATTTAACAACGTACAAAATATATAAAAACGAAAGCAAACAATTTAAACATTTTCCGTTTATATTTTCAATTGAATATAAATTATGTAAAAATGCAACAGAAAATTGTTAAAATTCAATAAAACAAATGTTTTTTTTTTTTATATATATATTACAAATTGTACAACACACGCTAAATTATAAATAAAAGAGATGATTAGTTTTAAATAGAAACGTTTTGTTTTTGTTCTATGTTGCCTTTGTTGGATTCTGTCGCATATGCTCTAAATAATGAATCAACTAAATATTTGTATTAATTTAGCGCGGGCTATGCCAAGGACAAGCTACTACAGGCTACCTAACACACACATAGACATACACACACACACACACGCACACCAATACACACTACTCCTGAAAGCTTTTTAGAGCAGCTTTCACTTCTCCTTTTTAGCACATTTGGTGCGGGTTGGTCTTTGGCGCATTACCCCAGCGAATTATGCTGTGCATGGAGCATGCCACAGCGTAGCTGACCTTGCCACAAGCAGCGGCTGAGTGAGCGGTTAAAGCGGTGGTGGGTGGAGAGTGGAGGGTGCTGCTACCGCTGCTGACCGTGAGCTAACGTTAAGCTAATGAAAATGCTTTGGTTTTTGCGAACTAAGCAGCACGATTTAGCGCCGTTGTCTGCTCTGGCATTGAGTGCAAATATTTTTCATAACCAGCGACACCAGCAGCAGCAAATTGGCAGCAGCTTTTTATCAAGCTTACAGCAGCAACTCCAACGCCACGAGAAGGTGTTGTTGTTGCTGTTGAGTGCATTGTTTATTGTGCCGTCAAGCCGAAGCCGTGCAGCCAGCAGCAGCAGCAGCAGCAGCAGCAGCCGCAGCAGCAACAGCAACACAAGCCATAAGCGGATTGGGTTGTGCACAATGCAATTCCCCGTTTGAAAATAAAAAACACGCTGACACAAAGCTAAGCTTATGTGCATGTATATGTCTCTCCCTCTCTCTCTCTCTCACTCGCTCTGTTGCTCTCTATGAGGGTGTGAGTGTGTTGGAGCTGCTTATTTTAAAAGCAATTCAAAGAATTTGCGGTTGGTTTTTTGCGCTGTTGCTGCTGCCGCTGCGGCTGCCTAATGAACTCCCATGAGTTGTGCCTCAAATCTGCGTCAGCTAATTAAATGTGCAAAACTACAAATATAATGCTAAAAGCAAAACGAGCTAAATAAATATACATACAAATATAAATGTATATGCATATGTATGTGTGTTTGCACAGCCGCCACTTGAGTGCGGCACTGAGCGGTGCTAATAATCAGGGTCAGGTTATAGCAGCCATAACAATACACACAGAGAGAGGGAGCGAGAGTGAGTGAGAGCGAGAGAGAGAGAGAAAGAGAGTCTGCATATTTGGCAAACCATTTGTATGAAGCTGAAGTGTAATTGTTTTCACATAAAAACAGAACCAAACAGCTCGTAAAAATTGTAGCGAAAAGCTTGCTGATTCAAGCTGAAAGTTTCAGACTGTTAAATCTTGAATACAGGGTGCTTCGACACAGAAATGAATGTCTGATTAAAGGTGGAAGTTATAAGTATGTAAGGTTTAATCATATATAAGAAATTAATATAATGTATATGTATATAAATTATAAAATAAATGAAAAGTGAATTCTTAAAGAAAGTTCCTAGGTACCAGAGAATTTTTAAAAATTACATTCATAATAATTCAAAGCGTAAATTACTTCCATATAAATAAATTCTCGTTTGCGGCTCAATTGATTTACCTATCCATACAATAGGTGCTTCAATTCTAATCTAAAAACCTCTCAGGCCTAAACACCCTGTGCTTACAATGAGTGTGCCCATTCATACAATTTGTATTCCAACCGGAGTCTCCGGTGCTTTCAGCGAGGTCGCCCATTCATACAATGACAATCATTTCAATTGAATTCCCCGAATTTCGTGCGCCACAACACCCTGTGCTTACAATGAATGTATTCTCTGGCCTTTGCACACTTTAAATATATTTTAAAGTAGCGTTAAGTAAATGTGGCAGCATGTGAATGTTAACGAAAGCTTTCATCCAGGTTGCTTCGCTGATGATGTTGCTGATGTTGATGTTGATGTGGATGTTAATGTTGATGTTGACGTAGATGTGGATGTGGATGTGGATGCGGCTGTTGCGCCTTAGGGTGGCTATTCGTGGCATGTCCTGTGCTGAGCGAGTTTTCATGCTCTGTCCTAAACATCAAACAAAATCGATATGTGGGTGGGTTTGTACTTCAGCATGATTTTCGGCATAAACAAGCCATGCAAACATATATGCACGCATTTATGTAGGTGCGCCACAGGCTGACGGGGGAGGTGGGGCGAGCGACTGTTGTCTACCGTTAGGCTGGTTAGGGGACTTTGCTTTGTTTGAACGCCGCAGGACGCACATTTTTCGTAATGAGTTTGCCTATGTGCAAGCCAGGCCGAGACAAGGTGAAAGCCAGAAAGCAGAACTCTCAATACTAAAATCCACGCTGGGCAAACAACGAGGGCAGCAGCTTTGGGATATTTTCGTAGCTGCAAAGGCTGCAATAATAAAAGGCATAATTTGCTTTAATACATAGCCAGAGACCTTTTCCATACACAAACACGTAGGCACACTGACACACACGCACACACACCCACACACTGGCAGACATACGCAGTGTTTGGCCCAAAGGACATGTCGATGCTTGTTAACAGCAGGCAATGGCATCGTTGCCGCCATCTTTGCCAACTTCCGGTTGGCATTACATCCGTCGTTGGCAGCTGGCAGGTGTATACTATATAGGTAATTGCTAGCGATTTCCAGGTGTAAATTTTGTTACAAATGAATTTGATTAGCGCCTGTCCTCAGCTTCGACATCTGATCAAATAACGAGCTACAACTGCATTTCAATTAGCTCTCTCTTTCTTTGTCCATCCCTCTCCCTCACTCTCTCTCACTCTCTGTCTCTCTGTTGCCGTCACTCATTTTATCTTTCTGACTGTTAATTAGCTCAGAGGCATGCCCCGCCCATTGAGTGCTATGTGCACATCATTAGCAGACATTGGTGAGATTTAATTAAATTGAATTGGCCATTGGCTACCTGCAACAGGACAGTCGATTGAGATCCTTTGAAATGTTTCGTTGCGCTTTAGCATTGCATTTGATGTTGCAACTAACTTCAATTAGTTACTGTGTGTTATGTGTTGGCGTGTGTGTGTGTGTGTGTGTGTGGCACTTTTACTAATTGAAGCCAGTTTCTATTGAGTATTTTTCGTAGATATTTGCTGGCTTTTGTATTCCGTTTTCAGTTATTGCTGCCAATGGCCGTATAAATTGCCCAATGAAACGAGCTGAAGCCTTGTGCAATCTTTTTATGGCTACCCCAAACGAGGCGCACAAATGTTAAAAAAAATGCTACGTTGTGTCTGTGTCAGCTCAGTGGAGTGTGTGAGCGTGTATGTGTGTGTGTGTGGGTGTGTCTGTGAGTATCCACCTTGCACACAAACACATGAACAAGCGCTACATGCGTATGGCAGGGCATTGTCTGTAGCAATGCTCTGATTTATGCTATACAAAGAACAAACACAAACACAGTCACACGCACAGACACATACATACATATACACTACAAAGCGCACTCATAAAAACTTATTCATACGTGGCACATATTTTGAGTGCTATCTTTAATATGTCTTTCGTTTTGGGCGCGTTCCAAGTTGCGTTAGCAAATAGCCTGCACTTAACTTGGCTAGCTAAAACCCAATCAGCTGAAAAGTATGCTATATTTTTTACTCTACTCTCTAGCTGATCTAGATATATGTTGAGGTAAAATGGGTATATCTACAGCGAATTTTCTTAGCTAGTTAAGGAAATTCATGCTAGCAAAACTAAGTTTTATTAAATTTTTTCTATAAGAACTCTTTATATGCGCTGAACTATGACTCTGAACTTTTCGTGGGCAACACTAGCAACAATTCCTAGACTTCTTAAGCTAATTGAATAAGAAAATCAATATTAATGTATTATTTAAACATCTGATACTATTGTAGAAGATCTTAAGTACGATTGTATAGCCATGCACAATTATATATAGCCGAGTATTCCTAGCATTTCTATTTCTCCGTTCAACACATTCATATACTCATACATCCATTCACCTACGTCTTTTGTTCTTCTATACTTAATTTAATATACCACATAATATCTGATCTAATATAGTATACCCAAGCGAGGCAAAACGCTGCAGGGTAAAAGCATCGAGCGCGTTGAAATTTATGTTGCATACTTTTTTGGATGGTTTCTGAGTGTAAGCGTAGTCCAATTAGGCGTAAACAAATTTGTAGCTGCTGCTGCTGCTGTTGTTGTTGTTGTTGTTGCTGATGTGTAATGTGAGCCACTGAGCGACCACTAGTTGCTGTTGTGGCCCACACCAGCACCGCCCACCCGCAACATGCCAAATCGATGCCGCCCACAACACGCCCACCGCTGACATTGACAAAGCTGTTCAAAGCGCGCGTCTCGGTTTGTGTACTTCTTTTTTTGTAAATATTTTGAACTATTGATACGCATACGCTCATATTGAAGTATGTGTCGACGAGGCTGACGATGATGATGATGATGATAATGAGGTTGTTGTTGCTGATAATGATGGTTTCCGTTTGACCCAGATGCCAACAAACTGTTGCTTTTTGGCCCATGGTAGGTGGCGCTTTTTAGTACAAGGGCAACGTGTGCTGGGGAATTTCAGTGCGAATTTCCCAAGAGTTCCCCTCGACGACGCAACAGTTAATTTCCCCATGCGGCGGCGGCTCGTGCCAAGCCTCGTGTTGCCGAACTCCAATTTTGAGTTGAAGCATTAGGTAAACCAGCTTGAATTCTCAGTCTTCTGGGGGACCTGAAACCGTTAGCCCGTCTCTTGCGCTAACTTAAATACATATAAATACATACATACATATATGAATATATATAAATAAGTATATTTAGGCAGCCATATAGCGTAGTGATTCGCGCGTCGCGTGTGACATACATACATATATATAGATACGTATATATACATACATATATATTCTCGAGTATTTTGGATCTCAGCAATTGCGAATCGTGAGTAAATAGATTACAAGGCGCAACAATAAAATGCCGATTGATGTTACTTACACCAACTGCTCTTTGCCTGGTGGACTGGGTGGGGTAGGCGTGGCTGGGGGTATAGAGTGGCACTTAACGTGCTTGTTAATCGGCCTGTTAAGAGGATTACAATGTTGCAAGTAATTATTATCGGTAGCACTTTGCTCTGAGCTTTGTTGTAAGTGCTAACAGGAATTAACTTTATTTCGATCTAGCTACGTTTTGACAACATAGCCCGCAGGAGGCTAACACACACACACAAACACACATACACACAAACACACAGAGCCAAGCAACAGGCAGCAGGCAAAAGGCAACAATGACTAGTTTCTAGAGCTACCTTTCACACAAGCACACGCACATACACACTCACACTCACTCACACACTGACATACATATGCGCTTGTGATACACTTAATCCGACATTTACAATTTTTGCTTAAGGATTTATTTATGGATTCAATATGTGCTCAACGTTTACATAGCTCTGCGATACACACACACGTCCAGAGGAGTGTATGTGTGTGTATTCTAAAATGCTTGAATGCTCTTACTAGAACCCAGCCCTGGTCGCCTCGTCCCACTCCTTGGTACATTTGCATGCGCACAACATGAAGCATTTGAAATACACGCATTTTAAATTTTGTAATTCATTTTGTAATGCATATAGGATGGATAGATAGAGGAACATGTTTACATATACATATACATGTACACACATGCAGACAGCCAGCTCCTTTGTGCTCCAGCCAGAAATGGCAGCAAAATTTTCTAACGACCTCGACTCTGGTGCTCCTGGGACACTGGCTTTGATATGCACTCAATATTTTTACTTATGCATTGCTGCTGCATTCAATGTGGCTCAGGGCGAGCCAAGAGATGGCGAAAGGATTTTCAGCAAAACTCACATTTCAATCATTTTTTACGGTCAAAGTACTTCGTGAACTATATTTGGCAAATAAGCATAAGCTCGGGCTGCGATGCCAAAGGGAATTCTGAAGTGATTCCGCTTGTGGCTCGACAGAGCTGCTCGCCTTCAAGTTGAGCTGGTGGCATTGATACTGGTTCAAGGGAACGGGGAGACATTGGAGTTGGCCTAGTTTCAAGTTGGGCTCATGGGAATAAGTAATTTAGGTTTCAATTTAAAGAAAATTCAACATCAAGCTGGGGAATAATTAGCTCCCCATTTCATTAGTTATTTATTATTATTTATTTGCTTTCAATGAAAGCTCACACACAATTATGAAAACAAACAGTGTGTTAATGAAGCTCAATTTATATTTTACTGTATTTAAATTATGTTAAAACAACAGCAACTGAAACGCGAGGAGCCATTGATACTACCATTTATTTTGGGAGTCTCGCAATCGATGGGCCCACAAGCAAATATTGGAGCATAAATTTCGCTCAGTATTTAATGTTGAAATTGGGTAAATTTGCCGTTTAATGAATTACCCAGCATGCTATAAATCATGCATCTAATGTTTCACAACGGCTTTACGTGTGATTAGCCCATAAATTGTGCTGCCCCACACACACACACTCACATACACAGTTGCGACTGTTGCTTTCAGCTAGCCAGCATCCACAGTTCGATTGTTTGCCCTGTGGCTTGTTGTTCAAATAAGAAATTCATTTGATTTGTTGTTAATTCGTATTGATTGCATTAGTGCGACTGCAACTGACTATAAAAGTCAGCTTGTCCCGCACGCATCAAAAAGTTTTGCCACCCTGGCTACCGCTGCCCCCGCACTCAGTCCGCCAGCCCTGGTCCAGCTGATGGACTATTTATAGAAAGTTCAACTCCCACACTTAGCGCACAAAGAGCAGCAGCGACTCCCCCGTCATGGTCAATAATATGACGACAGCATGTGCGGGACACTGTTGTGCTAGTTGTTGCTGTTGTTGTTGTTGTTGTTGCTGATGTTGTTAATGTTGCTGCAAGTGTAGTTGTTTTTCATATACATACAACACGGATTACTGTGGCT
This sequence comes from Drosophila navojoa, assembly GCF_054131105.1. NCBI lineage: Eukaryota > Metazoa > Arthropoda > Insecta > Diptera > Drosophilidae > Drosophila > Drosophila navojoa. The sequence goes on along the minus strand of NC_142892.1, from coordinate 8,560,853 downwards.
GTTGTTGTTGTTGCTTTGTTGGATACGTGGCTGCGGTTGTAGCGCGTCGTCTAACAGAGATAGCGCGAGTTGTTTGAAAGAGTGAGAGAGAGAGAGAGATACGGTGAGTGAAATGCAAAGAATTGTGTGAAAATATTCAACAAAAAGTGGGAAAAGCAAGTTAATACGCGGCTTTGCTGACAAATATCCTTTAAAATTTATGCAGGGTTGAACTGACTTTTAAGTGCTTAAAAAGCGTTCCTATTTAAGCTGGAAATGGATAAAATATATATATTGTACTATATTATAAAACACATTAGAGAGTATGTAGTTCACTTTCATAAAAAACATATCCAGTATGAAATACATATATCTCAGTAATTTAAAGGTGTATAGAAATATTCTGCAAATGCTGTAAAAATGAATTCCTCTTCGAAGCGCATAGTATTTGTGAAACAGTGTTGTGTAAGCCATTATGGGAAATGCTATTGAAATTGCCCATTGAAAATGCCGAGCTCGAATTTAATCCGGTATTGCGGCCTCCGTGTGCTACGTGGAACTAACTGTACTTCAATTGATTGGCAAAGCCAGAGGCAATTGCCTGGCGCCATAATATGCTGGCTCAAATTAGTTGCAGGGTATCAGAAGACACGAAAATAAAAGCAACAAGCGATGGCGGGCGAACAACATGACAAAAATCGATAACAAAATCTACATTCGGTAGATTGTTGTTGTTACGAAAATATCAAATATGCAAATATTTGCTCGTCAGCTACCTGAAAATAACGCTAAACTTGTTTTCTCCCTCTTCTTAACGCGCTCCCTCGCTCTCTCTCTCTCTCTCTCTCTCTCTCTTTCACTCCTCGTATTCCTCTTGCGCTGAGTGGCTGTTTGAGTGAGTGTGTGTGTGTGTGTCTGTGGGTGCTGAAGGAAAATTTTGGGCAGTGCTAAATGCGAGGGAAATGAATCCCGAGCACAGAGGCCCAGAAGCCGATTTGCCAGGCAATATGTGAATTGTGGCAGAGCTAGCAGGGGAATAGCTGTCACATTGACGTACCTGTACACCAATACAACGGGAGAGTGAGAGAGTATGTGTACACGCACACATATATGCATGCATGCATAAATATGGCGTTAATAACAAGACAAACACCGCGTGCAAAATAAAGATCAAAAGCCTTAACGCGGCCCTCGCACGCTGAAAAGGTGTGCAAATATTTTAGTTGATTTTATTACAATTTCATATTGGCCCCCATCTCTCGGCCGCTGCCTCCCTCTGTCTGCTGTTCTTTTCTTTCTTATTTTCCAATTTTCCCTTTTTTTTTGTAGGCAAAATAATAATAAAAAACAAAGATAATTTTATATCGAGTGAAAGCCGCGTGGGACGGGTTGCCGGTCAGACTTTTGGGCACAGTTGGTCAGTTTGTTGCCATTTGGTTTTCAACTTTTTGTTCTCTGGGTACCGTTACCTGCAGCTGTTTATCATAATTTTGTTGATTTGCCTGTCTGGCAGCAGCAGCAACAAAAAAAAAAAAAAAAACAACAACAAAAACGCTTCGCCAACAATCGCTGCGCGCAAATCAAAAAGGGGCGACACCGGAAAGCAGGCTCCAAAAACTTTGCTGACCCCCGGCCCGGGCCCATCTCGAAAAAATTTGTTCAAGTAAATTTAAATTGCCCCAAAAACGAGAAAAATAAGCCGACGCGATATTACAGCGTATTTCTGGCAAAGACTTTAATACCCTGGAAAAGCCAAGTCAGAGCGCGCGCGCATGGCAAAGATTTTCTCCAATTTTAGAATTCAAAGCGTCAACAGTTTGATCAAGCAAACACATATATAAGCCCTTCAAAACTAGCTGAAACTTGTAGAAAGCACAGAGACTCACTTCTGAGTGCTCCAAAGGCGTGGGAGCAGGCAAAATGTTAAATAGGCCCACGGCAGAAATTTCACACATGAGCTGCTGGAATCCCAAGCGGTTTATAAAAAGTTATCTTTATACACTTAATATATATTTCCATGAGTACATACATATATATATATATTAACGGTTGTTAAGTGTGTCAAACCCAGAGAGTATGTCAGCAAGCTCCGTTGCCGTTGAAGCGCATTTTTGATTGGCCAACGTGGCGTATGCGTCATTTCAAACGGTTCGCATAACTTCCTCTCGTGTTTTTTTTTGGTAGCATTTTGTTTAATGAATTGTTGTGACAGAATAATGTGGCCTGGGCTGTTGTTTTTGCGTCTCTTTATTTTTTTTTTTATGGCTGTGTTAGGCAATTTAATAAAATATGCAATTGCCCGAGGAGCGCGTGGCGTCAACTGTTGCGCGCCTGCTGCCCTCGAGGGTGCACGGCGGCAACCTGGGCCAACCTGGGCCAACCTGAGCCAGGCTGGGTCCGAGCGGGCCAAACAACATCAGCCGCGTCTGCCAATTAAAAACATGGCGTCATGGCAACCAAATTGGCAAATGCCAGAGCATCTAAACGCACACGCAAACACACAAATGTTTATTAGCCGCAAAACGTTGCTCATTAAAAAGTTCGTCACGACTACGGGTGGGGCTACGGCTACGGCTACGGCTACGGCTACGGTGAAAGTGAAAGTGAAAGCAAAGGCAACCTGGCAACTGGCAACTGGCAACTGACAACTAGGGAGAACTACGAACTGGAATTGGCTCAAGGATAGGGAATACAACAATGTGGCCTGATTAAAAGTTTTTGCCTTGGCCAGGGCTGAACAAAACGTGGCCTTAACTTGCTTAGCGTTCGGTTAGCTAGTGTCGGGTCCAAAGCCTCCGGAACGTGTATTCCATGCCCGCTGACAGCCTGCCTAATTATGTACATCATCAGCTGCTGAGCGCTCATGCAGAAGGCAGTTGGATTCAATTGGCCGAGGCACTGCACGACTAGCACATACCCTGCACGCCTTGGAAGACATGGAAATTTAACTTTAACTGAAGATATGAGCGTGATGTCAGCTAACTATATTAGTGATCTATATACATAGATATATTTTATATATATTATGCCCAATCAAAACTTTTCTTTCTCTCTAATTAATTTCTATAACTCAACGCTAACTAAAATCATGTTTTTAGCAGTTTTTTGGCAGCTTTTAAAAACTTTTAATCAGCTTAAAATTCAACAGCTTTTCAACTATGACTAATAGATGAAATATATTAAAAGCAACTCTCTCTATGGTTCTCTGAAATTTGATTTTGCTATTCCTAGAAAGGAAATATTGCTTAAGCTAGGCTTTTGCCTTATAGAGATTACGCATTATTGCTCTCGGACATTGTTTCGTTGCCTTTTTTCTGGCTTACAGTTTGGGGCTTAAATCCCAGCAGCTATGGCCCAGCTCAGTTTTTTTTCTTTCTTTCCTTTTTGTTTTTTTTTTTTTTTTTGAATATTCATACTAATAACCCTTTGGATGCTCTCCAAAATGTGCCCAAAAATATTGAGCGTACCTTTTTGTGTCACAGAGGTTTGTGCCAGGTTGGCCTGCAGCTATTTTGTCAGCTACTTTGATCTTTTTTTTCAGCTGTTGACTCTGCCTGCTCTCTCTCTCTCTCTCGCTCTCTCTCACTTAGTTGTGTGCGTGTCCCTTTTGTCTAACGAGTGGGTCGTTAGTTTTCTGCCTCTGTGCGGCACTTGGCACGCCTCAGCGCTTTTTATGACTTTTTATGACATTTGATTGCTTCATCAGCCATCGAATCTGAAACTGAAACTGAAACTGGAAAAATAAAGTCAAATCAACTCAACTAAGAGAGATCCGAATTCGAATCGTTGTCCAAATCAATATCAATGACCATATTAATATACAAAACGTGAGCACTCTCTCTGTGTATGTTTGAGCAGATATCGATATATACATTTATATATATGGTTGTATATGTATGTATGTGGAGTATGCACAACAGGTCAAAGCACACGCAAGCCCAAAGGACACGGCGCAGAGCATAGATTGGTTCTAGGACATGGGACACTCTGGACACTAATCAATGCGCCATTTCAGCGAGGAGTCAAGTGCGTGTCTGTCTCTCTGTCTCTCCGTCTCGCTGTCTGTCTGAGTGACTGTGTGGCAGCAACTGAATCTGTAATCATTATATAGCCGACACTTCCTGTGAGTATACACATATACACAGTGACACCCACACACTCACACATGTGCATGTTTACTGTAGCTGTGCACGCACACACACACACACACATCCTGGGCGTGCTTCTCGTCGCCTTTGTCTCTGCCGCCTGGTTGCAGTGCACCATTTGAATAATATATGGCTGACAGACTGTAAGCACAGAGAGAGTGAGATAGAAAGTGAGAGAGAGTGAGAGAGAGAGAGAGAGACTGGATTGCTAGCGCAGCTGCCACTTGTTCTGGGCAAAAGTTAAACATTGCTGACACACGCTTCATTTATTATAAAATATGCAAACTCTCGTCTCATCTCGGTCGTTGGGACGATCAGCACATTCGTCATTTATAATAATAATGCCATTGTCACTCTCATTGTCCGCGTCATTAACCAGGCAACCAGATAGCGCAGTTGTTGCTTTTGCAGTGCAATGCCAAGTAGGCATAGCCATGCGTTGCATGCAACATCTGTCTGCCACATCAGCTTTAAGTCATCTGATTTGCATAATTAAGGCAACTGCATGGCACTGCAAGCGGCAATGCTTTTTAAATGCCACGGACTCAGTGGCATGCATAAATCAGCCTAATGGAAATCGTAAGTTGCCCCGAGGAGCAGTCCGAGTTGATTGAGCGCGGTTGATTCGATGAAAAAATGAGGAGAAGGCCGATTAAAGAATTGGCAACAAGTGGGGAGAAAGAGAGAGAGAGAGAGAGAGAGAGAGAGAGAGAGAGAGAGAGAGAGAGAGTGCGAGTTAAAGAGAGAAAGAGAAATAGAGACATAGAGAGTGAGAGTGAGAGTGAGAGTGAGAGTGAGAGAGTGTGAGAGAGAGAGAGAGAGAGGGTGAGTTAAAGAGAGAACCCGAAAGACACGTAGAGAGTGAGAATGAGAGAGAGCGAGAGAGAGCCATATAGACTGAGACAGAGAGAAGGAGGCAATTGATAAGCTATTTATAATCTGAACGAGCTCCAATAAGTGTTTCATGTCCATTAGAAATATTTAGCCATCCAGAATCATACGAGATATTTGCCTAATAAATACGATTACTCTACGTATTGTCAGATCTCTGCAATCATTGGCAGCTGATGACAAGTGAAACACCTCTAAATACGCTGCACGCAATTTGAGCTGAGAATGCATTAATGCAAAGCTCATGCAGCTGCCAGGCAAAGCAGAGTAAACGGTATTAGGAACATATATAAGCTGAGCTGCAAGAGAAACAGTCAGGCAAGCAGACGAACAGAAGGATAGACAGACAGACAGACAGAGAGACAGTGAGACAGAGAGACTGTCAGACATTCGGATGGACAGGTTGCTGATGGACTGTGACGGCAGCTCTTGGCGCGTTGACAAATCATTTTGGTGCGACTGGCGACAGTTGGCGGTGGCTGACAAAGGGCTGGGAGGGGGCGTAACTAACAGATGATTGACGCCTGCACATTTCAATTTGTGTGTGTGTGTGTGTGTGCGTGGATTACACACATCAAAACAGCTAGAATGACAGTTAAGTTGTAGAATTTTTAGTTTTTTTCTCGGCTTTGGCTCAACTGTTTGCCATCCAATTTGGTTATGAATTTTTCACTATGCCTTGCTGACAACTATGCAAATTACGAACTGTCGCTGCGCGCAACGGCCTGCCACACCCACTAAATATAAGGCGAACAAGCCGCAACAGGCAACAGGCAAGAGGCAACAAGCTGCATGCAAAAGTTTTGCTTATTGAAAAAGTTCGTTTTTTTTTTTTCGTCTTTAAGCCCAAAACATTTGTCATAATATTATGCAGGTCGCTTGAACCCTTTTTGCGTGGCCAGACTTTCCAATGAAATAAAAACAGAAATAAAGCAAAGAGAAGCAAAGGAATGAATAAAAAAACAGATATAAATTGTGTGTGTATGAAGCAAGCGAAATTGGGATTTCGCAGTGTGAACTTTTGCTTTTGTCTTACGCCCAGCAGCACTCGAGCACCTTTATTTTGCATTTGTTGTGCGCCCAGAGAACAAAGCGAATGCCCAGATCCGGGCCCAGACCAGATCCAACACGGACCTCGACCCAGGCAGCGCACAACTTGAACGTGTTGATTGATTGTGTCAGGCGGGGTCGGTGAAAGGTGGAAGGGGAAGGTGGAGCGATGGCGTGGGCGCAGTGGTTGGTGCTTTAGAGGCGAGCATTGCATTGAAATCGGGGGCAATGGCAATGTAAATTGTTCGCATCTCGAGTGGCTGGCTGGCTCTCGGCGGCTGTTTGCATAAGCCAAGCCAAATGAAATGAGCTGAAAAGCAGCTTCAAGTGCTTTAACAAAAATTTAAAGCAACCGACTGTGTATGTGTGTGTGTGTGCGAGTGTGAGTGAGCAAACAGATGGCCGGGGTACGTGCTGTGCATGGTAACGCTTTGGCTCGCATATTAAATTACAGTCACAAAATTGGTCGATTAGTCGCTGTGGCATAGCACAGCTAGGAGCAACAGCTAGCACCATGAGCAACAACAGCAGCAGCAGCAGCAGTAATAGCGGCGGCAACAAGTAAGCACTTGCTACAAATTGTTGCGCATACGCAACGTGTTACCTGACAATGGCAGAGACAATGACGCTGTAAAAGTTTCCTGTTTTATGACCAGTTTTTTTGTGGCTCTTGCTGTTGTTGTAGCCTTGTTGTTGTTGCTGTTGTGTCCCATAAACGCAATACATAAAAAAAAATATATGTTTTATAGTGAATGACGCTTTGAGGTTAAAAATAAATCAGTAAATTGCGTATACGTATACAGATTTAAGTGCATGTGTGTGTGTGTGTGTGTGTGTGTGTGTTTGGGCTTTTTAGTCATTTGTGGACAGAAAAAAAAGTGGCCAACAAAGCGTTATTAAATGAGACATTTAATTAATTGCCACGGCCTGGCTGCAAATTAATTATGTAATCTTAGCACCTCAGGCAAACTGAGTGCTTTAATGAATTTAAAAAACATGCCAGTGCAAACAGAGAGACAGAGCGAGCGATAGAGAGAGGGAGAGGGAGAGGGAGAGAGAGAGCAGCGAGATAGCGCCTAGAGCGAATTGTATTTATGTACACATATCGAGGCAAAGAAATAAATTAAATTGCATACATTCTGGCGCCAGGACGCACTTGACAGCTGGTCACAAAAGCCAGCCAGCCCAGCCAGGCAGTCAGCGAGTATGCCAGTCTGCCTGTCTGTCTGTCACGCAGGCAGGCAAGCACTTAATATGAAAGCTAAAGCAAGAGGGTAGCCATAGCATATACCCTGTAAGTATATTGAGGCAGCCGGCTAAGCAGATTAAATTCGCTTATAGTTGAATACGAAGAGCAAGCAATATATACTAGAGCAGAGGGAGACACAAGATTAATAATCCCAATGATAATATTTGTATAAGCCATTCACTTGAGATATCAGCTGCATGATTCTAGCCATAGCTTATACCCTGTAATTGCTTATAAATCTATTATTAGACGGGCAACAGCTGCTAAAGAGCTTCTAATATGCTACTCTATACAAATTCTATTTAGGTATATTTCCTTTATTTCTATCATAGAAATAATTAGCTGTCTATGCCTCTCACATATACATATATAGCTTCGAAGTTATATATTAACGATATGAAAATAATTTTTAAGAGAATTCTCTTTAAAATATGTTGAGAAAATATTTGTTCTAAAGTTAGAGCTCTGACTAAACAGCCCTCGCTAAGCGCAAAAGTGCAAACGTCAACACTTGTGAGTGTCTGTGTATCGCTGTATCTGTATGTGTGTGTGTGTGTGTGTGTGTGTGCCGCCCGTAATAAGCAACAAAGGCAACCAAAAAGCAATGTTTATTTTGATTTACAAACTGGGGCAGCGATTGGCGCGAGGAGGCGTGCATAGATGAAGGCGCAGACAGCAGATCAACTTTTCACTTGAATACGGTAAAAATAAAGAAAAACGCCAACGAAAATCAAAATGAAAATGTTCTGTGCGAAGCGAGCAAAGTAGAGCAACAATAAGTACAGCATCGGCAACAGCAACAATACAAACACAAACATAAAACACGCAACACAAACACGCAACAGCAACACAAACACAAAAGCCCAACTCTCTCGCACACACACACACGTATACAGACACACATGGACAGGCGCATGGACACGGCCACGGACACGGACACGGCATAATGGCAACGTATATAGCGGCAAAGCAAGTCCCTGGCTTAGCGCTTAAGCCTGCTGCGACAGGACATTTAATCTTCTTGTATTGAGTTTGGTGTGAGCAAGACGGGACGAGCAGACGCCCAAGCACCCTGGCACCCAGTCAGCCAACCAGGACAACTCGAAGACCTAGCCAGCAGACCGAAGCCACAGTGCAGAGAGCGTGAAGTCAGCAACAGCTTCAAGTGGCTATGGCAACAAGCTGTGCAGGCGGAGGCAGGGGAGGGGGGCCGGAGGTGTGGCTGGTGACTTGGCAAAAGGGTAATACCAAAAGCTGTTGCCCTGATTTTTATTGTAATTCTAAGAATTGTTATTTTACTTTAACAAGCCCAAACTCAATCTCAGCTATTTCCATTCGCAGCGAGACTCTTTATGTGAGTGTGTGTGTGTGTATGCGTGTGTGTGGGTGCGTCGAGTTAACTTGAGAAATGTCATGGGGCTAATATCAAATGTGCCGTGCCTTAGCAAAAGTGTCGTCTATTCTGTGGTCCCACACAAATTGGCATCTCGTCGGATGGGCAGGGAATATGCCAAGGCAAATGTACTCGCATCTATATTTGCTTTGTGCGTTGCGGAAGAGCAGAAAAAAAAAAAGTTAAAGAAAACACTCGAAAGTGGTAAACCAATTCATTAGTATATTGTGTAAGGGTGAGCTAAATAAAATTGAGCTTATTTACTGCGGTTGCCACAGAAATTCGTAAAGCGAGAAAGGCATTTGGAGTCGGAATACTTTGCTTAAGATTTGAGCTGTAAAAGGCATTTGCGGTGGGCATTCGTAAAGCATTGTATTGTGTGTGTATATTGGTGATTATATTTCTGCTTTATATTGATTTAAATGTATTTATAATTAATAGTAAGAGAGTAGTTAAAGATAAAGTTGAAAGCTGTTAGTTGCAGCCAATTAATTTAAATGAACTGGCTTAAAATTGCATTGCATGAGGCGAATAGCATTTAGAAATAAGCCAAGACTTGAACCAGCCGTTTCATATTCATGACTTGATCCTTGATTAAGTAATTCAGGCGAATTACCCTTAGAAGCCAGGCGTGAGCTTAGCCAAGACTTCAACCAAATATCAATGTAAAATAACATGAAGCGTATTCTTAACGCGCAACGTGCATCGATAAACCAAGTTTTCAGCTATTGATAGCGCTAATTAATAGCTCAATAATTTATTATCTACGCTTGCAGCAATGCACTTAATATAGAAACTGATTTCGAATCGTATATTCTAGCTCCTTAAACTGCACAAAGAAGGTGAGAAAAGCGAAGGTGTGGCATAGGGCGTAAAAGGAAAACGAAACTAATTTCCGGATATCGAAGGACGCCAACAAATAACGCGCGGAAATCGAATCAACCAGGTAAAGCTGAAGGCATTGCGTGACTTTAATTAGGATAGAGCCAGCGAAGTTCTCACATGATAACTGCCCAGACAGAGCCACCTTTTTAAGGTATAGCGGGCAGCATTGGGTGTTAAAATACATTTACGATATGGCAGCTGGTTATAGCTGCCTGGCAAGTTTGTAAATAATGCAGACGATCCGCGTCTGCTGCTTGCCACATGCCACATGCCACGTGCCGGCCAAAAATGACAGCAGCAAAGTGCGAAGCTAACGACGTGGCCGAAACGTTTCAGAAGTTGTTGTTACTGCTGTGGCTGCTGTTGCTTCTCTGGCTGCTGCTGCCGCCCCAGCCAGACCCCAGAGTGGGGAGTCCGTGAGTCTGATGCAGCTGTTGCTGCTGGTCATGCAAAATGCACCTTGTTGTTGTTGCTTAAGTGCAGATGTTGTCCATGACAGTGCGGAATGTATTCTGCATGCTGCATTTGCATGCTTCGCATTTTTATGCATTTTTCGACGGATAAACACACAAACATTTCGCTCGGGACAGTGGGACAGTGGAACAGTGAGGCATGCGGCACGCATTAAGTGCAGCCAGCGAGTGCTGTTGCCCATGAAAAATGCATTTCAATATTTTTTGCTGCTTCACTTTCCAACAAACACTAATTAATGGCCAACTTTTTTTTTTATGCGCTCCGTCGCTTAAAAAAAGGGTCAGCCAGCTGGTTGCCTGGCAACTGGAGAATCAGCATCAGTACACGCCCCCTTGCAGTAAACGCCCCTGCTGTTGGAGCTCTTAACATAATTACGCTTTTATTCAAGTGTTGCCTACCAGGAATCGCACGAACAAGCAAAGCGAAGCGTAGAGTATGTGTAGTAGAGAGAGAGTGAGTGAGTGAGTGAGAGAGAGAGAGAGAGAGAGAATGTGTGTGTATGAGTGCCAAAAGAAAATACAACGTTTCACAGTTCAGTCGCTTAATTTCCGGTGTGTTTGTTGTTCATCCAGCGAACTAATTAAAAGTTCAGTTTATATGTACGTAAAATAGAAAAGGGCATCACACACAACATTCTCGTTAGCAGCAGCAGCAAAAAAAACTGCTACGACCTTGAGACTGCTTTTCCATTTTCCTGTCTGCCCTTGAACTGAAAACAATATGTATGTATGTACATATATAATATAGATGTACGTTTATATATATCGTTGCCAGTAGTGCATGCCAAAATCAATGTCAACCCTTTTTAGCTGCTCGCTATAAATTGTAGCCTAAGTAGCTGGGATGCTCAGACATAATAAAGGAATATATACATATACATACATACATACATATATATGCATAAATTTCAATAAGAGATGGCATGTCCCTATATATTTTCATGCATGAAATTAATGTTGACTTTGAAAAAAATCAAATTAAGCTTAAAATCAAAGTTAAGCTAAACTAATTTAATTGTATCTATAAAATTTGAATATGTTTATCACATATATATCTCATATATATAAATATATAAAAATACATCAAGTATCTATAGAAATCTATTTGACTTTCAGCTCTTAAAGGTCTTAGGGCATTCACTTCTATTTCAGTGCTGTGTTATATACAGTGAGTAAAAAAAATATTTGCACAACAGCAATTTCCCATCTATTTGAGTGCGTATTATTTTGTTAAAGCCTTTTTTTAATGCTCATTCAAAGGAAAAACTGAAATATGCAACGCTTTGTGGTTACGCTCCATACATATCTATGCATATATGTATCTATATCTATATATGTATCTACTGTCTATGCATGCAGATAGAGATATTTTGTATATATTTTATTAGCCTTGTTGTTGCTGCTGCAAACCGCAGAAACCACGTCGCATACATGTGTGGTGCTAGTGTTGCAGTCGAAATTTCAAATATGAAAATCATTTATTCGCATATTTCGAGTGGGCCTTTGCTCCCAATGGGCGTGGCATGCCGTGAAGGTTAGTCAAAGCCGATTAACGAGAATTCAATTTTCAATTTCAAAATTTGGCACTGATTGCACTTTGGCGAGCGCGACAGCCCCAAACAATGAGAAACAGAGAAAAAGGGACTAATTTATGCAGGTTGAGTGAATCGTTGAGAGTCCCGAATTGGATTTAAGTCTGTCGCATCCATTAAACGATATGTGTAGCAAGTACTCAGCACTTTTAGTCGGCATCTGGATCACATTAAAGCTATATCTGTATTAGTTTATATATTGTTGCTGCTTAAGCTAGAGGAATTTAATAATCCTTTTCAAGGAATGCTCCAACTGGTGTGGAAAATTCTACAAAAATTTGCCTTGGCTTGAAATGCAGTCACTTTAGATTCGAGCGAGGACTCAAGCTCTGCCCAAGGCGAGCGGCAGATAGCGACAGAGCGAAATTAAATAAACATCATAAAAACTATAAATCCTATGGAATTTGCAATAACTTATTCCGCAACCAGAAGCTGCGGCTCCCCATGGAATCAGACGCCAATCCCGTTTGCCGATGTCCACTAAGTCAAATTGCGCTGCAGTTGTCACATTTCTCACTGCTCGGGGTCTTTCTCTTTGGCTTTGGCTTTCAGTTTTGTGTAAAACTTTTGTGGCAAATACTTTTAGACAACTTTTCTTGGCCAACTGGCCGACTGACAGCAGCTGCCAACTGGCTCAACCTGAAGTTCTCAATTCGTGCTACCCTCGTCGCATTTGTGTACAAATGTATTTATGTATTTCTTTAAAAGCCTTTGTTTCGTCCGATTGTCTTATTATGCGTTATAAATCGCACGACGGCTGTTAAACAGGCTTAAATCTCTATAAAAATCAGAATGTATGCAAACGAGCATAAAAAGCTTTATTTCAAATTCACCCACGCAGAGATATACATGTGTGTATGTGTGTGTGTGTGTGTGTGGGGTCTGTACGTGCGTGTGTTGGGCCTTTCGCTTGGTTCACCCCCTGCTCAGATATATATCAAATATTTCCTGCATGCGTTCACAAAAATAATTTCTTTCGCACATTTTCTTACGAATCAAATTATGGGCCACCTATGTCACTGTGTGTGTGTGTGTGTGTTTCGGTTTATTATGAAAATGCCACGAATTACTCGCGTATAAAAGTCATCATTAATTTCTCTCAGACGCTTTTTCCTGACAATCATTTTGGAATTTATGCGTTCATTCATGCGAGACGGCGGCTGGGGCCAAAGCTGCTGCATGACAGGCGTCTGCCAATCGTGACCGCCTACATGCTGCCACGCCCACCGCCGTCGCTGGATGGCCTGATGCGCTCACAGTTTTCAGCCCGCGCCTTTACCTCCAGCATTTGCGTTCGCTTCATATTTACTTTTCTTTTTTTTACGAGTTCATCAAAGTTGTGGTCGATTTTAAAGATGCCGCCATGTGACAAGGATAAACAAGGTCATAAAAATGCGCCAAAGACACTGGCACAGATTGGCAGTGCATCATCCGGAAAACGAAGACGTAGAACGTGGCAGCTGCACGCTGCCGCTCAACGTGCCCGAACAATGGCTGAGGCATTTATTATGCATACGCCCCGTAGTGCATATTTGTTGCGTGATAAAGTCGCTTAATAGTCGCATGAATAAAACATGGCCAAAAACCAGACAACATGATCTCGCTGCCAGCCAGGTGCGAATGCCAGTTTCAGTTTTCCGCTTCCCCTTTGTTGGCTTTTGCTTGCGCATTCGTTGCAATCCAATAAAAATTAAAGTAAACGTCTTCAGAGAGCTGTTTGGGCATTTAGTCTTGCATGCGGCACAAACTAATTTACTTGTCAGTTTTAATTATAGTGAGCTATTAAGTGACGCGTAACACAGAGCCTAGGAGGGAGACAGAGAGAGAGCGGCATGTGTGTGGGCTGTGCATAGCCAGTGGCATATTATTAGGCCATATAAATTCATGTCAGTCGAGTTTCGCTTTAATTAACTTTCATGTTGGTATTAGCCATTTTGTCTATGCGAGTCTAAAATGACTTTGCCATCCACTCGCTCCCTCTGTCGCCCTGTGCTGCCACATGTGGCACATTGTCATGGTCAAGTTTTGATCTACTTGTTGTTGCGCTTGTTGTTGTTGTACAATGGAATCTCCCAAAAGCTAATTGGACGCCCGAAAACAATGCCTGGCAGGACACTTGGCCAATTTGACTTGTGCGCTCGTGTGCGTGCGTGTGTGTGCGTGGGTATGGGCATGTATGTGGGCATTTGGACATGCGAGGACCAGAAATTAATTCGCAATTTGAGCTTTGTCCAAAATCTGATAAATCGCTCAAGTGCCTGGCATAGACATGCCATGCAACAATGGGTCGTTCAAAAATTTGCAATTTGTCTCCGAACTTGTTGCAGCTGCTGTTTGGCTTTGTTTTCGATCAATTATGAAACGCAATAGTATTGAGGACTATGCCTAAGTGCTCTCTACTTTGGGGTAGCACTATGGCTCTATATTTACATTAACTTCACTCTTTGGCCAACAATGGCCAAAGTTTTTGTGTTTGACTTGGGCAAAGTTTTGATTTGCCTAATACCAGCTGAGAATCTTAGCCAAGTGCTGCTCACTCAATTTGCAATTAAATTGTAGGCCAAGGGCCATGAGCTGCTGCTGGAGCGGGCGCCGAGCAAATCAACTGTGTTGTAAAACTTTAGGCATGACTGCTTTCCGTAGGCGCACCGGAAACGGAAATGATTTTTGCTGTTGCTGCTGCCTGCCGGCCCCTGCTGATGGAATGTACACAAAATATTTACTCAACGCTTTCATTTCGGGTTTTGATTTCTGTTTGAAATGCATAAAAAATTCATAACAATTCAGTGGCCACTAAAAACGGAACGAGCGTCACTTAAAGGTCCACAAAGGAAAAAAAATTGTTATTTTACGCTCAATAAAATGACATTTGAAAATGTGTGTTTTGTTTATGTTTATTTGCCGCTGTCGCTTGCTGCGATTGGCGACAAATGAGATGTGCATGGGCATAATGAAGGTCATATCTGCATCATCATCATCATCATCATCAGCATGTATTCAATTTCGCGTGAGGGTGCTAAATTGAGTGCACTACAAATATGTGAAAGCGAAAACGTTTTAAGCAAGTGTTACAGCTTTAATGAAGGTGCTGCCAGTCCATTCCACTGCCGGCATAAATTTAAACAAAAGCCAAGTGCATATTTGCCTACAACTGTGCAATTGTAGTTCACACAATAAAGTCCTTGCAGCAGGCAAAAACTCAGTTACCATTTTTTTTCCTCCTCCCTTCATTCTTTGCGTAAGTGCATTTCTTGCTGTCTGGCTGAAACGTTTTCTGGTGTATTTATAAGGAAACGGGATACAGTGCAGCAACACGGATGCAACTGGAGCTGCCCGTGCTGCTGCGCTTGACGCCTGAGATATGACTCGGCGTTTAGCCTTCGCTATATTTTTAGCTCATCCTTGGCAGCGGGAGCTATTAAACCATGAGCTAGTTAAGAGTTCGTGGGTTGCAGTTACACGACGCCCTGAGGGTCAGCAGCAATTAGAGGTGCTGGCAAAGCAATTGGATATGCTCAGATGAGCTCGCTAATAAATGCAAATCCCGTTCACTCTTCAAGCTTTATTTATTCATTTGTGAACTAGTTAATTCAACATAAATTGCAAGTTTTATTACTCTGGTAGCTCGCTGATTAGCTGAGTACAGTTTGGCATGGCATCAACGCTCAATATAAAGAGTCTATGGGCAATGGAAACGAATCGATATACCCTATCGATCGAGTGCTTTGTGTCAGACAATAAAATGAAACGCTGACTGGGCACAAGCCCTTGTCTGGCAAAAACTAATTAAATACGCATTGATGCATGAGCATCACGTCGTAGACGGCGTCAGCGAAGGCAACGTTGACTTACAGGTCACCTGTGCCGCTTAATGTACAAATAAAATGGCGCAAATGTTATTGCTGTGCATACTAATTGCAGCAGACAGCGACGGCAAGGACAAACACTTTGACAAAATTGCCCATTTTTCTGCGAGCAAGGAGAGCAGGAGTCGGGGTAGGCGTACAACTAGACGTAAAAGTGGGAGCAAAGCTCAGCTAGAGTCGAAGCAACAAGCGTAGAAGTCACATCAGTCTGCTCAAGGACTCGCACGCTGTCTTCGTGATACCCTTGAGTGTGTGAGTGTGTGTGTGCGTTCGTGTATTTGTGACATTGACTGAGAGACCCAGTTCTGTCTAACCGGCTGCCTGGCTGATGGGCTGATGGGCTGACTGGCTTGGCCAAGTCGTCCTTGCCCCGCCAAACAACAAACTGTTGCTTCTCAGCTGTTTGGCCCCTATTGCCCCAGTGTCTTGTGCTTGCCCCTGCGCAGCGCATGCGCTTCACGCATTTTTAGTACACCCGCTGCCGGGCCTGGGCCATGGCAGTGGCCCCAGTTCGCGCAACAGTTTGGGGCATTCTTATGCTCCATTTTGGGACATTTGGTTAGCTGTTGCTTCGCGCCGTCGAGTCGAGTCGAGCACGCCGCCGCCGATTACGAGTCGCGAGTCTCCGTCCGTGCTAGACTCGAGTCTCGACTCAGTCTGTTTGGGGACTTCACTGCGTGCAAACGTGCGAGCAATCTAAACGCGTCTAACAAGTAAAAAACCACGCCGAACACTTCGAACAAAAACATACAGGTATACACTAATATGGGGTATAAAACGCACGTATGATGTATACGCCTGGTACATAAGACACAGACACACACACGCATACACATATATTTATATATAACTGACATCTTCTATGCATGTGCGTGTGCGTGTGCGTGTGTGTGTGTGTGTAAGCTGCATATAAAAACGCGTTTAATTAATGTAAAAGTGTCGCTGTTGTTACCTTCTTTGTGGGCCATTATAATGGCAGCAATGGATACTTAGAGACACTTACTCAGTGCGCCAGTTGACGAGATGTCTGCCATTCACATTCCATGTGCCTCTTCTAAAGTGCTAAAAATTGATTTTGCAGCCGAAAAATAAAAATCATAATAAAAATGTGTCAAATAATATAATTTGTCCGCCTGTGATTTATGGCATATTGTTTTCGCATTTTTTTTGTATACATAAATGTACTTTTTTATTACTTTGCAGTGCGGCGAAACGGTTTTGTTAAACTCACAAATATCACGTATACGACGAGTGTTGCAGGTGAGCCATGAAGCATCGATGCAATTAATTAAATGATGAATTTGTATCAAGCTGAGATTTAATTTAATTAAAATTCACTGTTTCCACAAATTAATTGTTGTTAAATGTTTAATATGCTGAGATTTTATGTGGGAATTCCATGAATATTCGAGCAAATAGTAAAGAAGCAAATTGATTCCGTTGATGGAAGCTGATCAATATTTGATTATTATAAGTGAATGAATAAAACATGTTCGCCATTCAAGCAAAAAACGCACACACATACATGCAAATAACCATTTAATGCCATATAGTTTGCCAAGTGTAAGCACATTTGCGCAATTGTTTAGCAAATAGTTGAGCGAAGTTTCAATCATTTTTATTGTATTTCCAGCTGAAGACAAAGTTGCAATCTATTTTAAATGAAATTGAATGCAGTGCTGCTGGCTCGCTTGATTTGCAGCAAACAAAGTCAGAGTGCTTTCCAAGTGCAGCTCGATAAATATAATAACAAAGGAAAACAAATTGTAGGAAAATCGCTTGACCCCATTTTCCACTCAGCTATCATCGTTTGACCAGCAGCGGAACATCAAATATATTATATATATATATATATATATCTATATATATATATATAGTAGACGTATTTATAATATATATTCATATAGGAAAACAGTTTTTCTTATTTTAATTTTTTATGCAGTTTGCTTCTGCATCATTATTATTTTTATAAATATATATTTTTATTTATTTTTATTTTTTTTTTGTTGCGCAAAACTTATGCAAATGCGTGCTTATAACTTTCTTTAGCACTCACTGAATCAAAAGTTATAAAATGTAAGTAGGGAAGAGAGTATGAAAAGGAAAGTGTGTGTGTGTGAGAGAGAGAGAGAGAGGAAAACTTGAACATGTTGCCAATTTTTAAGCGTTTTTAAATAAGTCTTCCAGTAGCTGTTGCTGCTGCTTTAGAGTGTCGCTAAATTATATTTTATTTTTAGTCGAGCAAAATGTGAGCTGTGTCAGGGCATAATTTGTAATTCCCTTTGCCAAGGCAACAAAAGCCAGCGCTACCAGTCTGGAGTGTGGGTGCGCGCCGGGGCTGCAATTTAAAATAATTTCCTCTGCTGCCCTAAATGGCATTAAGCATTAAGTCATTTTGAGGGCAGGCAAAACTTACAGCCAACAACACAATCAACTTGGCTTTATGCGTGCGCGCGTGTGTGTGTGTGTGTGTGTGTGTGTGAATGACTTTGCTGCCATTGTGGCATATGCGGTTGTATGCTCTGTTGCCTTAATAGCATTGCACATTTATGCATATAATTGAGTCTCAAACAAGACGACAAACTCTATTGTTGTTGTTGTTCTTCGTCTTGTTGTTGTTGTTGTTGTTATGGCATGCTTCCAACTTTCTTACTTGAACTTTGCTCCGCATGTGCTTTTCAAGAAGCAACAGACATTTGTTGGCTTGTGTCTGGCAGCAGCTCATTAGAGTCTGTCTTAATGTTTAACTAACATAATAAAATATCAAAGAAATCAGGCTAATTTGTATAAATATTTTCACATTAAATACGCTTTGCTCGTGTGTCTGTTTGTTTGTTTATTGCTCCGAAACAGACGCAGTCTATTCGCTGTAACGCATTTTGACCTTCAAATAAAAGTTACTGAAAATTTGATGGCACATATTTTCGTATGTTTTGTGTTTCGGGGCATAATCTATTTAATATTCACATGTTCACGCTGCACGCAATGGACACACCCAGTAGTCCCACTTTTTACAACTGTCCAGAATGCTTCAATATGTTAGCCACCTACAAATGCAGTAAATGAATATCCATCACGTTGGCAACAGCGCGCAATTAGCGGCTGACACGCGCTCAATGTCGCGTTGCACGATTGGTTGTTGCAACAGCAGCAACAACAACTGCAACAGCAATAGCAACAGTCCATTCGCCACATTTTTGGCATGTTCAATTAGGCAACTGCAGTAATTTGCATTTGTTGATTTTGTCTCTTTCTCTCGCGGCGCCGCACAGCATAAAATTGAATTTCGCCCAACGAAATTTCAATGGAAACGCCACAAAGCGAAGTGAGACCACTCTGTTGAATTATAAATATGACAGCATCATTTGTGGTGCAAATTTAATTAAATCAGTTTATTTTTAGCTTGCATTGAATTGCGGGCACAAAAGGTTTAAAAAGTGTTTAAACTTGAGTGGAAGAAGAGCGCAAAATTTCGTTGTAAATGTAATTTTTGAAATTATGATAATTCAGAATGAAATTACAAGCCAGGAATAATGAAAGTTGTTGTTTATCAAATAATCTAAAGCGCTTAATGGGATATTAAAAATCATAAATTCATATGTTAATGAATAGATAGAAGCATCACAATTCAAATTTAAATTAAAAGCTATCGATAAGTACGCTGTAATCGCCTTAAGCTGTTTAAGTGTGTCGTCTATCGATAGTTATGCAACACTAGTGAAGGCCAACTGTATGCGATTTTTTGATATATTCGGCTTGGATTTAATACGAATTTCTTGAAATAACTAATTAATGTCTAATAAATATTTAATTGTGGCAAAGCAAGCAAATTAAGCAATTCTGCAGAAAATATTAAATGTTGACTTTAATATCTTAAGAAAAAGCCAAGATGTGTTTAGTGCTGCGATAATTAATATCATTTACGCCATATGCCTGGCTAAATTGAAATTCATATAGCGTGTGCACTAATAACCAATTAAATTAAATTTTATGCATGACAGTCTTTGAGGAATCAGGAAAACAACAACGTGAGCAAGAACAGCAGCGGCAGCAGCAGCGGCAGCAGGAGCCGACTTAAGCATGACGACGCACCTCAGCAGCCACGCAAGAGGCGTGGGCGCAGGCGAGGATTGGGGCATGACCTGTGTCATGCTATTGAGTTGCTGTTAAAGCTGCTAAATACCCAGAGAGCTGAGCTAAGAAGCGGAGCACTTATTGAAAACTGATTACACAGGCACGGGCACTGGCAAGCAAACATATTAAGACATTGAGCCACTGAGCCACCGAGCCAGCGAGCCATCGACTCAGTGTGCCACTGTGAGCTACTGAAGCGCACGGAATGGAAGTTGACGCATATTGCCTGGCAATTAAGCCTTACAGCTAAACAGATTGTGGCCACGCACGCGGAAGAGCAACAAGCAATAAACAAGAAACGCAGCCAACTGTTGGCCAATACTTAAGCTGAGATGGTCAACGGGAAAGTATGTGTGTGTGTGTTTTGTTTTTAGTTTAGTTTTAGGATTAGTTTTGCGTGAGTTTACGCCACAAATGGCTGCATGTGGCTGCTTAATTAGCTTTGTTTTAAGCTCTGCTTTGTTCTGCCTAATTTCATTTATTTGGCGCGCAACAACAACTAATTCAGAGCCTATAATTATGCCACGATTGTTGCTGCTGGCTGTTCGCTGCGGCTGCTGCTGCTGCTCTTGTTGTTGTTGTTGCTGTTGTTGTTTTCTGCCTGCAGTTAAAAGCAATTCAATTATGGCAGCCCGTCTGCAACACTTGACTAAATGCTCGAGCAGGTTTTGCATAGCACACAAACGAACACACACACACACACACACACACATACACATTTACATATATCTGTATAGATTAACTGTGTGCGGCACACACAAAGCGAATGCCATTCAATTTTCAAGTGCATACTACGGGGAATTACTAAACAAATTACGCAAAAGATTTAATTAAGCAGCCGTAATGCCGGCAGTGGCGCAGTCAGGTCAAAGGCTTGCCCCAAGCACCCAGCCACCCAGCAACATCAGCAACAGATAAAGCGCCACCCGCATTCATAGCCGCACCCACAACATCGCGTCAATGCGCGTTGCGGCACGTTTCACGTGGCGTATGCGTAATATGCAAATGTACGCTCACTTGCCGCTGTCACAATGAGTTAGCCAGGCTTGCCACACCGCAGCCGCGTCGCTGTCTTCGCCATGATACAGCTACCCAACTATCCATATACCGTTTGCAAGGGATGTGTGGCCCCAACGTCTAAATGTCCAAATGTCCAAATGTCCGACTGCCGGCTGCTCATGGCTGACAAGCGTTCGAAGTGGAACCCTTATCAATTGTATTATATTACGCAAGCCGAAGGCAAGCAAGCCAGCAAGCAAGAGAGACGACAATACGTTGAGCTCCATTTGACAATGGGCAACTAGGGCGAGTCGCTCTCGAGTGGAGATAATTAACAATGCAGCAGCCCGGCTTTGACCTATGCTGCGTATACGTAATGCCCGATGACAGTTCTCGGTCGCAGAATCAAACGAACTGAGCTCCTTGGCTCCGGTCCCCCCCCCCCCCCCCCCCCCCACATGGAAGAGTACTAGTCTGTCCCATTTGTGCATTTGTTATGCTTATGACTGCTTATTGCGGTCGTTAAACGTATATGAAAGTCACATATGTGTATATACAGACACCGTTCGCTCTGCTTGCGAGTGGGGGCGTCCTTTGACTAGGGGCTAAATTTATTTATGTACTTTCAGCTGATTTAATCAGACATTAAAGCACTTTTGAGTAAGAGGAACATATTGAAGCTTGTTCTCTATGGAATATAGGGAATATATGGGAAAAGAGAGAGGAGACAACGAAGAATAAATATGAGAAGAGACGAAAAAGTGAAGAAGAGCAGAGAGAAGACAGACACGAGATATCACAGATAAGCAAATAGAGAAGACAGACGGGAGAAGTCGATGAGAGTTGGTAGACAGCAGACAGAAGATGGCAGATAGAAGAGGGAAGGAATGCAAAGCCAATAATAAGCTAAGAGCTTCAGGCTGATGCTAAGATAACAAAGCTGTAAGAATATTCACTAGCAGATCTACTAGGATCGCTTATGCTTTAAGTAAGAGATATTGTTTAATAATTCACGGCTTTTGAGTTGATTCAAGGCAATTCAAGGGAATTTTTAAAGCTGTTTTGCCAAGAATATTTTATTTTGCACAGCAACAGAGCCGAAGCTACGTAGGACAAAGGCTGTTGCTATAGCTATCGCATATGTCTATAATCTCCACAACTGGCTGATATATGTGTATGTGTGTGTGTGTGTGGGTAAGAAGAAGAGCGCACGACTGACAGTGGCGACCGTTTATCAGGCGCTGCCTTTGTCCTTTTTGCCAAGGCGCACAACAAATGAGGCAAAAGCAAACAAAATATGTGCCAGACTGGCTCGCACAACTATGGCTGTTGTTTTTAACGGTTTGTGTGGTTGTGTTGAGTGTGTGCCAGAGTGTGAGTGCATGTGTGTGTATGTGTATGTGTGTCTAAAAGGACCATCACTTTTTTTTTAATTGAGACATCAGTGTGCCGTTGCTCGTCAGAGTCTACGTTTATTTTGGACTTGTGTGTGCTTTCTGTGCCTACATGTGTGTGCGTTTGTATCTGTGTGTGTTGCTCTGTTTGTCTTCAGTTAGCGCTAAGCAACGTTTGTTACACATTGTTGTTGTTGCCTTTGCTGCTGCCTATCTTCGTTTAGCTTTAGGCTAAAAATATTAAACTCACAAAGCATTAGATACACACAATATTAGGCATATACTATATAGGGCAGCCTGTGTGTGTGTGTGCTTAAGTGTGTGTAAATGTGTGTACTCACGTATTTATATATGCCAAATTGTCAAATATACAAACAACAATAACAACAACAACAACAACGGCTACAATGGCAACGCACACAATAAAAACGAAAATAATTTTCGCGCTTTGTGCCTTTCACGTTCGTTCGCTCAGTTTTGTTAACATTTTGCTTTCATCATTTAATTTTGGGCTGCTGTGTGCCTCTGTGTGGGTGGGTGTGGGTGTGTGTGTGTGGAAATCAATAAAAGTGACCCACTGTGTGTGTCCTCCTCTGTGGCTCACCTTGGTTACCTGCCCGTCGCTGTTTCGCATTTCGCATTTCACATTTCACATTTCGGGTTCGCCTTTTCTCTCCTTTTGAGCCGCTTCGATTTGTTGCGTGCTCGCATTTACCAAATTTAAATTCAAATCCGAGTTTTAGTTTGAATTTACGCTAATTTCGGCATTGATATTCATTGCCATTTATCATCATAATGATAATGGCGACGCCGTGCAGCTGTGGGCCTGTGTAAACAATTTCTGCACTGATTAAAGACCATCTCCGATGGCTGAACACGCAATGGGAGCGTTAATTTTTCACTGTGCCACGCTGGCCCAAACAAACGACTCGATTTTCATTGTTTATCAGCCTCCTCGGTCTTTTCTTCAGTTCATGAATTTTAATTGGACGCGCCAGTCTGTGCTCAAATTCATGTGGAAAATGTGCCAAAAGTTTTACTGCCGAATGCTTATATATATATTGTATATGTATACATGCATTTGAATCCTACAAAGCAGAAAACAAACTCGTGAAAATTTGCTTTGTTTTCAAGGTCATGCTTCCACTATAACCTTTGATTACTCTTGCTGGAGTTTAACTGTTGCCAGTTCGTTACGGTGCGTTTTAAAAGTAAATTACGGACTGACCATTAGAGCTTGTTGCCATTCGGGACGTAACGCATGAGCCGAGCTTTCCAGCTAGTTAATTGGGATAACCAAATAAAAGGTCAGTGCATACAATCTGAGATTTTTGGAAGAGAGTTTGATATCTTTTATAAATATAATATATGAATATATATTTAATTCAAGTTCCTTTGCAGCAAGGCATTCTGCATTAATACGTCTCTCTATTTTTCTCTACCAGATAACTTTATTCTGTCTCGCTCTATTTCTCGTATCTACTCACTCGCTCTGTCTCTCTCTCTCTCTCTCTCAGCATTAACTTTCCCACTCTGTCTCACTCTCAGTTTTATCTCCTACTCTGCGTTTTCCTGCTCACTCTCATTCACTGTCTGTAAGTTCTCTTCCCCTCTGACTTATTATGTCTGTCCATTTCCTCCTCCCCATCCCACACACTTTGCAATTTATCTTCATAAAAGCTGATATACATTTCGGTTTAGCTGGAAGCTAAGTTATCATAAAATTAATAATAAAATTTAAATTTCTATGGACTTAGTTGGCATTTGCGGGGCTTTTATGTAAAAACCCAATTGGTTTTCCGGCTTACCGACTGAGCAAAACCCTATGCAGATGTAATCAACGTGAATTCACGTTGTGGCTTTATTGATTCACCGTTTGAAGTTCAACACTCGCTTATGGCCTATAAATTTTTAAGCCAAATTCAACTTATGCTCATTGGATGGGATCCGGCTTAAAGCTTCATCTGCTGACCTAGTAACTTGTCTCGGATGCAGCCGTCTGTCTCTTTTCCGCATCCTCTCGAGCCTAGTCTCTACGTCTGTGTGTCAGCCCCCGTGAATGCTTTTAGGCGCTTCTCTGAGCGAGCGGCTGTCTCATATTTTATTTATTTGGCCATGAAGTACAAATGAAACGCAATGGCCAGAAGCAAAAGCACCAAGTATTTGTACTAAATAGTTTAACGTACGCTCTGAAATTTATTTTGGCTATGTTGTGGCCCTCTGCTCTCTGCCACCCCTGGTCTTTGCTCTGTGCCCTCTGCTCTCTGCTCTCTGCTCCCAGCCAGCTGGCACTTGCTTTTGCCATTGCCAAAGTCTTCCCAAGTCAATTTGTGGCCATCATAGGAGCTCAGACGCTCTGACGGATGCTCAGCTGCTCAACTACTCGGAGCAAATACGAACGTGTGCACAGAGGGCGCAGAGTGTTTGCACAGTGACTGCAAAAAGTAAACTACCTCACGTATTTACAGTGAGCAACTTTTGACACATTGCATGGCATTTAATTTCAATTTGGCCAATTGGAAAATGGGAATGCAAACGCGTTAAGTACATATGAAAATAAATACACACACACACACACACGCTCATATATATCATAATTTTTACTTTTAAAGCAATTAATAAAGATATAATGAGCTTAAGCA
This sequence comes from Drosophila navojoa, assembly GCF_054131105.1. Lineage (NCBI taxonomy): Eukaryota > Metazoa > Arthropoda > Insecta > Diptera > Drosophilidae > Drosophila > Drosophila navojoa. The sequence continues at coordinate 8,536,158 of NC_142892.1, read as the reverse complement.
TATTTTCATAAAATTATGAACACACACACACACACACACTGGCACACATGCTAGCACAACACACACACACACACACTCACAGAGAGGCGCAGACCCACACGGACTCTGACACTCAATTTGAATGGCGCTCAGAGCTCATTTAACTTTTTAATTGTGCAGTTTTGTGTGAAGCTGGCGGAAGAATGAGATGAAAAACGAAAATAAATGTAAGATAAAAGTCAGACCGGCAATAAGCGTATTAATTGCCAGTGCAAAATAAAGTGGCCAGTGCTGCAAAACAGCCGCGGCGAGGCCTATCAAATACCTGGCGCATATATTTAAGGAAAGGCCCACATTTAAAAAGATTCATTACCATAAAGGGGAATATTAAAGTAAGTCGCACTTAATATAGGTCAAAATACAGGGTAAACTAAATGCTAAAACTTGGCTTCATTTAAATTGAAACGAATATCGATATCGCTTAAGCAAAAGTATCGATAGCACAGCTATCGCTCGCATTTGAGTGCTGGCAAAGGCTTAAACTAAATATTTTACAACGATATTTACATTGCTATGAGTTGATTTAATAATATACCCGGCTGTATACAAATGCAACAGGGTATTTCAATTGGTTGTCGAGCAGCTGCGCTGACGGGTGAGCGCGCGTCGCTGGCCCAGCGGTGCTTTGTGTTTGCCGCTGGGCGCGTGGTGCGTGGAAATTGTGGGGCATGTGAAGTGACCGCAATTAAAAGCGTATTTTGCGTTTCTCCCACTCTCTTTATTTGCAGCACATCGGTAGCAGTAGAGCGGTGACGGCGGCTTGAGCTTTGGTTATAACACAGCTGGCTGTTTGGGGCATTGGATCCGGAAGCGGAAGTGCTCATAGTTGGCTGGCGGTGCATAGTGCGGGCAGCAGCAACACGGCAACAACGGCGGCCAGAATTTTTTCACGTTTGGATAGTGTCGAGGAGGTGCAACGCGGTCGCAGTGGCAGCGCTGTTGGAATAACGCCCGGCGGTGGTGCAGTGGCAGCGGCAGCGGCAGCGGTGGCAGCGGGTTCACCAGCCAGAACCGGCGGTGGGGGAGTGGGCGCGGGCTTGGGCAATGCGGCAGGAGCGCGTAATCGCAGCGCCAGCACAATACTCGAGCTCAGTCAGAGCCAACTAGGAGCGCACACGCGCAAGTATTCGAGCGGCGGCGGCGCAGCACTTCTCGCTGGCGATGTGAATGGATACGGAGACAACGCGTCAACTGCGAAATGCGACACATTTAATGGCGTTGGAGCGAGTGCAGGTGCTGGTGCAGGTGTAGCTGCTGGTGCAGGTGTTGCTGGCGGCTCAGGTGTCGGTGTCGGTGTCAGTGGAGCGGCCGGTGCGGCCAGTAGAGCGGCACCGCAGGATAGAAGCTCACTCGGATCAGTCAATGTGCCAGTCACAACAGTCAGCAGCTTGGGAATAACTCTGCGCGAACGTTTGTCCATCAGTGGCGCATCATCGGGTAACGAGTCGGGCGTTGCGGCTAGTGCGGGCGGCGGAGCTGGTGGCTCAGCGCCAACAATAGGCGGCAGCAGCAATACAAGTGTGCCACATTGCAAGCGACAGGGCAGCTTCTCGAATGTATTCTCAAAGCTAATCGATGGTATGCCCGCTGGCACAATGTTCGCCAAGTTCAAAAGCGCCAACGTGGCGGCCTCCACATCCGTGCAGAATGTCGCCGATGGCAATCCCATTACGCAGTACTTCGAGATTGGCAAGCCGGTGGCCTGTGCCGGCCCAGAGCTCGTCTGGCGCATACACGATGGATATCGCAAGAGTGACAACAAGGTGAGCGCTTCAAACAAAAAACTGTAGCGAAGCTGACTGCCAGCTCTCACACCATCTATCTCACTTTCTCTCTCTCTCTCTCTCTGTCTCTCTTCATCTGTCTCTGTCTGTGTAGGAATGTTCGATTTTTATATTTGAGAAAAAAGTGGCAGAGAAACTGCACAAGCCGCGTCGCAAGGAGACCATTACAGAGCTGCTAAAAAGCTCGGTAAAGACATTGGAACGCTTTCGTCATCCCCGGGTGAGTATGCCCTTCATTTAGATTATTAATGTAACTTCCTTCGAGTAAATAGCTAAATATATTTAACTTTCCTCACTAAGAATTGGTATGGCCAAAGCTTTTATTCAGTTTAAGGAAACTATCCAAAATATGTGCGAGGAATTTGGCAAAATATTTGCAGCTCATAAATTACAAGGCATCAGAAAACAAGTAAAAGGACTCTAGTAGAGGTTGAGGGACTACGGGAAACACTCATTGAGCAGCTGTGTGCTGATGAGCTATTGTAAATCGAGACAGATCTGTGGAGATGGACTTGAATAGTAGAACTTCATGTATTTGAAATTGAAATGTGAGGATAGACCAATTTGGAATTGTATAGACAGTATAGACAGCTAAACAGACTCAACAGTAAATTTGATAATTAAAGCTAATAAACGTAGTTTATATATCATATTAAAGTCACTCTCATTAGTCACAGCTTAAAGATATTCAAACTTGTGCCATTTAAGCCACCCCAACCTGCCTATCTGTCTCTCCTATGTATCTCACATTAAACTCTCTTTTCCCCAGATACTTCAAATCTATCACACTGTAGAGGAAAGTGCGGACACGCTGGCCTTTGCTGCTGAGCCCATTTTCGCCAGCCTTTCAAATGTGCTGGCCTTTCATGTGAGTTGGTTTTTCTCTTCTTTTTTTTTTTTTGGCTTTTCTTTTTTTTTGGTTTCATTTTTGGTTCGGTTCACAGTTTTCAGTTCGATTCAGTGAAGTTCGGTCAGGTGAGGCAGGGTTAGGCGCTCTCTCTTTTCGGTAGCTGGCCAACAGGATATGCAATTTGCGTTGTCGCCCGCTGCTCCATTGTGTTTTGGGCTCTCTGCCTTTTACTGCCTACTGCCAGCTGCTTCAATCAATGCTTGTTGTTGTTGTTGCTGTTGTTGGTAGCAACAAGTTTGTTGTTGTTGTTCTTTTTGCGTACGTTTAAAGTTTCGTATGGCAGCCAGTCAACTGCATAGTTTGGCTTTTGGTTCAAGTGCCAAGGCAGCACAGCAATGTGAGCTATGCATAACACACCCAATACACACACACACACACACATACATATATACTAAGTCACCAATACAACTAAATCGAATTACAGTGCGTGCTAGCAAAGTTTACGCTGTGGAGATTGAGTCAATAAAATGATTCGTTTCGCTAGCGTAGTTCAGAAATTGATACACACACACAAACACAACCACACCCACACCCAAATACACACTCACACACACAGGTGGTAGCAAGAGTAAAGTGCTTTGTTTTTAGCTGGAAGAAGCCAACAAAGCTCCAGACAATATTTTAGTTTATTGAGGTGCACACGGCAAGGGCAACAACAATCGAAAGAGAAACAAAATTCGAATCGAGTTAAATTACATTGAAAATTGCATGGGTACAAAGCCAAATTGTTTTACAGAATAAACAATATGTGCTGGAATAATGAAAGGAAAGCAGAAAAGTTACAGTTTATGGAACTGTTTGTACTCTGCGACTCTGAACGATCTTGTGGAGCATGGCAAACGGAGAACAAAGGAGAGCACGAGGCGACCTTTTAAAGCCATGTCTATTGAAATTAGAACTCAGCACAAATTCTTTATTTAGTCTCTGTTCGGCAGTCAGAGTAGATATACTAGACGTTTTTTTTTTTTGGGTTTTGGTTTTTGTTTTTGCTACTCCTTAATGTCTTTATTGTCTGCAAAGTTTATGGCTTCATGACATAGTTAGTTTTCCCGCTGGGAGGCGGCGAGCAAAGTGAAAAGAAAAATGCGAGAAAAATTGAAAAAGCAATTGCCATAAAATGCAAACAGAGCTTTCTTGCTCCATTCTTGTTTTTTGTCTTTGGTGATTTTATTTTTCGGGTGGACTGAGCTCACGTGTCTGGCAATTCTTATGCGCCGCGCTGTCTTGCAGGAGTCGAAAACGTACGAGAATGCCAGCGTGGCACCCGCAGCAGGTGGCGGGCCGGCGCAGGCACAGCCAGCTGCTGGGGCCCAGCCGCAACGGCCGGCGCATGCAAAGGAATACAATTTCTTGGATATGGAGCTGAAATATGGATTCTTGCAGGTAAACCAAACAACTAGCAATGCCAACGTGCATGTGTGTGTGTGTTTGTGTGCAGTTGACTCTATAAGAGAGTGTTTCACTGTGGCTTCTCGTTTGCAGCTAACAGAGGCTTTGTCCTATTTGCACTATTCCGGTCACGTAATTCATCGAAATGTGTGTCCATCCTCTATACTAATAACCAAGCGGGGCATCTGGAAGCTGGCGGGCATGGAGTATGTGGGTGAGTTTCGCAGCACATTCCAATCGAAACGAATGCCACTCTGGCCACTCGATTTGTATTCATAATGCCCATTGTTGATATGTTATTCTTGCCTTGCAGAAAGAATGAATGAGACTGATTTGAATAGCTCAATTCCTTGCCCGCCGTGGAGCAACAGGGTATCAAAGATGGCCCAGCCCAATCTCGACTTTATGGGTAAACAAAACGTGGCCACTTCAAAGCTGCAACAAATCCTTTCGTCACTCTCTAACTCCATCTCTTTCTCTCTCTCTCTCTTTCGTTTAGCACCCGAAACGCAGACCAGCTCGAAGTGCAGCCTGCTGAGCGACATGTTCTCGCTGGGCATGGTCATCTGTGCGGTGTACAACAATGGACGGCCACTCATACAGGCGGGCAACTCTACATCCAACTATGCCAAGCAACTGGAAACGGTAAGAGAGTGATTCATTCGCTCAGCTTCCACTGGGCGCGCTCAGGCCAAATTAATTTGCTGCCGCTGCCCGCGGCCAGATCTGAAGCCAAGTGGCAATTGCTGTGGCTGGCAAAAGTTTTGCGCCGCTTGTGTTTGCCAGCCGTAATTAGATTCGGCGCTTTGTCAAATGCAAATGTAATCAAAAGTCCACTTGAAACTCTAATTGTTCAGCCAGGTGCTGAAGCTGAAGCTGATGCTGATGCTGCTGCTGCTGCTGATGCTGATGCTGATGCTGCAGCTGCCTCGGGCCATGTCATTAAAAGTTTTGGCCCCAGTCAGTCAGACTTCAAGTTGCGGCCAAACAGTATTATTATATATATGTACCTTCCCTTTTCTGTTTGATATTGTTTTTGTTTTTGCTATTTGGTCATCTGTCTGGACTTGTCATTTATCATACACCTTGCTCCATTCTGCTTCCAGCTGGATGACAATGTGCACAAGCTAATGCCGCGTCTGCCCATCGCTCTACAGGAGGCGACATCTCGCATGGCCAGCCGGGATCCGACAGCGCGACCCACCGCTCAGCTGCTGCAGCTGATCAAATACTTTATGTGAGTAGACAACTAGCTAAATTAGCAACCCATTCCCAGCGCTTCGGGTCTCCAGCACTCAATACTGTTGCCTCTTCAGCAAATTAATTAACTTTTAACTAAACGCAGAGCAAGCAAAAGAAAAAGAGAAAGCGACAGCAATTTGCGCAGTTTTAGCAAAAGTTTTTTGTTTGAGTTTCAAATGAAATTGACACCTGTTAAAAACAGCCACTCACACACACACACATAGATACACAAACACGCACACACATGCAAACGTAAACAAGACACGCAATCTCTAAGCCAATTTGTACATGTAGCAAAAATTGAATTGAAGCTTTTGCTTTTACCACACCAAGGTCTCATCAAGGAACACACACACACAGAGAGAGAGAGGGGGATATATACACACACATATACCTTAATTACGTCTGTTTGGTAAATGAAAACGGTAATCAGGCTTGAAAGACACAATGCGAATCTCTTGAGCTGATTGTGAGTAGTGGCAAGCGTAGGAGTCGCCGCACTCGCCCCGCTCTAACCTCCTTTGGATTTATGACGACAGCAGCTGCTAGGCAGACAGCCAAGGGCCGCGCACCTGCCCTGAGCGAAAAACGCGGCAGCCGAGAACAAACTCGCAGATTAAACCACAGTGGGTCAAGCCAGAGATGTGTGAGAGCCAAGCAGAAATAAGTAAATGGACGATAGTTGGGGGAGTTGATAACTGTTGAGTATGGAATGTTTTGTGACCATGTTATAAAGGCTCAAGGGTTTATAAGGGTATTCATTCGTAGTTCTAATATTCTTCAGAAATTCATATAGTTTGCACCACTGTGCTGTGTTTAGATAAACTGAAAGTCACGGCTGTTGCGACGGCTGCTGGGCTGGCAAAATCGGTTGCTTGGCAAAAATGAGTGGTGCACGCCCCATTGCCGCCCATCAGTGTCTGTCAGTGTGCTGCGTTGGCAGTCAGTTAGTCGCTCGTTGGCGGCACTTTGAAGTTCATTTATATGTTATCAGCGTATTCTTCGTTTTTTTAGCTGCGTTTGCAAATAACTCAAGTGGGACGCGACAACCAGTTTGCCAGGGCTGTCTGCGTGGGCTAAGCCAGCAGCAGCAGCAGCAGCGGCAGCCGCAGCAGGAGAGTCTTTATGCTGATTATGTGGCCCATGGCTAATCAGCTGGGCAGCCAGGCGGACAGCGGGCAGTGGGCAATTCTTTTAATGGCGCTTCGTGTGCAACGGGGCGCATACGCAATGTGATTTAAGGCCGCACTCCTACTTAGCCAAGCGCATGCCGCAAGTTTCTCATTGCGATTGCCAGTGTACATAATTTAACTGGTTTTGACTTTTATGGCCATTATACAATTACCCGCAACGGCCACGCCTCAGCGCTGCGAACTAATGCTGGCTGATCGCAATATAAGTGCAAAAATTGCAATTGTATTTTGCTAATCTTTTGCTAATTACACTTTGGCCAATTAGTTTTAGGCCACCATGAAAACGTTTCAGATAAATATTTCACACTTCAGCGGAGGCAAAACTTTTGCACAGGCAACAACTAAAGCTCTCTGTATTCCAGCATAGATAAACAGATAAACGCTGTATAGTTATTTATTTATACATGTATATATATATGTGTGTGTGAGTGTTCATAAACCACAAATGTGCGAGGGATTAAACTGGAAATAAGTTGACCGCAAAGAAATAAAATGCCAAACAATTGCACGGTTTTTTTTATTTAACTGTCAAATACTAGGAATTTGCGAAATTAAAAAAACTAAATTCTTTGATAATATTTGTGCGGAATACGAAAAAAGTCTTGCAGCTGCTGCAATAGTTACAGTGTATAGGCAGGGTATCTATATAGACTGGCAGTACATTCGTTCAGTTGGGCTCCAATAAAAGTTGAGCGAGTGCTAATAAAATTTGCCACATTCCGTATTTAATTTGTATGGGCTTTTCTTGTTGGCAGCGATCCGGCAATAAATGCGCTGAAATTCCTGGACGTGGTCAACATGAAGGACACGCAGCAGAAGTCACAGTTCTACAAGACCACCTTGATAGAGGCCATGCCGCTGATACCGCGCGTAAGTACCCATAAATTGTGCCAAAAAAGAAAGCAGCCTGCGCTACGAAACGGAAGCGGAAACGGATGTTGGCCAGCTTGCGGACGCGTCAGCCATTTTGTGCTGACTGCTGACTGCTGTCTGCTGTCTGCTGACTGGTGACAGCTCGCTGTCTGCACTGTCCGTGAATGCATTCATCATTTATAGCGACAAGTTGAGCGCTTTACGAGCAATAGCAGCAGCAACAATTCGCAAATTACGAGCGCTTTTATGACAGCTGCAAAACTGTCACCCGAACGAGCCAGCGATCCCTTTGTCTATCTATCTGTCTCCCTTTTGTGGCAGCAGCAGAGGCAATTGAGAAGCCATCGACCAGTTGCTAGTGGCTAGTCGTAGTTGTAGCGATTGCTTATTGTTTTCTCTCTATTTCTCTTTGCAGAAACTTTGGTGGCAGAACCTCTGGCCCATGCTCAAGTCGGAGATAAACAATGGCGAGGTGCTCGCTGCTGTTCTGCAGCCCGTCATGCTCTTCGTCCAGGAGGCGACGCACGCCGAGTACGATGCCCTAATGTCGTCCACAATGAAGTGAGTGCCACGTGCTCATTAGGCGCCCACACATCCACACGCACACACAGCTATAAATATACACTCACTCATGCATATTTTTAGACTCGCCTGTACTACTTAGGCGAAGGCTTACCGCCTACCATTTAACTGTAAAGTTGCGCTGACCTTCTGTTATTGTTTGTGTGCTGCAGAGCTGTGGCTCCACTGTAAGCTGTGGCTGCTGCTGTGGCCACCATCGATAGCTGCTGGGCAGCCAAACAATGGAGTTCGGCTTTTGTCTCGCTGCTGAACAATTGAAAAACTTTTGTGACACTTTTTATTTAATTTTCACGGCGTTTTATTGCACGCGCCCACTTGCAGAGAGAGAGAGAGAGAGAGCGATAGACACGACACATCGTATGGACAAGCGGACGACTCATATTGTAATTTATAGACCACAAGTTGTAGTTAAAGTTTCTGCCACGCAAAGTTTTGTGTCGGGGCCAACTATGTCAGGACAATGCGCACCTTTTGTGCCCTCAACGCCGCTGGCGCGGCATACATAAATTAGTAAACCGCATGAGCACATCTGCTGCTGCTCCTGCTCCTGCTGCTGCTGCTGCTGCTGCTGGGCAGTGCGAGATGTTGTCGAGAAAGTTGAAGTGGATGGCGCTAAAATATAAATTGGAAAGGCAAATAGAGTGAAACGGATTTTGAAGACGAGATCTTGCTGTTCGACTTGTTAAAGTTAAGCTTCACTAACAAGTTAAGCTAAGTTAGCATGTGAGCCGCACAGTGCACATCAGGCAGTCATTCAGTCAGCTAAACAAGGTAACAGTTAGTCACTCAACTAGGTCATGGAGTTGAAGCTAGTCAGGCATTCTGCTTATTAGTCAGCCAATCCTGTATGAGTGAAGCTGTCTATTCGATATTTAGTCACGCAAAATCATTTTACATATATGCACCAACACTTAAAACACGCCAAACGGCCCTCGGCCCACTCAAACATTTGCCTAAGGCGATGGGCAAACAAAGTTGTTTTTCGACTGTTGTAAGACGCTTATTGACACTGCCAAAAAAGTTGCAAATAACAACTTTTCACCCACACACACACACACGCACTCACACACACACTTAAGGATCAAGCAAAGGTCCAGCTAGTGTGCAACAATAATGAAGCATTTATTTGGGTTCATTTTTTATACAAATATTAAATGAAACAGTCGGCAAACTTTTGTGCCCCATCAGATTAAGAAGATATATGTACGTTGTATTGAGATGAGTATACAATGATTTGTGTGTTTGCTTTGTCTGGCTATAAATAGGATTGTCTACAATACGCCAAAATCCATTCAGGCCAGCGTCACGATACTCGAGAACTTGCACTTGATAATTGAGAAGACGAAACCGGAGGATGTCACCACAGATATAATGCCGATGCTATTCTTTTCATTTGACGGATCCACAATACAAGTGCAGGTAAGCACAATCCGCAGACGTTGCCTCCGATTCACCTGCCACCGCTATAGATATGCAAATTAGTTCGAGCAGGAGCCAGTCACACACAGAGTGAGTGAGAGAGTGTGAGTCGGGGTGGGAGGTGTAGAAGGGGTTGACAAGTCAACAGAGTTGGCATTTGCCTTAGCGTTGATTGCGTAATTACAGCAGAAATTTCTTAATTAACTGCGGCACAGAGATAGCTCTTCCTCTTCTAAGCAGCTCGGTTGCCACTTCAAATTTATTGCCAACGAAAGTAATTTTACCTTTTGCGCCTGAGCACCTCCGAGCACTAAAGACAAGGCCAGCCCAGACCCAGGCCGGGCACTCGAAACTCGAGCATTTAAAGTCGTTTGTAAATTGAAATGGAAACCACTTCTGCGGCATGCCAGACAGTACTTAAATCGAACAAGAATTTCCCCAATTTGTGTACTATAGATTTTAGCCAATTCCCTCCTCACCCCCCTCTAAACAACGTTTTCTATTTCGCACAGAGTGCAGCCGTGGTGGCTGTGGGCAACGTATTCGATAGCATCGCCGAGCTCTCCATACGCCGCATGGTCTTGCCCAAGGTGAAGATGGTGTTCGAGAAGAACATAACGGACCCCAAGATTGTGCAGAATGTGCTGATATGCATTGAGCGTGTCATGGATCGCATGGAGCGGGCTCAGGTGCGTATTAGCCACTAAGCTAAGCCTTAAGCTGGACTAACAACAACTCGGCAGGTCATGGAGGAGGTGCTGCCCCTGCTGGCCAACGTGCGCATACCCGATCCAGATATTATCATGCGGACTGTGCGTAAGTACAAAAAAAAAAAAAAAACGTGCCCTAAGATAAATTCAATTGATACTAACTGCACACAAAAAGTTAATAGAATTTTACAAACACAGACAGAGTGAGAGAGAGAGAGAGAGATAGTGAATGAGGGAGCGAGTCAGACATACGAACATACAATCAACGAGCTTTGCCATTGTGCCAATAAAAACTAATTAAATACCATAAAATTGAATCTCTGCCAACTGTGCGAATGGGCAACGGCTTGCGGTTAAGCAATCTGAAATGGCTAAAATTACTTTAAAAATCCACTGTGTGGATGGCTTGGTTAGGGACACACTCTGTTAACCAAGTTTAATTGCTTTTATGCAGTCTATGCAGTCTATATTGAGTTTTCTGCTCAGAAGAGCTGCTACACAGGTCTATATGAGGCTAACATAAATTCCTATCATCTTAGCCCACAATTCTAAAGCCAATTCAAGGGATTTTATTTCGACAACTGACCTTATAATATATTCTAATATTCTGTACTCCACTCTCAACTATACTTGTATAACATAACATTGTAACATTGTTTATGACATGATTCTATCTCATCATAATCATGTAATATATTTCAATTGATTCCCATTAGCATTAATTGAGTACGCTCTTGTGGCATGAATATCTTACATCTTGCCCAAGCAGTTGCTGCCACTGTAAATTTGGCTTATTATATATGTATGTGTGTGTACTTTTGTTTGTCTTTGATTAGAATTACGCTGACAATAATAACATGACAGTTGCTTAGTATTAATGATATGGCATACCATTTTACAGGCATCTACCACAAGATGTTTGCCGACAAATCCTATGGCTTAACCGTGGAGACGATGGCCACCAATGTGCTGCCGCTGCTGATACCGCACACTGTCAATCCGTCGCTCAATTTCGAGCAATATTGCTATTTGCTTGAGGTATGACGATGGGCCGATGGGCCGATCGGCCGACCGCAGAATATGCTACGGTAAATTGCAAAACATTTTCCGCTTGTGGTATGTCGTTTCAGGTGCTGCAGCAGATGCTGGAGGCCATCGATCGGCAGCAGCGCAACAAATTGAAGCTGGACAATCTGTCGATGGCGTCGCCGGAGCGGCATCGCACGTTGCGGCATCAGTTCTCCACGGATAACATGAATGCGCCGCCATTCAATATACCCAATTTGCGTATTGATCAGCGCAAGACCTCCAGTGCCGAGGATATGGCGCGCAAGAATTCCGGTGGTAAGTAAATGATTTCCAACGAATGTGCAGCTGGTGTCACCAAATGTCCTGCGGGAAAGTGGGCGTGGACGTGGGGGGGAGTGGGATTGGCAGGGGTCTGGCAGTAGCTTGCATAATGAATAATGAGCTTAGAGCAGCTTAATTGAACATTTTCATTGGCATTAGCATCGGAGTTTCCATTTGATATCCATGGTACGTGACAGTTTAGCATTGTGGGACGCCTAATCAGGATCCTGTGTCCGGCAGCGCTCACTAATTTGTCAAACCGAAAATGAGCCGTGAGCTGTGGCATTTAATTGTATTATGCAAATTAAAAACAAAAAAAAAAAAAAAACCGAATCGAAATTAAAGCGAAAAATGAAAATGAAAATGAAAATGAAAATTGTATAATCAGAGCCGCCAGCAACTGTCGGCAGGAGATTGAGTTACGTGTGGCACGTGCCACTTGTCGCTGCAGCACTTGATGAACTTTCCACCTTAACGATGATTTATTATGAGTACTTAATCGCTTGTAAATACAATGTCACGCCCTTTGGGCGTCTCTGTGTGCGGGCAAACTTTTAATTTGTCGCAAATGCAAGTCAAAAGGTGGGCCGAGCTGTTCGCACCTGTCGCACATTTCATGGCCTGCTGCAATGTCAGCTGAAAACAAATGTGTGCGTGTGGCTCTGTGGTTTCCTCTCTCTCTCTCTCTCTCTCTCTAAATTAAGAGAGGCAACTATATATTGCGAAATTGACATGTTGTTGCCTCACTTTCCAGTCAAGTGCAAAGAAATGGGCTGGGCAGGAAGCGGCCAGAGGCCATGAGGCTACACTGCGGCTACGCTGTGGTTTTTGTGGTTAACAGTAGACAAACATAGAAATATAGAGGGAGAGAGAGGGTGGATGTGCCTAGCTGTGCGCTGCATATTAACTGTAGTTCAACAGCCAATGAAAACACACTCAATATTTGCGCTTCATTGCATATGCTTAGCAATATTAAGTATACACATGGTTGGTCGCCCTCAGGTGAATCGAGAGCTAAAAGTTTGTCTGTGCCCAGCGAATTTCAATTAAAGAGTGCACAAAGAGTATATAATGTGGAGGTGAAAGCACAAATGCAGACTAAGGCGAGGCGAAATCAAGTGGAAAATCAGGCAGGAATTCACTCGTCATGTGCAGCGAATCAAAGGCAACTCTGCATGCCCGCAATTCGCATATTTATATGCAAAACTGTCACATAATCAAATAAACCCATTGCTCATGCAGTTGATGAACTGTAAAAAGCTGCAGACGACGACTGCAAAGAGTAATTTTTACATTTAACGCATTTACGAAATTTTTGAGCGGCATTAATTGAGTTGAACGTGAATTTTTTTAACAACATGCATGCATGTCGTATGCCGTGAAATTAAGTAAAATCAGTATGCGAAACGGATTGAAATATGGATTGCCGTGGTGCAGTGTACAAGCATGTGAGTAAATAACGTTTGACGTGAATTACCTGGGCTGCAGCAGGAGTAGGAGCGGGAGAGAAGGTTAGAAGCAGAGTGGAGGCCTTTGGGTGGTATGGCGAGGGTCGAGTCACATGCAGCAGCCACAGCTGTAACCGCAGATTGTTGCGTTTGTGTCCTTGACAATGACAGCGGTAGAAAGCACATCTGACAGGGCCACACTTAGCCACACACACACACACACACACATGCATGCAGTGTGTGGTGCTAAAATGTTTGAGGTCTCTCATTATGAAACCCAATTAGCTGGCCACTGTTTATGCAATTTTCATAGTAATTCTCTATATATGCAACTGTTTTTGTCCCCGCCCCAGGCTCTGGCATGCTGGGCGGCTGGTGGTTTGGCTGCTCGCCTTCGTCGCCGGATAGCAATTTCCTGCGCGTCGGCAACGTGTTTCCCAATCGACGGCTCTCGGACAATACGCTGATGACACCAAAGATACGAATCGCTCCGTCGTGCGCCTCTTCGCCGGGCGGCACGCCGGGCAGCGGCTTGCCCACCCGTCGCCATTCGAGCATCGGACCCCAGGAGCGACGCGGCTCCACCATCAATTTGTCACCGCCAACTGTAAGTTGTTTGTGTCTGCCACGCGACGTGGCACGTTGCCCATTTTGGGTTCCTTTTTATTATTTTGATAATTTATTTATTTATTTATATATTTGTTTGTGTCGCGAGCGCAATTCTGTTTGTTGTGGTTGCTTCATTTAGCATTCAGTTGGGTTTTCCTTTGTGATTCGCTTTTCTTTTCTCCTCTTTTCATTTCGATTTCATATTTTGTTGTCCTTCGTATTTGTTTGTGCTGCTGCACTCACCTTTGGCTCGCTATTGTTTGCTTGACCGCTGACAGTCACAAAGGCTTACGGTTAATTTTTATTTGATTTCAATTCGTCTTTACCTATTATAAACTGTTTTTTGTTTCCATATGGGCCCTCATATGAGGCTTACTTTAAAGGAATTGTGTTTAACTTTAGCGCCTAGCGAGTAGCATTTAGCGTTAATTTACAGTTAACAACAAAGTACAGTTGTCATCAACAAGAACAACAGCCGCTTAACATGAACATGAGAAACATGCAGAACTACTATTATATAATATTATACGATTACGTTTACCTTACTTTTATGATTTGCCCTGATATCGGCTTTTGTCTACATATTTATAAATACTTATGATCAGCTCATTTCCTGCAATGAAAGATAAGAGAAAATCAATTAACAAACGCTCTAACACACGCTCTTTTATCTTATCTTCACTTTCCCGCCCCACCAAAAAATAAAATAAAAAAAAAAACAAAACATTTGAACGTCTCAAAACAATGTAAATATATTTATAAAAAAAAAAAACAATAACAAAACACAAAAACAAACGTCGTCGTCGTCCTCGTCGTCGTCATCGTTGGGTCTTTGCTTCGCTTTTCCTATACACAAATTAAATACATATATCACATATATTAGTATGGCGCTCGAGGTAGCTCCGGATCGAGCCTATCGGTGCCCTCAACTTCAGCCTATGTTGTAAGTCTAAAAAACAAAGAAGTGCTTGCCACTGGCAACATATTGAACACATTAATAATATAATAACAATTGTAATAACAACAACAACAACAACAACACGCTGCACGCTGTGCTTGGGTCTCAATAGTCAATATTCATATCCATCAAAAAGAGAGAGCAACGATCTTTTGCCATGTTGATAAAACAATTGTGTCTTGTGCTGTTTTTGTTAACCGTTCTTGTTTACAATATTGTTCTTATTGCTGTTGTTGTTGTTGTTCTCGCCCACAAGCAGTCAACACTTGCACACACACACACATGCAAACACACATACGTATATCTAAACGGCTGTTGCCAAAAGTATTTAGTTGGCTCCGAAATGTATGCTACGATTTTTGTATGTGGGGCGCAAATATGGCGACCGGAAGTTGCTCGCTCGCTCGCTCGTTCGTTCGAAACTTGTTTCTGGTATTCTCACTCTCTCACTCTCTGACTGTCTCTGTCTCTGTCTGAATCTCTCTGTATATTTTGCATACCGCAACTTGCAAGTCAGTTTTGGATCTGCGTTTGAGCTTGAGTTTGAATTGAAAGTTGCATTTGAATTGTTGCCTTAATAAATTGAATCTACTCCGTATATTGCCTGTCTCGTTCTGATACTCTCTGTATTTACATTTGACGTGCTGCCTGAATGGAACAAAAACAAAACAACAAAAAACTTATCTGTATTTTGTTTTTTTTTTTTTGTCTTTCATTCCATTGTTTTCTTATTTTCGTTTATATACATACATATATATTCGTCTCTGTCTCTGTCTCGGTACTGAAACTTTAACTAATTTGCAACTGTGTTGATTTACATTTTTGTACAGTCATTTCGTTGATGGTTGTTGTTGTTTTGGTTTCTCACTTACTTTCTGTACTCTCTGTAACGAGCAGGCTGTTGTTAAAGCGCGGGCGTGGGCATGGGCGTGGCTGTCCATCAAGCTGGATGCTTATGCTAATTCAGTGTATATTGAAACCTTTTACGTCTATCAATTATTTGTGTAAATTCGAAACTTAACTTTGTTTAATTTTAACTTCCATTTTTCCGTTTGTGTATACATTGTGAATATATTCTGAATTATTTGTATATATACATAGATGTGCCTGAGCATTGCTATAAGAGTTGTGTAAGAGCTGTATAAGAGCTGTAAGTAAAGGTCAGAGCAAGTGCTTCGATTGCTGTTCAACAACATCGCTGGTCTCTACAACTTTGTATTACTTCACGAATATCTATTTGTGATAATTAACTATATATACATATTTATTTGAGTGGTTTTTATTTGTATTCGCTACGGCAAGCTCGAGTTTCCATATGTATATTTGTTGTTTCTCAACTGCTCAATTTTTAAGCTAACTGACGTTCAATTTAGGAATGTTGAACACACACACACCTGACACACAATTGATATAGTACATCTCACACAGCCTCTAAACATCTGTCATTGATATGTATTCTGCAAAAAGAGAAAAACATGTAAATTCCACAAAAATTATTCATTATATATCCCGATCGTTCTCAGTTGTTGATTTCAATTTTGAGTTATCAATTTCTTCTTTTCCTGTCCTCTTTGAACGGTGTCTAAAAAAACAAAAGCAAAAATACACACACACTTACATATATACACATACTACTACACATATGCGTTGAGTGTATTTTCGAATGTTTGTGCTTATATTTGTTACTGAAATTCTCGTTAAGCGCGCATCTCACGCTACGATTCATATAGAGCTGTTTCACACATACATATACATACGTTACACACACTCATACATTACTGTGCATATATGCTGTATTTATATCATGTGTGTATTTTCCGTTTCTCCATTTCATGTGCGAACAACAAATATTATATATAAACTATATATATATGAAAATTAAAAAAACAAAAAAAAAAAAAAACGAATAAATTAATACAATTTGCAGCTTGCACGGAGCATGATCGTGAGTACACGTTATCTTATTTCGGAATTTTTCAATTGATTTTATTTGAATTTTGAACTCTCTGCCTTCCGCTTTTACCTACTCACACACTCACACACACATATACTCTGCTGATGTTAATTTCTTTATGTTAATGTAATTTGTATTTTTATTTACAAATAAAGGAGACATTTCTGTTCGCTGTTCGCGTTCTAATTGGATTTGATGTACATGCGAATACTTGATTGATTCATAGACGTATATCAAATATATTCACATAATATTCATACTCTAGCTGTCTCTCTCTCTCTCTCTATATATATATTTGTATAAGATGTTTGCGCTATGTTTTCATGGCTT
Source organism: Drosophila navojoa (assembly GCF_054131105.1). Classification (NCBI taxonomy): domain Eukaryota; kingdom Metazoa; phylum Arthropoda; class Insecta; order Diptera; family Drosophilidae; genus Drosophila; species Drosophila navojoa. The sequence goes on along the minus strand of NC_142892.1, from coordinate 8,519,368 downwards.
TTGCTCTATTGGGTAGCTTCTTCTCGCTGCCGCTCTGTCACTCTCTGTATAATTTCGTTTGGTTGTTTGTATATGTATCAGCTATCGTTAACAGCTCATTCAATCAGCCCAGCTGCTATGCATAGGCACACACACACTCACACACACACACACACACATAAGCATAAGCCACATTCACATCATTGTACATATAGTACTTGTATATATGGCACATCTAAAATATATATATATATATATAGACATATATATGTATATGTACTCCGCACAGCTCGCAGATAATGAAGCGGCCATGGTGATAAGCTTTAACTAATCTTCCAAAGAAATCTCCTTTATTGTACTCTCAAAAACAGGGTGGCTCCATGCCCAACACCTCGAGCAGCGTCCCGTTCTTATTGTCGTCCAGCATGCAGTCGATACGCTCGCGTCGCACCTCGACGGTCTTGTCATCGGGTCCGCTCGGGTCTGGATCTGGCTTGCTGCAGCAGTTGGGATCTGGAATGGTAAGACAATTAACTTCCGTATCCGGTACGGTTAGTCCTGTGCCGCTGTTGCGGGTCAATGGTACGCGCAGCAACAACAGCAGCGTCCGAAAGTGTCCGTCACTCAATATAACATTCAGTCAATAATATAATCTGAACGAAATCGGCGAGGCGCAGCCCTCGGCTGATTTTCACAATTACAATAACAATTACAATTACAACAACTACAACAACAGAAATGTGCGCTACAGAGCACAGCAACGAAACCTCAATTTGAACTTGAATGCGCCAAAATATTGAAAGATTCGACAAAACAGAAACTGAAAAGCGAAAATTGAAATGAAAATGCAAATGAAAATGAGAGAAATTCTTGAAAAGTTGTATGCAAAAAGGGGCAGAGGGTAAAATGAAGCAAAATCCAAATATATTTCTATATGTATACTTATAATTTACAATATACTATATATATATATTATATACATATATATCTAGTTTAGTTTAATTATTAATTAAAATTAACTACTAACTAAAACATATTTGACAATTGTGTAAGAAATGTTGTTTTTTTGTATTATTATTATTATTGAAATTAATTATAGATTAAAACGCATTCTTATCTATGTACAATAAATATTAATGTCGCATTATAAAAACATATCTGATAAATCGTAACGAATATATATTTAAATACATATATATTGACATATATGTTTATATAACATACATATTATTAGTAATTGGTAGCTATATATTATCATTATTATTATTATTATTATTATAATTGTACCTAGTTATTATTTGTTGCTGCGTAATATCCATTCCAACACACAGACACACACACACACTCACATCGAAATTTGAATAAAATATTTCTCATTCAAGAAATTATATGTCATAAAAAAAATGCTGCGCGTTTCTATGTTGAACTAAATTATTCATTACAATTGACAGATTTTTTACTCAGACACCCATACACACACACACACATATATATATATATATATATATCTGTATATATATATATACTCAACATCCCAAACCGTAGTTTAAAGTAGTTTTTAATGTTCGAAACGTGATGTTAGTTTTATTTCTACTTCTTATTGTCGTCAAATCGATTGCTCTTAAGACCTAGATTGTACTTAGGCCAACTGACTTACAGTTAGTTAAGCACATGCACTAAAAGTTGACATAATCTAAGCTTAAGCTGACATTTGTGACAATCGCAACATTTGATTGATTTCTCCTTCGCCCCTCCAGAAAGTGGTTTTATATAACTTGGATGGTTATGCTCCATAATTGAATGTAAATATAAATGGAAATATGACTTAAATGCTTAATTTTAATTTGATTTACAAATTTACTTGTTTGCTTCGAATCGCATGTGTTTTTTTGCTAACATCTAAAGTATATAAATTACATATCGAAGAGTTTTCAAACTCAAAATTGAAGTCGGTTTAGTAAGTGAAACTTTCGTCTTGGAATTGAAGCAAAGTGATAGACAACACTTCAAGAATTATATAGATAGATGTCATTAAGAGAGAGAGAGAGCATCTTAAGAAGATTCTCAATACTTTGCGTATGTGTGAAAAATACATATATGTATATTCGATATACGATAGATTTTAATAGGAGAATTTAAACATTTTTCTTCACTTTGCTAAAAATATAAAAATATATAAATATATATATATATGATACATGATAGATTTTACTTAACAACAAGAGATTCTAAATACCTGAAAAATTTAACAAATGTTCAAGAATTGTAATATGAATTTCTTGAAACTACACAAAGAGAGTTCTTAATATTTTTCAGGAAAATGCTCAAAATTGGGAATACATAGCACTGTGATAAAAGTGTATCATGTGGTAGTGTTGGCCACACCAATTAGGTAAACTTGGGAAGGGTATTATTCAATTCCAAGAACGAGTTCCTGTTAAGCGACTTCAGCAACATATTTAAAGCATGCTCAGTTTCGGTGTTAAAAATACATACATACATATATGTATATTCATGCATCTATTGTGATTGTCTGAATGCACTCGTAATACTCGTATTTGTATATATGAATTGAAATGAATTGTTATTGTATATCTAAAAACTATCTAACTTGACTTGCCGTTTTACTTTCTGCCCATCTGATTGCACAAGAATATATATAGTATATATATATACGGATATATATAAGTATATATGTATATATATATATTTGTATGTAAATATTTGGAAATACAACTAATGCAATGTTAATAAGAGAAACGATGTGAATAGGAGTAGAGATTATGAAATCTAAGTACTGGAACTGTCTACACTCGTTTTTGAATGACTGACACTGGAGGCGTATAGCCAAAACTGAAGGCGCTGCTAAACTATAATTTAAACTTAAAAGCTAAACTCCTTAGCTGAAACTAAAATTAAAATTAAATCTATAAACTGACTAACGATGATATGATATGCATTTGTATTTCTAACCGAACTCAATTTACATTTAAGTCTCTGCGAATTTATTGTACTTGTAACTTTAGTCGTGTACCATCGTATATATACTATATATATACTTAATGTTTAGAATATTGCTTTGATTGCCTTTGTGCTTGATTTTTGTTGTTGTGAAGCCCCGCAGCATCCACGCCCCCATTCAATACTCTCTGTGTGCATTCGTATGTTTGTTTAGCTATTCGAATTGATTTCTTTTGTTTCTGTTTATTTTGTACACATCTATTGTCAGTATAAGATATATATTTAAACTACTTCGAAATGTGCCTTAAGAGTTGAACGTTTTTGCATTCTGTGCGGGAACTCTATGTACATATATATATATAATATATATATACATATATATATATATATGATTGGAAGAATATGAATACGTTTTATTAAAATATTTAAATATATATATTTATTTATTTATGAATAAATGTTAAGTATTCTTTAAGTCCAGGGTAGCAAACCAAATCCAAAACCAAGTCACACTACGCCCGTCTCCTACCCAACAATTGTACCTTAGTAGTGGTTTTTTAGACACACATACTCATGCTACACTACACTCCCCATTTTTCCATTGACATCTACTCTCGACTGACACACTCAACCATTCAAGCCTTCCCACCCAACACGTGGAAACCTATAAAAATGTAACATTTAAACATATATTAAAATATTCGATGTGTAGTTTTGAATTGTAAGCGATCTACATTTATACATATACATATATCTAAAGCAGATCCCAAAAACCCTGGGAACCTTGCGTTCCGTAGTCGTATGTGTGCATGAACTCTGTTCCCAGTAAAATCCTCTAAAAACATCCTCCAAAAACAATCGAGTGCCAAGTAAAGATCCTAAATTCGTTAGTCGTTGTCCTTTTTTTATGCTATGTACTATATATTGATATATACATGTTTATCGTGTGTATCCGCCAAGTTTTCTATTCCATCCAAATAATTCTGAATCCCTAGATACATATTTATGAATTTTTTCGTATCGATGTCAGCTAAACCTGTAAAAACCCAGCCGTATTTCGTAGTTATCGAGCAATAGCCAACCAATATATTTCCTTCCATTTGATATCGTAGAAACATCTCTATAGTTTATATTGAAGATCGTGTGAAAACCTTAAAATTGATGGACTAATTAACTTTATTACAGTATCAACTATTCTCCGGACGTAACTAAAAAGATACAAGAAATAAAATTACTTAATCTAAATATATATATTGAGTATATATTTTTAAAGCAATTTCGGTCCATTAGAAACACCAATAATCAGCTTATATTAGCGCTATATATGTATACAATATTTACACATTAAACAAACATTGTAAGCATCAGTCACAAAAAAGAAAAAAAAAAAAAAAAATTCATAATTATCTATATTTGAAATGAATTTAAATGTTATTAGAGAGCAAACAAGAAACAACTACAAAGCATATATAAATAATTTTTGTGTATTTAGATGAACCCACAAATGTGTTGAACACATTCCAAAATCACAACAACAAACACAACAACAGAAAAATACAAATACAAAAACAACACACTACTAACACAAGTGCTAAATGCAATCAATCTGAACGCAACAAAAATATATAATATCAACATCTAGCTACATGTCGACTACTTAATACATTAACTAAATATATAAACGATAAATATCATATACCAACAGAATCATATACCAATATTTTTAGAATTATTTAACGTTCATATTACATATACATATCTACTCATGGCTAACATATTTCTATGTGAACTCCATTAGAATATCGGGAGTGTCATTTCTTAACTAATCCAACTATAAATCCTGACCGAGTCGGTCAAAAACCATTTTACTTTTCGTGAAAAGAGTTGCATATTTATATATATACACATCACTATTTACCTACATATATAAAAGGAATCATGTACCTATAGCGTACCTACTTAAGAGCAGATAATACTAAACACTCTGACACAAAATAATTAACATATACATAAATCGATATATCATATTATCGCCCTGTTAAATTTCATATTTTTGATGGCAAAATGAATACATTAACCAGATAATCATAAAACAAATTTTAAATACTAGACCAAGTATCATCCATATTTAACCCTAAAAAAATGTTTAGAAAACTACTACTAAGGTAAATACACAGACATGTAACCAAAAGAAAATAAGTTTTAACTCGTATTACATGAGAATTCTGGAAGTCAATTTGTATAGTATATATATGTATGTATAGATATATATACACATATATAATTTGAAAAACGAGCACTAAACACAATATTAAAAAGCCATAATGAAATGAAAATAATTATTATTGTTGTAGTAGTGTTTTAGCAAATATATATACATATATATATATATATGATCTGTCATCCAGCAGAACAACACGAACGGGACAATCAAAATTCTATTGACGCTCTTACTTTATGTATGAAAGTTGATTGAAAATATATACATATATGACAAATTTATGTTGTTGTTGTTGTTGTTTTTTGTTAATTTGTTAAATTTAATGAAATGATTCTCAAATCAAATAGGTTTATAATTGACTCCAGCAAACAATCAAACATGCATCAAATTTGTTTTCTCTTTGATTTATATTCAATTTATTTGGGGTTCTATAACAAGCATATCTGATATTATTTTCTAGTGTAAAAATATATTATAGATTAAATTAATTTTAATTAAAACTTATGTAAACAACAAAAAATAAAAGAGGGGAAAACCAAAAAGCTCAAACTGGACTGAACATTTAAGAATTATATTATTATTATATTGTATTATTAACGAAAGAAAATAAAAAAGAAAAAAAGAAAAAAACAAAGAAACTAAATAGTAATATTAAATGAGTATTTATATATGTATGTATCTCTGATTGTATGTATGTATGAACACTTCTGTTTTTATATATGTGTAACACCTATTGTAAAAGAAAAGAAAAACCAAAACCAATGGCGTATCAAATCAACTCTGTCTCTTGTGATCTATTTGTGATGCTATGAGAGATGCAAATAGCACTCAACTCTTTTTATGCCTGTTAACGTTTTAAACAATACTCTACACTCTATTCTATACTTAGACTATGCAATACATTTTGGCATTACTCTTGCGAGAACAACTCTTGAAAACAATCATGCACAATAAATAAAAAAAAAACCGAAGATGAAACTATAAATTAAAAGCCAAATTTAAATACTTATATATATACATATTCTATCATATAGACTACTTCAAGTAAATTGTGTGAAATTTCGTAAGCCCCTTACTTAGATTTTAAATGTGCTAACAACTATTTATACATAGAAATGTACTTAAATTATGTATGTATGTATTAATTATCTTACAAATACGTACTATGGGAAAAGACATATACAAGATGCAGGCAGCCTATACACCTAAGTAGGATTGAGATTGAGATTGAGCAACTTTAACAGTTTTAAGGATTGTGACAAAATGTACGCGTACAATTTAACTCGACAAACAATTGAATTTAAATGTTTAATAAATATGTGTGGATATAAATATGCTTGAGTATCATTTTTATGTACAGTCCTTAAGCTATTCATCTAAAAACAATGGATCCAAGCTGCATTTGTTTGGTTCCGCCTCATAGTTATACTCATTCCGCTCGTACAGCTTCTCTCCCATGCTCCGTACCACTTTATCGGAATGATCATTGTTGGCCTCTTCAATGAGCAGCTGAAAACAAGGCATTACTAATATGAAACGAAAGTGCATAGAAGTTTCTTTACCTCAATTTCCCGTGCAAGAAATGCTTCGCTGGCGTCGCTTAACCTCTTCTGCGCCTGTCCAGTTAAGGCATTCTCAAGAAAGCCGTATACCTCACTGAAATCACAACATAAATATCTATGTACCCTTAAACTGGCTATGCAACTTGCCTCAAGTCGATGCCTCCCAGCTGTTCCGGCTTTGGTTGCACCTCCGTGCGCACTATGCTATTTATTACGGCTGCTGCTTCGTATTCACACAGATTCGACAATTCCGCATTGTTTAACAGCTCTAGCCACTGATTTATGTGTCTTAGGCAAACCGACTCGCATTCCTGATTCCCACGCACCTCAGCATCCTTGTAGGCTTGGCATATGTACTCTATATATCCATATAATAATTTCATTACTTAGCTGAACAAGAAGCAAATGCTAGATTGTTTACTTATGGCCTTCTCCTGATTTTTTCGCCTTGACCTCACGACGGTCTCCAAATTGGCATGCGTACAGCCATGTTTCTGTAAATACTCCAGTACGAGGCGTTTCAGATAGTTTGGTATCATAATGTCCGATTTGTTTTTGATTAAATCGTCACTGTCCGTTTTAATGGGTATATTCTGATCCATCTTGTTGAATTACAAAATTCACTTCTGTTTGCACGCCGAACAGCTGTTGCGCATTGGAACTGCCCACTCGTTTATGCAGCCCTGGTCGCTGCATCACAGTAGTGCTAAATAAAGATTTTCCAATAAATTTTGTGCATAATTAACGCCGATTATGTTTGTTGTATATATACCTAATTATTTTTAAATTTAAAATAATTATTATAGGATTGCCAATAGGCATACGGTTGCAAATGATGTCCAGATCCACAATGAATTACTCGCATTTGCTTAAGCGTTTTGTTGCACGGTGTGATTTGCAGCACTAATCATATGGTTGCAGCACATAGATATGGTTAGTGTTTGCAAGCATCGAACAGTGTTAGAATACGAGCGAGATTGAACGGACGCGCAATTACACTGCCCGCAGCCACTGCCAGCAAAGTTGGATGATTAACTCCCTTTGTTTCAAATGAAATCTTATCAAAAAGCATAAGACTTAGCTAATTTTATAGTTTAACCACTAAGTGCAATAATAATTTGCTTTTGAAAAAATAAGGATCAACTTTTGCAAGAGAACAAAAGAAGTCAACGAAGCCAGTGACTCATTTCGTCAGTAATTTCCAATTCGACTTCCATTTCCATTGATATTGCCATTGTCATTGTCATTGCCATTGTCACTGCCTGTTGCGCTGCGTCCGCATTGCGTTCAACAAACGAAACGAAACGAACTGAAAATAGAATTAACGTCCTCGAACTCGAGGCTCCATATATAGAGAGATCGTTGCACAGCATGGAGGAAGTGAGAGAGCAAGAGGTCGCTCAAGTGCAAGAGCGGGAGATTGGCATGCAGCAGAAGCACCGCCAACACATTTACAAAAACATAGAGAAGCTTATCAGAATCACCGACTACAATGTTATAATGACGGAAACCGTACGCAGAGGTCTGCTGTCGCCCGTGATGCGCCGCAACATTGAGGTTCTGCAGTTTATGGGACAATATCAGAATGAGGAGGAGGTGCAGCTAGATCGGAGCCGAAAGTACTTTGAAAAGATTACAAAGCGTGGACCCACTGCCTATGCAGAGCTGAAGGCTATTCTTAGGAGTTTGAAGTACATTGAAGCATTGCGTATACTAGAAGAGATCGACCCACCGAACAATGAGTTCGTATCGTTGAGCCGTGCGCATTCCAATAAATCCACGGATATTGTTGACAATCGTGTCAGTGAACCGCCCGACGATCAGCCAAGTGTTAGTAGGAAAATCGTAAGTAGATCCACTTTAAGCCCTCGGATTTGTAAGTAAACTATATGTCCCTTGCAGGTCTTGCATAATGATGCAGATGGTCCTTTAAAGCCCTTCGTTGGGGAATTGAGTGGCCAAAATCGGCAGGTTATCAAGTCTACTCGGATTCACACTGACAATGTGCTGGGCGCATACACCATGAAGTCGAAGCACAATCGCGGCGTTCTCTTCATTGTGAACATCATTGACTTCCCGGATCCCGGAAAAAAACGAAATGGTGCAGATATAGACAGTGAATCGTTGATACACATCTTCCGTGAAATTGGATTCACGACGTTCTATTACAAGAATCTCAATCAAACGGAGTTCTTCAAGACGCTCCACGAACTAACTAACTCGGATTATGTGCGCGATACAGAGTGCTTTGTCATGGTGCTGATGACGCACGGCGAGCGCATCGAGGAAGTGGACAAAGTGATCTTTAGCGATAACTCTGTGATCAATGTGAAGACAATCATCAATCACTTCCAGCCTGGAAGTTGTCCCCATTTGCTACACAAGCCCAAGGTGCTTATATTTCCATTTTGTCGTGGCGAGACTCCAGATCATGGAAAGTATTTAACCCACTCATTGAACATGAGGATGACGAGCTTGCGCATTCAAACCGACGGCATGCCTTTTGACAATGTGCCAACACTATCGGATATTTTGGTATGCTATGCCACAATGCCCGGCTTCCAGACCCATCGGGATCCCGATGAAGGCAGCTGGTACATTCAAAAGTTCTGTGATACAATGGCCGAGCATGCACACGACACCTCGTTGGAGGACATTCTGAAAAAGACGCAGGCGTTGGTGGGCAACATGCGTACCAGGCATGGCCACTTGCAGATGGGCGCCTACGACAACCTGGGCTTCAATAAGAAGCTCTACTTCAATCCGGGCTTCACCGACTAGATTACTCTCTATATCAATTGACGAGCACAAATGGAAGCGTTCCCATTCGACTGAATTGCATTTATACTTGTCGTCTCATTTTGTATATGTAATTATATTTTAAATTGTATATTAATGTTCTATTGTCCCCTCCATGTTTGCCAGTACTATATACTCCATGTATTGTTTTATTTTTTATAAATACAAACTATATTTTGTATAACTATATCTAGTTTCTATTAATACTTCTAAGTTTCGTCAAATTCATCAAGTTCTTCTAAATGGGACAACTGTAGTTTGCCGGCAGCCCGTAGATTTGTTTGACTTGGGCTGTGTTGTTTCTTTGGCTTCTTAGTGGACTTCTGGCCAATCACATATTCAGGCATCACCAGCTTGGAGCCGCGCAGCTGTGGCTTGTCCAGCTCTACATCATCCACCTCGCTTTCCCTCAGCTGCTTGAGATTGCGATTCAATTTGCTGGTCTTTTTGAACTCAATCTTAGAAGTTGTTCGTGTGCCTGCCTCATCCATGTCGTCAGTGCCATCCGAGTCGGCATCTCGCTGTGCATCCATCTGCCTTAGAAAGGACAATGCGGCCGCTGCGTTAGTCTGATCGGATATGTCTACATCGGAGAGTGAATATTTCTTCCATTTGTGTGGATTGATTTGATAGTCTGGCGTCTTGCGCGGCTTCAGACATCGCCCAATAGGTAACTCTGGCTTCTTGAAAATGCTCTCCTTGCCTCGCATGCGGCGCAGCTTCCCATCCTCGACTTCATTGCCAGCTTCAATGCTGCGACCCTGCCGATATTTCATTACCGGGTTCCTATTCTTTTCCTCCTCCAGTGCTACGACTGTGTACTTCGATTTGCTTTGATCTAGGGCCGTGCCCTTTAACTCTTTGCTGGCATCATCGAGACAGGCAAAGAGTGCATCGCGTTTCGCACTAAATTCCTGCATTTCGCTTTGTTTATTTCTTGATATTGTGTATATTTGTAAAACGTGCTGCCAACTTATTTTCAGTGAACAGCTGTTTCTCGATTGCGAATGGGGCATTTCCCAACACTAATTAGTGCCGGTGTATAGCAAGTGGCGAAAAGTGTGCGTGCTCCGCGAAAAGTATAGTATATCAACAATATCAAGGTGATTATATTTATAAATTAACATAATATTGTAGTAGCTGCATTTGAAAGTGTGTATTCATTGTCAGCAGCACCGTTAAGTAGATGTTGCGTTAGCGAGTACGTACTCAGGCTATTCCATGTGACTCGCCGCAAATTAAGTGTGCTGCACACACAATCACACTTAACTCAATATTATAGTAAACCAATTATCTCATAATTTAGGATAATTGAGTGAAGTTTTATTTGTAATTCGTACATGTTTAGATATTTCACATTTGTATATTCCAATGGGAATTTCAATACTGTTTGAGGAGTCAGCGTGAGGCAACTCTGGGTGCAGTGTTGGAAAACAAAAACTGACAGCTGCGTCACAGCTGTTGTGTATTTGGAAGCATGTATTTATTTCATTCAATCGAAACGGAAACGTGAACAAATTCTGTTTTTATTTATATGCCAGCAGACTAAATGTGCGAAAGCAATTTCCAAAGTCAAAGACTGTGATTATTTGTGATATTTAGCATGTCCATTCAAACGGGCCTGGCGTTTATATTCACAATATTAGCTTCCGTTAGTATTGTAGCTGCCATTATTTTGTTGGGTAAGGCGGCGGAAACTGAACTCTGGGATTAAACATTGTGCTTACATTATATTTTTGAATTAATTGTTTTATATTTCAGGCTGGTTTTTGATTTGGAAGGCATTTCTATCCAAATTTCGGTTGGTGCGTGAACTGCTGGGACAAGAGGAACTGGAGGAACCGCAGTTGGTTGGTGGAGAGCAAAATCAAAACGTTCGAGCACGTAAAGCGCGACGTGACTAAGCACACATACACATACGCGCATTTCCATTTACATACATAAGCGTACATAGTTTGGATCCAAAATGAACATCCGATGCGCCAAGCCTGACGACCTCATGACCATGCAGCATTGCAATCTGCTTTGCTTGCCGGAGAACTATCAAATGAAATACTATTTCTACCATGGCTTGACGTGGCCCCAGTTGAGCTACGTTGCGGAGGACGACAAGGGCAACATTGTTGGCTATGTGCTGGCCAAGATGGAGGAGCCGGAGCCCGGAGAGGAGAGTAAACACGGACATATTACCTCGTTGGCGGTTAAGCGTTCCTATCGCCGTCTCGGCCTTGCCCAGAAACTAATGAACCAGGCCTCACAGGCCATGGTCGAGTGCTTCAATGCTCAGTACGTTTCGTTGCACGTTCGCAAAAGCAATCGCGCCGCTCTCAATCTCTACACAAACTCGCTTAAGTTCAAGATCATCGAGGTTGAGCCAAAATACTACGCAGATGGAGAGGATGCCTACGCTATGCGCCGCGACCTGCGCGAGCTGGCGGAAGACGACGGCAAGCCCAAGAGCAAGGACGGAGGCGACGAGGTGTCGGCGCACGATCACAGCAAACACTTACACAGAGGCGCACACAATCACAGCGGACATGATGGTCATTGCTGCTGAATGAATGAAGATACAAATGAAATACTTACGTAGAAAGGACTAAGGATGTGCGTGTAGGATGCGTTTTTATAGTTGTGCATTTTTGTGCGATTAGGTTTTTGTATTTATGTAATAAATAACACATAAAGCGCAGTTAAATTAAACGGAAATGACAAAACATATATTATATCTATGTCTTACCACTAATCGTCTGGTGGAAAATCCCATCACCTTTCTTGGACTCTCCCTAGCGGCGGCGACTTTCGCGCCAAAACTATATGGGCTGCAATTCTTCCTACATTTGTTGGGCTTATTTGCAACTGTTCCCAGTGGTTTCCAGTGCTATAATAATGCGCGAAGCTTTCAAATATCCCCATATTGTGGTACTTTGTGGAAGTGAGAGGCATCAGCGCAGCGCAGAGTCGGCCAGCCGCAACAGCTGTTTGGGGCCTGGCACGTGCACAGGCTTGGCGCCAAAGCAAAACAAGTGAGAGAATTTCCTTGCCGCTGCGAGAGCTGTTCCCATCCAATCACAGCTGTGTGTTGTCAAACGTCAAAGTGATGCTGCTGCTTGCGCTGCTGCTGTTGCTGCTGCCGCTGCCATTGCTTCGGCTTCAAGCGCTCGACGTAAGCGACGTTAGTTCGTGAGGCGCTGGCTGAGCAGTAACGTCACGGTCACGGGTAACGGTACCTTTGAGACAACCGTATCCATTCCTAACGTCGAACAGAACGTGCGTTGCAAAAGTGTTTATAAAGCATTTATCAAACAAATTATAATTTGCCAGCCCCGCTGCTTGAATAAAAGTATTGAAAAGTGCTGCGAATGTAAATATTTAGATTCTCTGAGCGTGCGAATATTAAATTGAACTGATGTGAATTTAATGTGGAATACGCTTTAATCAATAAGCTATCAGCAGGCGGCAAAATATGTAAAGTATGCTAACTTCAAAGACGCAACACACACACACAGCCACACGCACTTGTATATGTGTGTATCAGTGAAGCGGCGCCCACTTTGCGGCAAAGTGCAGTGTGAAACGCCAAAGTGAGGAGATGTTGTGAGACAAAAAAGGGACTCGAAAGCAGCTGTTATTGTTATTGTTGTTGCTGTTGCACAAACGGGGTCAAAAGTTCGTGTGTAAGTGAGCCCCCGACACTGTCTGCCTAATTTCGCCGCATCCACTAACTAACAGCACTAATACTTGTTAAAAGCTCTCAAGTGCTCGCGTGTGTGTGACTGACTGACTGTTGGTGTGTGAAAGTCCGGGGGAGAGAGTGAGAGAGGGAGAGAGAAGACGCTGGCCAGACAAAAGCGTCAGACAAGTGCGCCAAAATAGCCTACGGATAGACGCACACACACACACACACATTCAACTGAGAGTGGTGTAAAAACACAGTTGCACACACACACACACACACACACGCACACTTATGCTTAGATCTTCATATGTATTTATATATGTGTGGCAACGTAAAGACAAACTAGGCCAATTCGCGAGTGAGACAAAAAGCCAAAAGGAAAGTGCAACAAAAAGTAGCAAAAAATAAAAAATAAAGAAGGAAAAAGGCAAAAAGAAAACTTCTGCCACATTTGTCAATGACTGAGGCCAACGACTCGCGTGACTCGAGGCATAACAATAACCGACTGCTGTCCCGCTCTCTCGGTCTCTGGGTCGCTCTCTAGGTAAGTCAGAAGCCGCCTTCACTTCAAAGCAAACTTCAGCAGCGAGTGTAATGACATTTGTCAACGGCATAATGCCGAATGCTGACACTGCCTCGCACTATGCCACGCCCCCACAGCTCATAGTCATAATCATCATCATCGTCAGCGCCATCGCCATCATCATTATGATGATGATTGTCCTCATTATGGTCTTTGTCACTGTCAACAGGAGTTTAGCTGCGTCTGTCAGGCGCAGCGTCAGCCATCGCATCATTTTTAAGCAAACATTTGCTTGCCACCTCCTTCTTCCCTTCCCCTTCCTCTACCTCCTGTGCTGCTTCAAGTGTTTAGTACTCTCTGTTGGCCTAGTAGTACGTGTTGGCCTAGAGAGGATGTCAACAACTTTTACTTGGCAAGCGTATGTTTGCCCGTTTGTTTCTGTCATGTTGATCAAATTTCCAGGGCTGGCAAAGCAGTCCAAAACTCTTTGGGGAAAACGGCCGGCCAGGCGGATACCGCTACCGCCTCCGATTTCATTGAGCGCCGCCTGCACGACTAATTGATGCCCATCGCACGCGCAACTCTAATTAAAGTTATTTAGCTAGTCGGCATCATCATCAGCTTCGTCCTCTACGTCGTCATCCTGGCGCTGCAATTTTTCATTTTCCACTCGGACTTGGTCTCGGTCTTGGTCTGTCCTACCCCGCCCTGTCCTGCCCTGCTCGCTTTGAGTGTTTATGGCTTCAATTCAATTAAACAACTGGGTCAGCTGCGGCCGTATTGGCAATGGCTAGGATCAGCCTCTAGTTCTTCGACTGGCTGGCAAAAATCAGCTTGCCGCATAATTAATTTCCAGTCAATGCATTCAGCTAGCCGAGCCGAGGGGAAAAATAATAAAAAAAAAAAAGAAAATCCCACACATATTCCCTTTTGTGTGAAAATTGCATATTTTAAAAGCGCGAGTCGGAATTAAATTGATGAAATGCCAGCGGCTGAATATATAATGCATGCTAATATAGTCCAAAGTCATCTTAATTACACAGATATAGCGCATTAAAAATGATTTATGGGAAAGACTATTAGGATCAACAAACGCTATTCAGAATGCAAGGAAATGCAGGAAATTAAAAGATTATTAGGTGTAGATTATAGAATAGTCTGAGAAAGTTATTGTGCAGATGAACTCTTGTCTAAGATATGTTTTTAGATCTGCAGGAGGAAATGTTACCCAGACAGATAAGACTCTCAAGTGATCGAGGTAGATCCAACTGATGACTGAGCATTACGAATTCAGCTTCAAGCTGTACTAGCCATAGATAATGAATATATATGTACTTATGTATATAGATTCAACCACAGCAACTGATAGCTGCCATAAGAAGAGCTTAAGCCGATGAGCTCTACTATTGTAAAAATAAAACAACGCAAAAGTTTTTCCAGGCTTGGGCAGAAAATAATATCAGGAAGTGGAAAATGTTTCGTACATTTATTTAGAAGTCAATCCCTGACAAGCGCTCATGTCAATTTTCGTTGTTCGAACTCAAAATCGAAATCAAAATCGGCGCCCGGAAGCAACAGACCGCATTAAATTGCTGAACCCACACTATTTGCTGTTGATGCTGTTGCTGGATTTTTTTTTTATCGAAGGACGTGTATTTATGAATTAGAACTTTTCGCCTGTGTTGTTTGTGGACACAGCAAAAGAGAAGAAGTAGAAGACGAAAAAAAAGAAACAATAAATAGACAACGACATGAAATGTCCATTAAAAAGCGTTCGCTTTTTATTGCAAGTTGCGGCTTGTTTATGAGGCGATTAGTTTTAGGGGAAAGTAGAAAGTGCTTATTCATTAAATGTATAGAAAATGAAGGGGCGGAGGACAGCAGCTGAAGTTGAAGTTTTGCGATAAGTTTAGCAACATAATTTCGCAGCAATGAATTGGACTTTACGTCCAATATTTATCTACCAATCGATTTAAATGTCAAGCTGAATTAGTCCTGCGGGAATCGAAGTGTGAAAACTTTGCGCCCAGGCAAAAGTTTACTCGGCCCGAGCAAAAAACACACCAAAAGTTGATCAATGAAATTAAAAAGATTTATGATTTCGAGTTTTGTGTAAGTTTCAAATGAATAAATCCAAAAATGTTGCCCCAGAACACACACAGACACGCACACGCACACACACACACACACGCACACACATAATGAAAGCCACGTCGCTTGGGGAGTTGAAGTTTTCAAGTGTCATCCATGGCAGCCGGCTGATCCTGCTCCTCCAATTACTTTGAATTGCAGCCATTTGGGTTAATGCGCGGACCCAGGTTCACCATTGAATTGCTGCCAATAAAAAGGGCCAAGAAATAAAAATACGGCAAAAAATAAGAAAATAATAAAATAAGAAAACTTGTAATAATCAGCAAACAAAAGCGCGTTACATTCTATTAAAATCGAAAGAGGTTCAGCTCTCACACACACACACACACACACACACACACACACACACGGACACAAAGGAAAGTCAAGTGAAATACAAATTATGTTAATTTAAAGTGAAGGTTCACCCGAAAATATTGAGAAGAAACTGTCGAAAGTGTTTAAACGCATTCAACGCAATGCACACAGAGGGCAACAAAGGCGCAAAAGGGAGCCGCATTTGGCCAAGCTTCACTTAACCGAATTTTCAAGTAGGTCCTGCCGCCCAATCCTTTGCCTTCCCTCTGCTCGCTAGCAGCCCTTAGTGGACCCGCTTCCGGCTGCCTTTGCGGCGGTGACTTACGGTTTGTTTGAACAAAGCCTCGACCGGGTTCAAGTGGCCAACTCCAGAATGAATACGAAACGCAAAAAAAGAAAGAGGAGAAGGAAATGGGACAAGGGAACAATGGAGCACTCTCTGCTTGCTGGGGTCCATTCTTTGGCAAAATTAAGGCTTAGGCACGCTAATTTTTGATGTTGCCCCAATGCAGCTGGCCACGCCCATTAATAAGACGGCAACATTTGTTTGCATTTGTCTTTGCGAAAGGAAAAAAATGAAATGTGTTCCAGGCAGAGAGTCGCAACAATTGTTGCTGCTGCCTTAAAATGGAAGCTGTTGCCCTGGGGCGTGGCTTAGAGAGTTGCTGCTGCTGCCAGATGTTTCTTTAATAGACACACCCACTCTCACACGCACGCACACACGTTCACAGACACTTAGAGCGAGACGAAAGTGTGACAAAAAATGGGCGCAAAAATAAACAAGCCGCTTGTCGCTTGCCGCTCGCTGAGCCCTTTTGCTTATCGCTGCCGTTATAGTTACCGTTATCCCAAAAGACACTGCAAGAAATCGTTGAGATTGGTATCGTGTATAACTAAAATAAAAACTGTTGGCCATTTAGTTAATGTAAATGTGTATTAGTGGATCAAGACAAAAAGATTAACATGAAGATGAAATTAAGGCTTATGATAATTCAATGAAGTATATCTACTGCATTGTAGTTTATTTATATAGAATATCTACATATATATAGCTGATCTGCACTAGAAATTATTTCTCTCTCTCTCTCTCTCTCACTCTCTCTCTCTCTCAGAGTTTTCTTTCTGATTTTATGCCCTCAAGTCTCCCAGTTGAAAAATCTCATTCAATCTCAGTCCAACTCCCTATATATATGATATTAATAAGTTAATATACGATATATAATTATAAAGTAATTCTTATGAATTCCATATCCCTTTCTATACATGTAAAATTTGCTAGTCTAAAAACCTTTTGATTGCTTTGTGTCAACAATTTCGTTCAGTGTACACAGCCCCTAGGTGTCTAGGCACTGCATATGGTGGAACATCATATGACCCGCATATCATCAAGCCGGCTGCCGTTTGCCTTTTGGCAGTGCCCTACAACAAAAACAACAACAACAACGACAAGCGCACAGACAGCAACAACAAAAAGCGCGCCTTTCGCAAATTTAAACAACGTAAATGGAATCGGTGCTGAAGAGAAAGCAAAAAAATATCACGCATACGCCGCACTGAACCTTTTCTCATTTTTTGTGCAGCCTGAGCTCCTGCTGTTCCCTTTTGCTTTTCAACAATTTCGCAAAGGGGCAAATGGTGGCAAGCGCAGTCGAAGGAGTCTCTGGCACCAAGTCGAGCGGCAAAACTATTTGCGGGCTCTGCGGCTGGCGCTGTCAAAGGCAATCGGCGCCATGGCAGCCAAATCAAATGTCCAATTTGCGATATTGCGCATACGCCGCGTGCGCTGCGTGTAAAAACCAAAAATCAAGAAATAGAGCCAAAGAGCCGCCTGTCTGAGACTGGGAAACGAATGAATATGTTGAACAAAGTGTGCGGCGACAACAGTTATTTTTTTTTTTTTTTATAAAGTAATCTCGTTCAGCTCCAACGGCGGGGACATCAATTCGTTTCGGTCTTTTGCCTCAATTTGTTGGACAAACAGTGTGAACCGCATGGCCACGCCCACTGGGCCACGGTGGGTCAACAATTTCAATTAGGCGACGGCTGAAACTGTTTGCGCGTTGCAGCAGTTAATTAAAATTTAGTTTTCATTTTGGTTTTATGGTTTTGGCTAGCAGAACTTTGTGCTAATGTAAATAACTGAATGTGGATGATTAGAGTAGGAACAGGTGTGCGTGTGTGTGTGTGACAGGCACTGTCACTGCGGCTTGAGTGTTGACCAATATTGACGTCTATTTGATTATGGTTAAATATTGGCCAAAATGCATTCAGCCAATACGCATTAGTGTGGGTGTCTGTATGGGTGTGCGTGTGTGACTTTGTTGTGCTGCCAAAATATTGATTATAATTAAAAGAAAGCACTTTACCCAACAGCGGCCAGCCACACGGACCAAAGTCAAATGTCAATATGACCACAAATTTATATTTATTTAAATATCAAAGATATATATGTATATGCATGTATATTGTCTGTATATGTTTGTATGTGTGTGTGTGTGTGCATATATAAATATATTCTTTCATAATGTATTTTTATTTCATCTTTGCGCTTTTGTGTGTGCGCTCGGGCTTTATGCTAATGTCGCCTGCTGCCATAAAATGTGCTAATACACAGGAAAAGTGGAGGCGCATTTGTAACTTTGCATTTAAAAAAGCATTATGTTAAAATCTGCCTACGGTCATAGTCAGCGGGGTGGAGCACCTCCAGCAGCTCCAGCAGCTCCAGGGAGCAGGCGTGTCGGGGGGCGTGCCTGGTGGCTGGTGTTCTGGTGGCTCACTGGCGGGATAGCTGGCATAGACGCCACGATGCGCAATTAGATTTCCGCTAAAGCGGATTTCGTGATATCGCGTGACTTGGCGGGCCGCAGAGGCAGCGGCAGCGGCGGCAGCAGCAGCAGCAGCAGCTTTGGATTATGTTTAAAAATCAGAGCGCAAAATTGTACAAAATGACAGAGACAGGAGCCGCAGCCAGTGCCAGAGAGCAGCCGTAGCAGGACACATTCAGAGTGAGCTGGTAGTGAAAAGCTTCAGGGAAGCGTAAAATGAAAACAAGTTGCTGGGCGCGCATGTAGAGCGACGGGGCCAAACCAGAATGGCAACAACAATTACAGCAACGGGCGACAATAGGAAATGACGACATGAATAACAACAGCAACAACTGGAGAGGTGGCCTGGGCGGTGGGATGGGGGAAATGGGCGATGGGTGTGAGCCCGCATCGAATGATAACAGGCGCAAATATCTAGCATATTAAAAAAGTCAAGCTGGGTGCAAATGCTCGAGGAGCGGGCGCATCTTTGCTAGAACATGCTTTGTCTTAGTGCGAGATATTTGAGGGGGAGTGACAAAGGGAAGAGAGAGAGAGGGGCGAACACTCATAGGGAGTGTCATGCCGATAACATCGACAAGGGTCCTGACTTTACACAGAGCCAAGCAACACTTTGCCTGACAATGCAAAATAGAAGCAAACAAAACAAATGCCGCCGTGTAGCTGTCGAAGTAGGCGCACAATGAGCGTGAATTAATGGCCAGATTCGAGATGAATCTCGGAATAAGTAGAGACTGCCAGCCCAGCCCACAATTGACAACAGCAGCAGCAACAACAACAATGAGAATGACAACGACAACAACTTGGACATGTAGATGAACATAATAGCGCTCGAGGCTCGAGGCCGTTCACCATGCCCGAGCTGCCAATAAATGGGTCAAGCTAGAAGCCTCGCTGCTTCAAGTATGCATAAAGTATGCCTAATCTTGTTATTTTCAGCCGATCTGAATCTCTGATGCGGGCGCCTAACGTGAGCGAGCGCACTCTAGGCCAGTTGATATAATTATCCCGTTGGATTTAATTAGGCCATATCAGCGCCTGCTTGGCAGTCGGCCGGCATTAAAAGAGAAGGTTCTATTTATACCTTAAATACATATAGCTCTTTATATAGCTAACGGATCTGGCCTAGTAAATGACAAATGTGTTGCATATTGTATAAAATTATATTATACCTCTATCTAACATGATCTCATTAATTTATCATTTTCAAGTAACCCTCTTAATACCTTAATCACTGCGTAAAACTTTTCTATAGTTCTTCAACTAAGTTCAGCTTCTTCAAATGCAAAACTACGCTGAGGCCAACAATATCTATGCTCAAGGCTTATAAATCCCATTCGCAGTATCACAGATTTAAATAAATACAGATTCACCTTCATCAACATTCCGTAAGCTTATCTACACTTCCTCAACTACATCGTAATAACAACTTGAACAAACTTTTCCAGCTAGATTCCTTGGGAGTGCCGCATGCAACTCTGTGTTTTCTTGCCACATGCTTGATTCAATTTATTAAAACGTAAAAACAATTTTCACAAAACTCTTCAGCTCGGCACCGACTGCTGTGATACACTTAATTAACCGCAACATTTTCCAGCAGTCAGCTGCAGAGCAAACAACAGCAGCATCATCAAAAAAACATACAAGAGAAGAAAAAAAGAAGAACGTAAATAAAGCCGAAAAGCCTTAGTGGAAACTGGGAAAAACCAGCTGGAAATGCAAGCGACGAATTTCATTGCATCGCAAGAGCGCGGCAAATATCAACGCGAGCGCCTTAATTTATGCGGCACGGCTGACCCACACACATACAAACAGCCCAGCGTATGTGTGTGTGTGTGTGTGTCGCCGTATAAAGTTTATACTGTAAACATAGCCGTTTCAGGCTTGTCTTTTGATGCGAGCGCTGCCTGTGGTAAATTTTTATTCTGTTCGAAATTCGAATTGGGCAAAAGTTTTGTAACTGCATTTTATTAGCTCAAAATTCATTTGCATTTTGTTTGCGCTCTCGTTACCCGAAACGTTGACACACTCAACTGTAATAAATTGGCATTACATGTGCGTGTGTGTGTGTGTTTGCATGTGTGTGGGTGTCACAAGAAAATAAACACCTAAAACTAAATGCAAACAAGGCACTGAAATTAATGCAATTTCTGTTGCTGCTTATATGCGTATATATGTTTTTTATAACTTTTTTAATGCACTTGTTTGGCACTGATTTAATCACATATACACACACACATTCACCTCCCCTACACACACATATATATATATATATATATACATTTTGACAAAGCTTGTTGTCACTTGTTTGTAGCTGCGCACTTTTCCAAAAACTTTGACGGACCAAACGTCAAAAGTTGCTACATTTTTGCGGCGGGGGCGTGGTGGCCACTTTGGGGGCGTTGTATTTTGGCCGCGAAGGGTGCCCGCAGCAAATTGGCTCTGTTCGAGCCATATAGTGGTGACTGCCCCCTCCCGCCTCACGCCACCCGCCTCCTGCCGCCAGCCGCCAGCCGCATGCTGCCTGTTGGGCGTGCAACACAAATTCGTTTAGTAAAAACTTTTCATTGCATGCTCCGTGCCTTCAAAATGCCATAAACTGTGCCCAAATGCTTGCCCCGGAATGAAACAGTGGCCCTTTATTGTTGTTGCTCTTGGCCAAAAGCTTCTAAATGGCAGTTAAGTAAGCACTTTTTAAAGCCGTTTATAATTGAACAGTTAATTGAACGCATTTTAGGCGTGCTTTATGCCAATTCCAAGTTGTGGGCGTGCACTGTGGAGAGGAGCGGCCCCAAAAGGGGAGGAGGAGGATGAGTTTTCGGCATGTCCAAAATTGATGGCAGATAGGTAAATGAAATCACAAATGGAACAGCTCGGGCTGATAAATAGGGTAAAGTGCCTTAGAGATTAGTGGACCTGCCTCAATAGAAAGTTAAGTAAAATGTTTATGCCTAGATTTTATTTTGTTGCATAAAATTAGCTGTGAGATAGTGGAATAGAGCAGAGGTTTGAGAGAGAGAGGAAGAGAGAGATAGAGAGGAATATAGAGAGAGACAGAGTGAGAGATAGGCAGATTGACAGAGAGTGAGAGAGAGAGAGAGAGAGGGAGATAAAGACAGAGTGAGAGAGAGAGACAAACTAACAGAGAGAGAGAGAGAGAGGGAGATAAAGACAGAGTGAGAGAGAGACAGACTAACAGAGGGAGAGAGAGAGAGAGAGAGTGAGAGAGAGAGAGGGAGACAGACTGAGTGAAAGAAAGGCAGACTGACGGGGAGAGATAGACAGAGACATAGTTATAATATATAATTTAATCTACAGTTAGCAGTTCTATTATTTCCAGTTAAAAAACTTGCAATTTCAATAAAAAGTTTGCACATGAAGCGCCACGCTTCCATTAAAAATTGAGCATGCCAATGCCGTTTCGCCAAACTAGAATTGGCTTGTTAGTTAAGTGTCCATCAAGTTGCATTAGCTTAATTACTCTCAATTCAAACAAGAGATGCGCCATAATACATTCACGGGCCAAGCTCGGTTTTAGCTCAGCTCTTAAAATTGTTGTTGGATCCCGCAACGAGTTTCGGCAGCTGCCGCAGCTGATGACCTCCAGTTAACATTCTAACTCGCTCACATATATCAGCGAGCAGGGTTTTACGACAGTTTCTTGAGTCTAAACTCGAAATTTCTATAGTACTCGTATGCCTGGGTCATTAATTTGAGCGCTTAAATTAGCAGCTGCTGTGCATTATATATGTATATGTACACACACACACGCATACAAATGTATATGTATATATATATAAATGTATATGTATATACATATGTGCTAAAAGTTTGCTCGATAAAAAGAGAGAGAGAGTCGCAGCCATGCACTGCCCCCACACGGCATGCCATAAAAGGCGACTCATACACACACGCTCCTACAGAGCGTACCTTTTTTTATTGACGTAATTTTATGCCAACCAAAAACTAGCTAGCTGCTTCAGCTGGCTCAGCTGGGGCGTGGCAGGGCGTCGCTGTTGCCCCTTTCATTTTTTTTCTTTTTTTTTTTTGTGTTCCTTCCTCCTATTTGGTTGGTGCTTATCAAAATTCTATGCAAAATTTGAATTGACTTTTAACGACTTGCCTTGTATACATATTTACATTTAATTTGTATACAATTTTTGGCGCTTTGGCTCTCATTTTTTATGTCTAAGATTGTCGCTTAATTTGAGTTTTGCTGTGGGGTTGAATCTGTGCGCTGTAGGCGGGGGGTAAGTAGTGGGGTGGCTGGGGGCTGCTGGTTGTGTCGTCGTTTTTAGCTGAATAAAGTCATTAAAACTTTGGACTATTTTAAGCGTTGCGCTCAAAAATGACATTTTATTTTATTTTGTTTGAGTTTATGAGTGGATACACGCTCAACAAGCCCAGCCACGCCTCTCGCCTCTCGGCCACCCTCTGGATATACTTTTGGAGCCAAACTCGGGCTTAAGCTTCACTTGATAAGCCACTGCACAGTTGCTTTAATTGCGTGGACAGTTCTGTATGTGTGTGTGTGTGTGGGAGGGTGAAGCGAAACGAAACATAAAGCAAAACTTTGCATTACAGTTCAAATTAATTGGGTCAATGCGGCCGAGATAGGGGCTGGTGTGTGCAGGGTCAGGGCAGTGCAGGCACGCTTTGCTTTTGACACATAATAAGTTGCGCCTTTCTTCTCTGCTCTTGCTTATTCCATTTTCCATTTTGTTGTTGTTGTTTTTGTTTTTGTTTTGGTTTTTTATATTTTCTGCTGTTGTTGTCTTGTGTCCTTGCCGATGAACTAGCGCTGTGCTGCAATTTTTGCGAGGTAAATGAATTACGTAATCAAAAGGCGTAGGACGCTGGACAAGATCAAAGGCTTGGCCATGGCTTTGGGGCCAAATTATGGCCGCAGGACGTGGTCGAAAGACGACAACGAAGCAGAGGCAGAGAAGAAAACAAAAGTAAAATTCGCTTAAGACAAGACAACAACCCAACTAATTATGCGCTAATTAATAATTCAAATAATGTGCTGTTGTCCCAAGCATCCAAGCATCCAAGCAGCCAGGCATCCAATGGCCAACCCGCCTTGCGCCCCCTTGTCGTATACGTAATGTGCCTGCAGACCTTTCGTTGTTTATCTTGATTAGATGCCAACGTCGTTCAGTGCGTCCCGCCCCCTTTCACAAGGAGTGGGTTAATATTTTTTCATTTGTGTAAGCAAATGAATATCTACGAGCATTAGTCAAAAATGCTGCCTCCGCCTCACCTCGGGCAGCAGTTTGATTTGCAGCGCTACGATCCAAGTTCTTAAATATGCAATTTATCATCGCAAACTTTTGCTCCGACTAATGAATGCGAATGCAAAATGTTAATGACAGCGCACCAAAGCCGTTGCGAAACTTTTCACTCTCCTTTGTAATTAATTGAAGTTGTGAGCGCAAACAGTAGCACTTACTGAAGCAGTTACTGAAGCAGTTGCACAGTTACACTCGCTCAACAGATACAAATAATAATAAAAATTCAGCCAAAGGGAGAGAGGGTGTGAGAGAGAGGAGAGAGTGGGGTCAAAGGCAACTGGGACAGCTTCATCAATCAGTGGCTGATTTAATATGCGCGCAGAGTGCACGTTTATGATGTATAGTGTAGTATATAGTCTCCGCACAACAGGCAACAAGCAAAACAACAAAATGAAATCAAGCAAAGGCAAAAAACAATAAAGCAAAAGAGTAAACTGTAAGCGAGCAGCCCGGCAGTACGCTGCGTATGAGTTATATATTAATTATTTAAGCGCTCGTTATGCTCTGCATTGCGCTGCTCACTTGGCGCTGACGCTGACGTTGGCGTCGGTGGTGCATGTTGCATGCGGCTCGTTGCCTGTTTGCTGTTGTCTGCAGGCAGGGTCAGCCCAGCTGGCCAACCAGCCAACCAGTCAGACAGCCAGACAGCCAGACAGCCAGCCAGCCAGCCAGCCAGCCAGTGCCACTTTCGTTTCGTCTGTTTGTGGCACTGCAGTGCATTTGTCTGCTGGCGTCTGTCGGCCCGGATTGAGGCCATTTATTTATCAAAAATACCCTGTAAAATATGAGCAAAGACGAGCATAGATGTGCTTCAGGTAGATTGCTTACATTGCAATGAAATGTATCCATGGAAGATGGATTAAAGTTTCAATTTGAATGGAGGATGGAGGCTTGAAGTCTCTTTATAGCTCTCGCTCACTCTCTCTTTCTCGCTCTTGTTCATTGTTTTGAGTGCAACTTAGAATCTGTCTCATCTCATTAGCATTAGCTCTACTGTTATGGCTCTGGCTGAGTTGCATCTATGGCACTTAAGCTTCTTATATTCCTCCGCTGCTCAGTGTCTCTCTCTCTCTCTCTCTTTCTTTCTATTTGGAGAATCATCAATGACTATTGTCCTGCATTTAACTTGAAATCTTTCATTTCCTGCATTAGCTCTGCTGTCTCTCGTCTTAGTAGCTTAGGTTGCTTTTATAGTTAAGCATCTTATGTTGCTCTATTGCTCTTGGACTTATGCTTCCTCTGACTACCGTTTCTTCCTTCTCTCTCTCTCTCATCCTCTCTCGTTTATAATTAAAAACTATACCTAAACTAACTATTTAGTTTTAAATTGTGTCCATCAACTTTTTGCATATGCTTCACACTCCTGCAATGGAATATTTACTCCCGCTGTAGAAATTCTAGTTAAGCTTCTTAGCTTGCACTTCGTTTCGACACTTTTTGCATTCAACTTGAATGAAATATATGAATTCATGTTGTTGCACAGCTCTCGTGTCTATTGTTTATATTTGCCACCTTGGGTGTAATTTGTTTTTATTTTTTTATTTCTTGCAGTTAAGCTCCTTATCAATCTATTGCTGTTTGCTTTCTCTCTAACTAAGGACTTATTTGTTTCATATTTTCGCTTCCTCACTCACTCTGAATCGTGTTATTTTCTGTTTATTTATATAAATGATAAATTCTTTTAAGATTTGCTCTGGTTGTTTGTTTTTTAATACACTTAATTTGTCTCTCTCTCTCTCTCTCTCTCTCTCTCTCTCATCGTCATTTCATTTCTTTTCATTTATTGCGCTTTTTAATATGCCTTTTCATTCATTCCGTTGATTTCACTTATTTCTTTCATTTGCTTTCCATTAAATATTCGCTTATGTTCCCTATCTCTGTCTTCCCTACCCACTCTAAAAACTATTTATTTGTTCTTTTGATTTGTAAGCATATAAGACGAGGTATTCACAAGTCGTATACATTTGATATATTAGCACAATTCATTTTTTTATTCATGCTGCTGTGGCCTTTGGTCCGCTTTTAGTCAAGGCTTCATAAAAAGCCCTACAAGCGTGTGTCTGTGTGGGTGTGTCTCGTGGCAGCAGCGTGAAATTGTTTACATTTTTGCTCCGGCCAGGGCACAGTTTTTCAATGCGCATAAATGGCAGCACATAGTTATGATGGTTTTTATATGGCCACAAATATAACGAAGCCTGCGCCGTGGGGCTTGGGCAAAGAAACATGCGAAGAAGCCAACCGGCTGCTGGCCACGAATTGTGTCGGCATTCTGGCTGGCAGACATCGCATCAGCTCGCCGAATGGTTGAAATGAATTAAAAGCGGGCCACATAAACTCGCCTTGACTCGAATCGGCCAACGGCCATCGCTCATCGAATTGAAATGGGTCCCGCATTGTCTTTGGGCCGTGTCTGACTGCATGTTACCGTTCTCTCTTTTCTTTTTTTGGCCGTTATTTGTTATTGTGTTGCTACTGCTACAAATGCTCCCCAGTGCACCGTTAAAAGCATAAAGAGCACTAAACTGCTGTCGGCCATGAATTACGCTTTAATTGTGCACGCATTTTAAATAAGCCCGTAACGTAAGCACTGACTAACTTGTACTCTAACCGTAATACCGGCTGCCATGTGGATCAACATTCATATTCATAATCTGCAATCCTTAAACTTGTATGAATTTGTAAATTATTTTCATTTAATCTGATCAACCTTTGCGCCTCTTCTCTTTAAATAATTAACTTGATTATTAATCTTAGCCATATTTTGAGCTTAGCTCAACAAACTCGTGGCCCTCAAATTCACTAAGTAAAAAGTATTTAATAACAAGTCATAACAAGTTTCCCTCAACAAACTTGAACAAAACTTGTGCAGCACCTTGGCTCGGTTGCCTACGTATTGGCAGGTCTTCAACGCCCCGTTGGACAGTGCATGTGTACGGGGGGAAGCGGGGCTGAAGCAGCTGAAATCTAACAAATGCGGCAAATAAAATGTGAGCTACTCTCTTCACGTATTTTTACGACTGAATGTGCAAACATTTGCGTTTAGTTCTTCATGAGAATTAAAATGCCTGCACCTGTTCGAAGCGCAGTTGGGCTCGCTCCGCTGGGGCAGCTACCCCCCCACCGCCCCACGATTTGCGATGGCTCTTTAAATGCCACGAATGAAATAAAAAACTTAATGCAAGGCGCAGGCTGGGAGGCAGCCCTGAGGGGCCTCTCGAGTGGGTTTCTGCGTAGGCGTGGCAGAGATAGAGAGAGAGGTGGAGAGCTCAAGTCATTCGCCTAATGAATGCGCCAAAGTGAAGTGCGCGAAATTGAAAAAGCACAGCGCGACGAGGGCGCAGGCAAACAGAAAGAGAACGCTGCGAAAATGATGAAAATGAAGCGCAATGACAGCAACAGGCGCACAATCTGAATAAATAATACACAGGAAAGGCGAAGGAGCAGCGCCAAGAAAAGTTAACCAGAGAACCAGAAAATCAAAATGGAGAAAAAATGAAAATATTGAAATGCTGATTAAGTTTACTTTACGCTGATTTGCTTTTGCACTCAGATGCGGCTACATTCACATAAACACACACAGACACACATCGCAGACACATAGACATACACAGTCAGTTCTACAGCTACATCTACATTTACATTCGCATTGCATGGTCTAAGCCTTGGCTTAATTTTAACGCCTTGTTGGCTTCTGGCCGCAATCAACAAAGCACAAAAAAGAGCTGCCAGAAATGCAAAATCCAAGAATCAACCGCTTAATTGTAGCTGCCAGATGCAGACGGCGAAATAATGAAAGGATTTGGTTAAGAATACCCTGTAGAGCTTGTCAAGCACAAACTGCTGCTACTCCACGCCCACTTTGCAGTTATGCACCACAATAGATACATCTTGAGATACGCGACTTATCTCTGTGACCCTACTCATGATACCCTAAATGAATTGGAATACCCTGTAGGGTTTACTTTGACTCACAATAGATGGATACTCTTTGAGTTGCTTTCCTCTGTGACCCTACCCATGATACCCTACACGTTTAGGAATACCCTGTAGAACTTGTCAGAGGTCAAAGCACTTGAATACCAAGTTGCTGCTGACTTCTGCCTGCCATCTCCACATCACTATATATAGAGATGCTGCACTACTCGACTTACCCAGAGTTGCGTAACGTAGTCCAACTTATCAACTTGTCATACCCTATATTCTCGATGCAAATTATTCAATTCATAACAATTGGCGTGCAAATAAGCAAATTTAATGACTGACGACTGTTGATTTGGCTGGCAACTGTAACTTTCAATGGTCTTTGGCAGCAGCTTGAGCTCATTAACTTTGGCAACAAAATAGCGCACGTGTGTGGAGCTCCCTCCGTCCATGTGACTGTGTGTCGTTATGTGTGTGTGTGTGTGTGCCTTTGAAGACCTGCAGGCCTGGTGGAAGCTTCACGTCTTGTTTGTTTGGCAGTGGTAACAAATCAAGCAGAGATCAGAACACGTGTTGCTTTGATATTTGATGAGCAAAAGTTTCAGGTCCTTGGCAGCTAAACGACAGGGCCCGGGCCCGTTACGTACCTCTGCTCCTACCCCTACCCCTGTGCCTGCCGCAGCCAGCGCTGGCATCCCTTGGCCAACAAAAGTCAAACAGAAACAAAGTTTGTCCGAGCTTTGCATGAATATTGATATATGTATCAGTGTGTGTGTGTGTGTGCACGTGTTTGCCTGTGTGTGCGTATGTGTGCGAGATAGCAATTATAGTAATTGCTTAAAGTGGCGCTTGCCAGAGACCTGGCGAGGATTTATGGCCCGCTCGCCAGCTTCATTAACATAAAAATCAGATTACTTTACTCATAATGTGCATATTTTAAAATATGTGAATGTCTTTGGTCTTGTTTTTCTTTATTTTATTTTTTGGCTTCTGTGTTTTTTGCTGTGGCTGCTGGGATTTCTTTCTTTCTGTTAGTTGTTGCTATTCTGGTTGTTGTTGTTGTTGTGTCTCCTGTGCCTGGCTTGTTGATTCAAATGAAATATATTGTTATGGCAAACACGCAGGACAGCCAGGACATTGAGCAGGGACCCTGGGGGGCGTCTCCGCTTGGCAGCTTTATTAATTTACATTGTTGACTGTTATCAGCAGCGGGCCGATGCGCGGGCATGTCAATGTCAACGCCGCGTCGCGCCGCGTTGCCACGCCTCCAGCGTCCGCCCACCTGCCGCCTTATCAGCAACACGTGTAATGAATGCCTAAACTGTCATTATCACCTTCTGGCGCGTGTTATGCTTTTCGGTTGTCATGTCAGCAAATATTGTGAAAAGATATTCGCTCTGCCCACCCGGCAGCTCCCCCCAGCTCTAGGCGTCCTTGATTTACGAGTCATCAGAACTGCTCCGCGGAGCAGCAGACGGCGAGCAAGGCTGCTCCTCATGCTGCCAGAGTGTCACACATATCAGCATTTATGGTGGCGCTGCTCCCCGAACACACACACACACACATAGACACTCACACACTAAGGCATTTTGTGGGTAGACATTAAGTAAACGCCTTTAGCCGGATGCATTTCTGGTCGGATATAAGTGAGGTCTGCGGCACACGGCACGTGCTGGAATTGAAAGATGCGGATGTGAAAGATAAGAATTATTAAGATGCGAATTATTAAAAGATATTCTTATTAAGCGGGCATCCGAGTAAGCAAGATGTCAAGACGAAGCGACTATATTTACTAATATCGGAAATTGGGCTGAAGGGAGCCCGCATTGATAGCGAGGAATAATGGAAATGAGATGCCAAAGAGTTCAGCCCTTGAGCATCAGCCATTAAATAGGCGAGCTAGAGTCAGTCTGTTTCACTGCCATCCATTCCATGATTGTTTTCCATTCACTCGTCTTCAATGGCAATAAAACTTTCGTCGAGTTCTGTCAGTTGCGCAGCTCTGCTATGGGGCAATTATCTGTGGCAGGGCGACAGGTGTTGGCTTCGCTTCGGGCTGCCAGCTTGGCTGCTGCAGCCACATTACTCATACGCCCCGTCGTGTGAAGGGTAAACAAGCTTTTGAAAAGACGCACGCTTGAAAATTTTCGCGCTGTTGTTTATATTTATGCGCGAGCACAGCAAACAGCAACAATGAAGCCGAGCAACAACAGAAAACACCTCACGCAGTGCTGAGACTATTATTGCTGTTGTTGCTGCTCCTGGCTTGGCTGTCGTAGACGACAGAGCAATAAGTCATAAAAAGAAAAGTTGTAAAGGGCTCTTAACTTTCACTTTCATCTCTGTTGTGTGCTCCACTGTAGCCCGGCGACTCGACTCGACTGACTGAATGGCCGAATGGCCGAATGGCCCAATGACTGAATGCCTGACGCGAGCTGTCCTCATTCTGCACTTGGACCACGCTTAAGTTTTATGGCGAGCAGCCCAAGACGAAGCCACCATGTTGCGATTACAATGCCGCGCCATGGTCGCAGATGGGCCCAGGGGTTGCCTATTAAGTGCAGAGGGGCATAGTATTGGAAGGGTGGTGGGTGGTGGGTGGTGGTTGGCAGGCGAAGGGGAGCGACGGGCGGTCGCATAAATAAGAAAGCAAATGTAAGTGATGGACTTTATTTTAATATTGGCCGCGAACGTTCGCATTGCCTCCGCGTACGCCATTCGCATTCACATTTTGTTTAATATTAAGAAATTTTCCTTTGCTTAACATAATATATATACAGAGATATATACTTATACTTATATATATTATATTTTCTCTTCGAGCTTTTGTTTCGTTTATTTTTCTTTCTTTTTCGCTTTTTTTGATGTTTTCCTGAAGGCTTTTCCGCTTAAGTGAAATGAAATGACTGGACGCTTTATGAGATATCTGTGCGGCGCTAATGAAAATATGTTTCGAATGTAAATTGGGGCATTCGCTGGGGCTTTTCGGACTGGTTTTATGACCGGCCGGACCTTGAGAACCTTGCGCAGCTCGGACCACAAACATTTCCGGCGCCTAATGAATTTGTCAATGCCTGACCCACATAGAGAGCCAAGTCGCTGGGCCGCACAGGACACAGACATGGGGCGCCTTATCAGCGGCGCTGAGTGAGGCCAACTACTCTGTGCACAGGACATGCTACCCTTTTCAATTTGCTGATATGTACAATTAAACGCGTCCCACTGTGATAATCACAGGGCGAGGCGACATTCGGATGTGGTCAGCCAAGCTCCGCCCCGGGCCCTTGTTAGCTTTGTGCTATCTTCAGTCTCCGATACCCGTGCCAGTCGGTCCTGAAAAGGGTTGATTAGCGTGTGCGTGCGACATGACTGCGAATTCGGCTCAATCTGGAGCAGAAACTCATTTGGCTTGGGTATATTAAAAGTCGGTTCAGTTTATCATTTGCAGCGCTGCACTACCGGCAGCCCGAGTCCTGGCCAGCTCTGCTCCTTATCGCCGCCAAGTTACGCGATACGCCATAAATCTTTTGCCTGATTTATGTCGCACAGCGACATTGGCCTCAAATTTATCGCAGCAGCCGAAGCAGCCGCAGCAGCGGCTCGATGATAGCCGCGTCCAAGTCAGAGCCACGGTCGCAGCCAATGTTGTCCTGGCTGCCGACAGCCGTGTCCTGGGTGCGAGTGGCCTTTTTCGCAACTGGGCCACTGGCTGATATCCTTTTTCAGCGTGTCGGCCGTCTTCAAGGCAAACACAGCCAACCCAGGCAGCCAGCGGACAGGCGAGTGTTTGTGTGCGGTCAGCCCGCATGAGTGTCCTGCGAGTGGGCCCAGCTCAATGTCTGTCGCCGTGTGACTGAGCTTAATTATCACTGCCGCGAGCTGGCGCCTCGGTCGCGGCTCGATGGTATTCTGTGTGACTTCTGTCGGAAATTAATTTCCTTGCGGCCCGCTCACACTCACGGGCATACACAAGGATATGCGTGCAGTTACTCAATGATGCTATTTACTTAGTCTGAGTGGAGAAAAGCTTTTGCAGCGCGTTGTATTTGCGTTTAATTTTGTATGAATGGCGGAAATTTGCGGCTTTCCGCCGTTTTAAATTGCATTTAAAGCGCTGCCAGCAATCGCTCTCACACACACACACACACACACACACACACACACACGTAACAAAGGCGCTGTGCTCTGCGCTGCGGTTGCGGTCGACGACCATTTGTAAATGGTTAAAAATTTAATAACAACATTGATTCTCCTCCTTCTGCCTAATTGAAGCGTGTTAACGGGAGTTGAAAATGATTTTCTGACTTGCGCTGAAAAGTAGGCAACAATTTTTGAGATTCTCACTTGCGCTGAAAAGTAGGCAACAAATTCTGATATGCAGTGAAACATGAGTTCGTTGTGGGCCATTCATCAAAAACCGACTGGAATTGGATACATATATATTCGTACATGCAGAGGCTGTTTGTCAAGTAAGCAAACACTCGCCCACTCTGGCAATCAGTGTGAAATTACATGGAATGATTTGCAAACTGTCCAATTTGCAATTTAATACAAATTGAAGCAACAATAAATTAGGCAACAGCTTTCACAGAGTTTTCCTCTCGCTGCTCATCTCTTTTCGAAGTTTCGACGTAGCCTGGCTGCTGCAGCAGCTTCTGCAGTGTGGATGGTGTTGCCGGAGGCGGGCTACGGCTAGGCCACTTAGGCTGCAAATTAAAGCCGAGTCTGCAAATACACAACTCGTTGGGCATGTCCCTCCTTGCCTTCTTGGAAGAAGTAGCATATTTGATTATGCCTGGCTGTGCAAATGGGCCCGGACGTCTCGACGACAGCTGTGTGCCGCTTATTGCCAATTATTATCCATAAATTGCGCATTTATGAGCCCCACATACGGCCAGAGATTTGTGGGCGTGTGTGTGTGAGTGTGTGTTTACCTTACTCGGGCAGGGCCTTATAAATGGGCTCGCATTTTGTGTCTAATGTGGTCCATTAACAGTCTCGCCAGTCTCCCAGGCAAATGAACAGCGCCCGGGGCTGGGCAATTGTTGCACTGACTTCTGCTGCTGATTGCCCGTAAACGGGGGCTGTGCAAATATTTGGCCAGAGGCTGGCCACTCACGAAACTAGAGCTAATCGATGCCCAGATAGAGTCTGGGTGGGATGACAACGAGAGTCCCTCAATCAGTGAATAGAGAAAGAGAGCACAGATTAAAAATGTTAACAGCTGCAGCTTAGCAAGTCCAGCGTCTATGCTACCCATTTGTCTCTATTACAGGGCAGCGGCTTTTCGAGGCGTTAGCTTAATTGCATTACTGAGCGGCTTTGCGTCGGCTTAAAGTCAGGCAGCCAGCGTTGATTTGTTTTGCCAACGTCAAGCGCAGACCAGCACAGCCCAGTCCAGAGCAGTGTGCCACGCCCCACGTCCGCTGGGAAGTAAATCAATGGGGCATATGCGATTGGGTGCAAACGAATGCCGGCCCCAGCTCCTGCCCCAGTCCCAGTCCCATTCCAATGTAAATCTATGCATGCACGCCACTTTCTGCGTACATTTTTCACATTAACTGGCCGCGTCGTCGACGTCCTTGTCAGTAATTTTATATGCACAGTCAGCTCAGGCAGGACAACAAATCACTATCTCACTGCACAGCAGGATCCGCTGGCCAGCCAGGACGTCAGGCAGTCAGCTAGCCCAACACCAGATAAATAAACAGTTGTGCTACGGCTCGTTGATAGATCGACAGACGATTGCAGTTTGTTGGCGCGAAATTGCATTGCGGGCGCTTGTCGGCGAGGGGGCGTGGCTGGCAAAAGACATGATAATGCATCGGACTGTGCAGTCCATCGACAACAATGGCAAGCGAAATCGTTAGAGAGCTGAATGAGTAAGCTGCGAGTGCAATTCACGCTGCATACGATATTGGATAAATCATAGATGGATGTGATTGATGGCCTTTAATTTAATTATTATACGCAGGGAAATACAAGCAGTTCCAGTTATGCTCACCGGCCCACCTTTGGAGTGGCATTGTATTTGGAGCACGTGCCGATGTCAGCTCGACAGAAATTCAACGTATTTTTGTGCATTTTCCACGCGAGGCATTGAAGGATCTTGGGATGTGTAGACAGTTCCTGTTGTTCGAGTTGATTTCCGTCTTTGCATGAGCTTAACTTTCGATTTTGTTTTGTGCCAAGCGCACAGACTGGCGAGGAGCAGGGGAGAAGGAGGAGGTGGAATTGCATCGGGAGCAGGCTGGAGGCATTCCTTACGTCTCTTGCATTTTTCAGTGTTCGACTTTAGCCTTGCTCAAGTTTTATGCAGAGTTTTTCGTTATCATGTTCTTGATTTATGAAACTGTTTTTATTATTTTCATATTGTTCGAGCAGCGGGCGGTCTAAGCAAGACGCCAGCCGCACTCCCACTCCCACGCCCGGCCAGCTCTGATTTCTGAAATCACAAGTGCTTTTTTCTCTCGCCTTACCCCCGCACCGCTCCACGTTCCGCAGCGTTCCTCATGTTCTGCCACCAGGGCATCTTCATACCATGCTTCATATTCAGTTGCTACATCGGTTTTTTGTGCTTTGCACCAGAAATTCGTATTCCATTCTGTTGGCCATGCCAGCAAACTTTCCTACAGATTAGAGAGCGGGAGGATGAGAGAGAGGGAGAGGGAGGGAGGGAGAGAGAGAGAGTTGCCAAGAGCTGGTGCACTGTGGAGCATGTCGTGTACGATATTTCTTACAAGTTCTCAAATTTGATTTTTGCTGTTGTGGAATTTGAAATGATTATGGAGCTTTGCGCAACGGCCTTCCCCATCTCCTCCATTCGGCAAAACTTGCATTATGCGCTTTGCTGGTCAACAAGAATTCCTTGCTGCTGAAACTTTTTGGCCAAAAACGGCACCCATATGAATAATGCATTCATGCTGGCTGGCAGCAGCAACATCAACAACAACAGCAACAGCAACAATAACAATCTCGAGCTTAATTTTCAGCAAAAACCACTCGGCATCCATTTAGCAGTTATTAATGCAATTCACAATTTTGCAGTTAAAGCAAATCAGGCGTAAAATATTTGGCAAATCGTTTAAGTCTTGGCTAAAACGATAATTTTCAAATATTTTCAGCAGTCAATTTGAATTTGCACTAATTGCAAATGAAAATCAATTCGATGCAGAAATATTGAATAACAAATACCCTCTAAATTGAGTTCAATAACAAGCGTGCAATTATATATTTGTAGAGTATTTGCTAGTCTGTCAAGCTGAAACTCTGAAACTTTTCCCTTTAAGTGCTGGCCTCAATTCAAAATAATGTTTCCTTGGCACTTAATTTAATTTCGATTCCTTAAATCTGGCGAACTTATCAATTAAATATCAATTAGGTGATCCGCACTTTAAGTCAATTGTTTAGTTTCTAATTGAATTTCGCAAATAAAATATGCTGAATGAGTGGCTGCTTGGTGGTTTCAATCGAAATAGAAAATGCCTGCGGCAATTGTTGACATTCCTCGCAGCAGCAATCTCAAATACACTTGTCGCTTACACGGCGCCCCTCGGCCGCCTCACCCGCCCTGGGCTCGCTTGCCACACAATGAAATATTAATAAATTCCATTACCAAAGAAAACACACTCGAGTGCACAGCAAAGCATCAATGGCAACAAGCGCTGGGCTTTGTGGCACTGGGAATGGGACACGGCATCAACGATGCCGATGAAGATATTGAGGCATCGTCATCTAACAATCACTAGAAACGTCGCTACGATTCCGATCCCGATTCGTATTCCTTCAGCTATTCCTATTCCCGATCCCGTTCCCGTTCCTGTTCCTATTCCTATTCAGGGCTTCTCTATGCCGAATGCGTTTCGCCGGCATCGGAATTCGATTGTGTACTGCTTTCTGTGGCAACATTTTCCTTAAGCCACGCACACAATTTTCAATTGAAGTGGCTGAGGGGACGCCTTTTCCAATTCAATTGTCAGCATATATATACATTTATACACACATATATATACATCCATCAGCCGAATGTCGACAGACATTTAGAAGGCATTCAGTGAGCACTTTAACTCGTTTATATGTAAATTCACAGTTTATATATGAGTTTATTTCGGGGACCCCACTTAAGCGCCATCTGTGGAAAAAGGGGCAAATTTAATTGGTAAATTTCAGTTGAGCGTTCGCTTATCGAATGGCTGGAATGGCTGGAATGGCACGCGCCCAGCTCTCAGTAAATGCGCGTAGTTTAAATTGCAGTAATAAGAATAATATTTGATTTCTCAAATGACTACGCCCCATGCTGCTGCCTGCCCCTGGTGGCGCAGCAGCTTTGTTAAAGTCGTGCTGTGTACGCTGTTTAAGCCAAATGCGCTTGTTAACAAGGTCAACATGGGAACAGCAGGCAGCAGCAGCAGCAGCAGCAGCAGCAGTTGCAGCTGCAGTTGCAATTAAATGCTAATGGCGTGTGAAAGCCAATTTTGAAAAGTATACACAGAGAGAAAAGGAAGTGTACTAAGTGCAAGGCAATCGTACAGCTAATTTGCGAAGTGCCCCAGGGCTGGCAAGCACGTTGACAATGCCATTGACGTTGCGCTTGAGTGGCTTTCAGAGTCGGCCAAAAAGTCCACGGCAAAGAACAACTATTGTGACAGCCGGACAGAGGCGTGCGTCTACCCGCCCGAAACACCAATTGATTGGCAGTGGGTGGTGTTTGGTGGTGGGGGCAGCTGGCAGTCGAGTTGAGCCGAGCCTTTGTCTACTCGCTGGCATTCATTTAATTGCTGAAAGCAAAGCAAGGCAAAGCAGGGCAAAGCAAAGAATGGCACAGCAGCGAGCTGGCTCATATTTTGAGCTGGCCGCAATGAAACCTTTTATTATAATTCAGGCAAGGCACGCGGCTGGCCAGCGGGGGAGCTGCGCCAACTGGGGTGAGTTAAAGAGCTGACGTTGCTCGAGCGGAAACCACTAACCGAACGAGACCCCAATGGGTCGCTGCGGGTGCGTGCCAATGCTCATTGATGTTGACCCGAACTAAAACCGCAAATAACGCAAAACACAAACAGCTACAACAATTACAAAAACAACTTCTGTCTGCACGGAATGCCGAACAGCAAGTGAGTCAGAGAGGCGCGGTGGGCGTGGCCAGATCACAACACCAACTAGCAGCAGCAAACATCGAATTATGTCAGAATCCAAAGCCACAAACAATTAAACAAAATTGCAAATTAGACGTTATATAGACCAACAAACCGACTCCACAGTTAACAACAAGAAATCGGCCAACCAAGAGACCAGCCGACCAGCCGACCAACAGACCAACCGAACCGACCCACTGGCCACGCCCCATTTGCGGTTAGTGCACAGTGTGGCAATGTCAATGGGAAGGAAGTGTAGGAAATTGCCTATTTGCAATTGTAATTTATTCATGTGGTTTAATATGCCGTGAAGCGACAGACTCCAAACAAAGCGCCTCCAAATTGAGCAAAACAATAATTTTCTCTCCTACAAACTAGAATGAATCTATTTTCATTCCAATCGCACTCCCTCTCCCTCTCTTCCTCTCTCTCTGTATGTGCCCATGTTTCAATTCCGCTTGTTTGTCGTTTGGCTGCAATGGTTTGACTAATGATTCGATGTCAAGGTCAGCCGGATCATTGTCACGATTATTGTTCTAGCTGCCTTTCAATTACCAACAGCGCTCAATTTGGCCAAATTAACATAAAGTTTGACAAACGACGCCCAAAAAGTTATGGGATCAAAGCACTGAAATGGGCTTTAGCCTTGATGAGTGAATGGCTCAACTGGAATCTGTCCATCAATCTAGCTGGCTGAGGGGAGGGTCATGGATACTGTGGCCAAATTGTGAGAGCAAAAGGAATTTCGATGGAGGTAGAGTTTTCATGGCCTGAAATAGAAATGTGCTAAGCCAAGTTAGTGAGGTTCATAATT
This sequence comes from Drosophila navojoa, assembly GCF_054131105.1. Taxonomy (NCBI): domain Eukaryota; kingdom Metazoa; phylum Arthropoda; class Insecta; order Diptera; family Drosophilidae; genus Drosophila; species Drosophila navojoa. Next base: position 8,481,214 of record NC_142892.1, on the reverse strand, counting down.
ACTTCAGTTTTTACAGACTGTAGCAAAGCTGTCTCGCCTATGCTTAGCTGCTCAAATGTCTAACAAATTGAATTGCGTGAATAAGCCTATCTCTCTCCCCCTCTCTCTCTCGCACACTCTCTATCTCTGTTGCCTTTGGGCAGACTCTTAAGCTGCCATTCAGCAGGCAGTTTTTCATCAGCTTAGACGTGGCAAAGCAATTTAAATTGAACACAATGAACGGCTTGTTGCAACTAGCTGTGGCTACATAGTCCTGCTGGCTAAGTCTGCTAATCCGGTGGCCACTAAATGGACTATATATTGCACTTTTATGTCACGACATTCAAGCAAATTGTTGGCCATTTAAAATGGCTTAAAGGCAACACACACATACACACAGAGAAGATAGAGGGAAAGGGAAACACATACATTTGATTAGGCAGAACCAACTGGATGCTTTGCTTGATTGGGCAAAAGTGTGTGTGGTGCTCTGCTGCCGGGCTAGAACAATAAATGGCAGTCCATTTGCGTACGCCCATGCGGAAGATCAGCGTGCGCCACAGCAAATAGAGTACGAAAATTGTTTTGGCTGTCAAATTACGTAAACATTGTCATAAATGAAAAATTCATCCAGCCGCCGCCGTTGCCTACGCCCTTCGTCTCCGGTTTTCATTTGCTGTCGCTCTAGCAAATTTGTCAATCTCGTCGAGCCTTTTTTGCCTACACTTGGCAGCAGGCCGGGCCACTGGCTGGGACACTGGATGCTAGCTTGGGCCTGGCCTGGCTCAGTTGACGCCGTTGGGCCCTCACATGAGCGCTGGCTTTGTTTTTCTTTTCTCTCTTTTGGATTTTGGCGCTGTTTTGTTTACATTGCTGCAAACCAGCAAATTGCCAACGTTTTTTTTTTTTTGTGTTTTGGTTGGTTTTCATTTTTGATGCTGCCCTCGGCTGGCAGAGCATGTGGAGCCGCGTCTCCGTCCGTCTCCGTCCGGTTCGTCCGCAGGCGCGACATATTAATTATTCATTTCGATTTTTGGTCTGCCAACTGCTTCAAGCCAAAGCATGCAGAGGCCCCGACTGGGCTGTGGGCGTTGCTTGGCAATCGGGGGGCGGGGCCATGGTGCTGGGAATCCGCACGGGTTGCGACTAACAGAGCTGCTTGTGATTTATAAACACGCGCGCCGCACTTTGGTGATTTACTGCAAATTGCTTTATAATGTTATATAAATTTTCTTGTTGTTGCTCAGTTGTTGTTGTTGGTGTTGTGTTGTTGGTGTTTGGTGTTGCCTGCTTTTGAATAATTATAAAAGAAGCAAAAATGTCAGACAACCAAATGGCTTAGACGCACGCCAAATGCACTTTGAACTCAGGACAGATTAAGTATACGCCACGTTCGTTCTGGGATGCCCATCAACAGCTTCACGCTCACTTGGGCTAACATAAATATATGACATTAGCACACTCATGTTTAAATACATATATATTAAAAAAAAAAAAGAAAACATTTAAATTTCATGTTAAAGTAAAACTATGAACAAGTTAGCTAAACTCTATTTATACATATTCAGAGCAAGGTTAGGCACTTTTTTTTTTGGCTTTTGATTAATGCTCGCTAAATGCGAATTTGGCAGCAAGGGCAAGCTGAGAGTAAAAGCAATTCTATGTCTGCTACAAATTACATGCATACGAGTTGAGCTTTATGTAAATTTCTGAATGGCTGATTTTTCTGCTCTTCTAATATTATTTTTATGCTATTTTATTTTTGTGTTATTGTATTTCGTTCAGCGTGCGCTTTTGCCGCTTTTACTAACTTTGCCTTTGGGCTATGCCGTTTTTTTTATTGTGTAAATTTTTCGTAGCTGAAAATTAGAAATGTTCCATCGCGTTCAACTTCACTGACAGTGCGTGGCAAATTGCTTTCCGAAGTCTAAAGTCTGGCCCACACACACACACACACGCACACACATGCAGAGGCCTTGCACATACACCCACTCCCGCACCCACACCCACACTCACAGACAGCCCACACACAAATACAGACAGATACAAGCATAAACCAATTGCTAACAATAATAAAAATTCCTTTTTTTCGGGGGGGCCTTTGGCTGCGCCGTTTCCGTTTCCCAACAATAAGCAGAGTGCACAGACTGCTTGGGCAGAATGGAGGATGGGGGGAAGCAGAGATGAGGCATGCGGGGTGAGGTTATGGTGTAATTTGCATGAACAGACGACGAGCACATAATATCCGTGCATTAGAATTATGCCCATTGCCATGCCAAATGGCGAATAATGGCAGCCAGTGCCGGATAAATTTACTAGATAAATGCGAAAAAATTCGAAAATGCTCCGATGTTGCGGGCGGCGGGGCGAAATTGTGTCTGCCGAATGTGCACATGGCGTATGCGTAATAAATATGGCCGCCTCTCATTATTTGACAATAAATGCGAATGAATCGATCAGGCAGTCAGGCGCGCTGCACATTCACAGTAATTATGCTGCATAATAATCAGAGCTGAAAGTCGGGAGGATTTGCCAATTATCCCCATTACGCTGCAAACGTGATTGATGGGTGGCGTTGGGGGAGGGGCGACAGCCAGATAAGTGAATGTTAGTAACTATTTTTGGCAAATTCAATTGCATAGCTGGTCGCGAGTCGCTTGCCCACAATCCTGTAATAGAAAAATAAAAAGCAAGTGGTGCCACAATGGCACCACCACCACCACCACTGGCCATTGGCTATATCATTATGCAGGCGGCGTGCGCCATTATCGTTTTGCTCTCATTTCCGTTTTCGTTTTTCGGCATTCATTATTTTTATTTTTTTGTTCATTTAACAGGAAGCGCTGCGGAGGCGTGGCAATGAGTGCATCTGCTTTCACTCCCCACTTCCCTCCGCCAGCTGCTGCTGCTGCTGCTGCTGCTGCTATTCACCTACATTTTAAGTATTTTTGTCACAGCAATAACTTTCATGTCAGTCCACAAACAGAACTTAACTGCTGCTCCCACTCACTCAGCAACTCTCTCTCACTCTAGCTCTCCCTCTCTCTCTCTCTCTATTTACAGGCAAGCATCGCGCATAAAACAGTGGCTGGGCAATAGAAAAAGCAGACAGCGTACGGCTCTGCTTCTGGGCCAAAACAGAGTTGCCTTTTGTGCCCCGGCTTGGCAATTGGCCAAGTTAATAGAGAGCGTGAGCAGACGCCAATAATGACGTTGCTGCTGCAGCAGCTGCTCCTGATGTTGATGAAGACGTCGCTAACTTGGTTATTGCTGCTGCCAGCATAGAAAATTGTCAGATACCCAGACCGAGCCAAAGGCAGACCTTAAATAAAACAAAGACATTCGCTCAGCTCGCCCCCACTGCCCACGGCGACTCGCTGCTGACCGAGTACCACAGGCCAGGAGCCAGGAGCCGGCTTACTGCATTTCCGGTTGTTGTTCCTGTCGCCGCTGTCACCATGCCGCCACTCCACATGGCCGAGAGCAGCGGCATGGCCTGGCCGCTCCTGCTCGCTGTGATTGTGATTGTGCTCAGCGGTAAGTACCACGCCCCCCACCAATCTTGTTCTGTATTCATATTTATGCCAGCGGCTGGCATGGCCAAAGCATTTAGTTAAGTTCAGTTTCGCTCCCATTGTTGGCCGAGTTAATTGTTGGCATTTGTTTGACGGCAAGTGCCTCGCTCTGCCCGCAGCCATTGAAAGGCTGGCAACTGCAGCGCCAACAAATGGACGGGATTTTGTTTCAATTAACAATTAGTTTGCACAAAAGTTTTTCTGTACAATCCTTTATTTTTATTTCTCTTTTATTTGGCCAACCAAAGTTGCCGCAAGAGCCCCTCGTTTGCCATATTCCATCAAATGAAATAATATTGCGTATACGCCCCATGGCCATGGGTCGTCGCCTAGTCAAAAGCAAAAACTTAAATGCTGAAGGCAGCTAAAATAACTGCATGCATCCGAGAAATACAGTTGCAGCCAGAGCAGCAGACGGCTCGCAAATTGCATGCATGTAGAATGAAGCAAATCTGATAAAGTTGCAGTCAGAAATTAAATACATATATGTATGTACAGAGGCAAGAGTGAAGGCAAAGTTTGGCATGCTTGCTTGCCTTCCAGCTGGAGGTACTATAATATTTAAAAGCCAATTATATATCAGCTAGTCAAGGCAACAGCCTCAAATTAAAGAATCATGGCTGTAAATATTTGATAGCAGCTTCAGCTAAAAGGAAGCGCCCACATCTAAGTAACTGTGAAAAAACGTAAATATATATTGGAAAAATCAAATAATTGTATTTACACTCGACCACTGGACTAAAGCAATTAAAACTCTTGCGCAAATTTCAACAAAAAACTTTTGCTTGTTGGGCAATTATTTTAAAATCTCTCTCGACCAATATAAATTGAATGAAATTGACCATGTGAATATTCGACCCGAAGCTTGCTTCGAATCTATATGTGTTTGTATGTATGCGCATTTGTATGCGTATATTTAGTAAATGGCGTGCGGGCATATCAATAAAACGGCATGCAAATTGCGCATACGCCACGTGCGCCAGCTTGATTGCAACAAATTAACAAAACGTTTTAGCTAGGCCACGATTAAAAGGCCCAATAAAAAGTTGGAACATGATTTAGGTCTGCCCGGCCAGGCTAGGTCTGCCTACTGATAGCTGCTATAAAAATGCGACACGCAACAATACAACACCAGCAACAACAACAACAACAACAGCAACTCATTTAATTAACAATTTCCGGAGCAGCAGACGGCTGATTCTTAATGCATTTGATTTATGCTTAACGTGTGGTAAATTTATTGCAGCTACAGCAACAAATAGCGCCGCACTCGGTTCGATGGAACAATTCAAAAAATGCTCGAATTAATTGCATTTACGACAACAAAAACTACAAAATGGCCCACACATATTTCAAAATTCAATTAAAATAAAACAAAAATGCAATGAAACGAAAACGGACTGCTGCTGCTGCTCCCGCTGCTCCTGCGGCTCCTGCTGATGCAACGACACTATGCAATTTCCGTTCAAGGGCGTGCCCAGGTGGGCGTAAAAATAATTAAAGCGCAACAAAAACAAATATTGACAACAAGCGACGGCAGCTTCCGCTCAATGTCGACAATTGTTGTTGTTGTTGTGGTTGTTTTTGTTTCAGTTTCTGTTTTGGCTTTCGCGTCCGATTGCATTACAAACTCCATTTGAAATATACATAAACAACTAAAAGGCACAAAACGTTTAGAAAGCCAAAGGTGTATTTGTGTGTGTGGGTGTCTGTGTGTGTGTGTTTGTGTAGGTATACTCAATTGACTGATAGCGGGCAGCTGCTTGCGGGCAGTCTCTGGGCTCTGCGCCACCAGGCGAATGCCAATTTAATTAGCACATTCGACGCTTTTAGCGCAACTAATCGCAGAGAGCGCAGCCATCAATCAATCAATCAATCAGTCGGTCAATATATCAATCAGCGAACGCAGCCGACAATTTTGCTGAGTGAATTTGTGTGTTTTGTGTTTTGTGGCGTGCAAAAAGGGCAAAGAAAAAACTGGCTAAAAAAAGGCAAAGCAAATGCGATGGAAACTAATTCACAAGCGAATACCCTTTAAGTGTGCAGAAGGACAATTGGAAAAGGTCGGAGCCGAGCTGAAGATATAAATAACGGTAGCATAAAGTATATACCTTGGCTTGAAGGGCCTTGAGAATGATTAAACAGGCTAATGAGTTTTGCTGGAAACGTAGAAAGCAAGCTGAAAGTGAGATTGATGATTCCTTGAAGTAGATATTTTCGATGTGGGTATGAACCAGTCTATATCGGCCCTGAAGGAACAGAATATACAAAACTTAACCTTTACACGCTATTTATTGATAACTTATGTCAAATTCCTGCGCCACACATGCTCCAAGCTCCAATGCTCTGCAGTCACGCTTCGCTGCATAAAACAGTCTCACATCTTCTGCTATATAAATTCAGCTTGCACTCAATTCATATATGTAAATGCATACATGTATATATAAGGAAAATATCTTAAGCTCCACAGACACACACACACACATACACAAGCTATCTATATATTAGTTATTCATATATGCATGTGTGTGCAATCCTTTTATGATAGTTATTAGACTTGGCCATGCTGGCTTACTCTGCCGGCCTTAATCAATGTGAAATTTATATTAGCGCTCGTTGGCCATATTTTTCAATATATTCATAGAAATTTCAATATTGATTATGATTGATTTAGTGAGCCGGCAAAGCAGCATATTATTTTTATGGCAATGGGCACGAGTGCATATATTGTTCGACTGGCTGCATGCGATTGCGAATGCCGTGCACGGCAAATTATTCAAAGTTAAATTTACGAGTTGTGCGAAGCTCCATAAAAGCAATTTTAATATTAATAATTTAAAGTTGGTCAGCTATATACAAACACACACACAAGCGCACACACACTCGCACACGTTGTTGTGCAGCATAGAAATTGCAGATATTTTTGTGTAAAACTTGTTTTATTTGTCCAGCCAACGCAAAAGTCCAAAAAGAAGTCAAATAAATAAATGCATTGGAATGAAATTCGGCGAATAGCGTAAAGCAAACGTACCAAACGAGTCGGCAGCAAGCCAACACACACCCCTCTCTCTCTCGCTCTCTCTCTCTCTCTCTCTCTGTCTCTGAGGGGTGGGGATTGGTGCGGAAATGGAGTGCTTGCCTCTGCGCGGTCGATGGTCAAATATTTGCAACAAACTTTTTGGCCTGGCCAAGTCATTGAACGTTGGCTTGGCGAACTCAAACAGAAAGCACAAAACAAAAGTTCTACAATTCACGTCGAGTGTGTGTGAGCGTTGCAGCACAGCAAATGGACTTACGAAATACCCTGTAATAAATATTTAATGCACAGCCAGATCCATTCAACTTAAACCTGCCACATACTCCTTACAATGAAATACGCCGTCTGCAAGCGAACAGCCACGGCGAATACGAATTGCGTTTGGGGCCTCGGCCAGATGGCATGAAACTCTCCAGCAGCAGAGCAAAAAATTGCCACGTAGGTAATTGAGTATGAATGTGGAATGTGTCGAAAGCGTTTTTGATATTTGCCAAACAAAACGTTGGCATGGAAAGACGTGAATAAAGCAACAGCAAAACATATACACACACCAGCGAAAGGCCCAGAGAAGCTGGCCAGGCGGCGCCACAGCGAGGACTTCAGGTAACATGTGTGTGTGTGTAGGTGTGTGTGGGTGTATGTGGGTGTGTGGGTGTGGGTGGCAAGTTGGCAAGCAAAACAAGTGGAAAATGAATTCGATACATTATCATGACGTCAAGTCGTGCGTGGTGACTGGCTGGACCGGGAGGGGCTGCCGGGCCGGAGCAGCGGGGCCGGAGCAGCGACTCAGGGCCAAAGTGGCTGCCAAAAAGTATAAATTACGTGTAATGCGGCGCTCCCTATCGATGGCAGCCATTTCTTATGCGAAACACCTGCAGCAAGGCCAACGGACGGACTGACTGTCAGAGAGACAGACGGACGGACGGACCAAAGCAAATGTGCGCATAAATGAATTACCAATGAACCGCATGCGATGCTCTCTACGTGCCACATTTTATTTTCAATTTGGATCCGAACTGGGAAGTCGAATCGAGCTACGCTTGGGCGCTAATTTGTGGGTGGTATCCACTTCCAGATGGCCTAGCACAGTCGGGTATTTAACCATCTGACAGATGCGCTGCACAAAGTACCTTGCTAGAGTACAAAGCTATTGTGGAGCGCGGGTGAGGGGGCTCCATTCGACAGCCTACATAAAAGCGCAATTTGCGCCATTATGCGTCGAGTTCCATTTGATTAGAACACGATGACACGAACGGCGCACAGCTCAAGTTGTGGGCGTGGCATAGGCTGGGGGTAAAAGCAATTTCACTAAATCTGCAATTGTTATGTCGCCTGCTAAACAACTCACTTTGCCACACACACACACACACAGGGAGAGAGAAACGAGCAACTGCCTCTCAGGCGGCTTCTTCCATTCGGGTAGCCATAAAAGCCAAACGTTCTCACACGTCAAATATTTATATTGCATTGTTCCCCTTCCACTCGTCCCCCTCTCTCACTCCTTCTTTCACTCTGTCCCCTGATCATTGTTCCTGTGCGATATGATTTGGGTATTGATTAAGCGTCAATGGGGAGTTTCCTCTGCTGCCGCCACTGCCGCTCCTCCTCCTGCTGCTGCCTCCAATTACTGCTGCGCTTTATATCCCCATGCGAGAACATTTTTCTCTCTACACAGTTTTACAACATTTTTATGCTACATGGCAAGAAAAATGTGGGCAGCAATGTGCCATAAATCATGCAAAACGATTTGATGGCCTCTATCAGACAGTTTATGGGCCTAGTTAAAATGTTTATGGCCCAAACTCGACGGTGAGCAGCAATTAAGCATCATACTCCTGTTGATCAGCTCCTAATCAAGAGCCAAGGCCAGCTGGTGCACATAAGACTCTGAAAGGATTGTCTTGACAATGAAAAGGAAATTGCTCAATTGCTAATTCAATCGAATTGTTTAGATAATTTGACAACATACATTGACTGGACTCTTGTTGCTGTCTTTAACTACATCAATGCCTCTCTCTGTCTCTCTCCTTCTGTAGCTGTTCATCTGGCTAAATGCTTATCTAGCCTGATATTAATCTATCTCTCCATCATATATGTATATATATTCAATAACACAGCATTCATTATCTCCTCTCTCTCTCTCTATTTCTCTCTCCTCTTCGGCTTCTATCCTTCACCTTATATTTAGTTTTCCTTTTGCTTCACTCTCCACTCTTCAATTGAATCATATTAGTAATTCTGTTATTCAAATATTCAGTGCTGATTATTTCTTTCAGTGCACCTGCTACCAATTGATGAGCAGTGATTACACATTTCTATGTTTATTGGAATGGCGTTTAGTATCTGACTACGTGAGCAGAGGGCACTCAGACGCACGCACAGACGCGCGAGCATTTGGTTTTGGGAGGTGTTTTGTTTTTACTGCCTCCTGTTTGAGAATTCCCTCGAGTGCACTTGATGCGTTGCCTCACGGGCCGCGCTCGAGCAGCGGCATAGTGAGAATTGTTGAGAGATTGTATAGATTCATTGAATTTGAACGCTTGTCGATTGTGAATTGTTTTTGCCAAGTCAAGCCGAACAGAGGCAGAGGCAGAGGCAGAGGCAACGCAGCTTGGCCTACTCTCAGAGCCCTGCTCAACTAGCCAACTGCTGTGCACATACTTTCATTTATACTCATACACATTCACACATATATATATGTACATGTATTTGTATATGTATTAAGCAAAGCATTTCCGCTGCACTGTTTACTGTTGACTGTGTACAAACAATTTCCGCAGCTAAATCTGCCCAAGCAGCAGATGGCAATATGTAATGGCTGCTCAAGGCTATTTATGGCAACCAATACGCATTGATCCTGCGGAAATTTATTGATGAATTTCATTTCATTTCATTTCATTTGGCTCACGCGCACCTCTCGAAATTGCTTTATTTTCAGCTGCGTCGCTTTTCATGCTCTGTGCGCCACATGTCGAAGGGCATATTAGCACCGCCAATGGGAATTCATTTCACATGAGTAGCAGAAGAAAAATATAGAGGAATCTGCCTGATAGTTGACTCAGGTTTAAGACTTTATGTGAGGTCAGGTACTAGTTAGTCAGTTATACCCGCTTGCAGCTCTACTCGATTGCTCTCAATTCCAACTGTAAACCCGAGCTAGAACACACGATTCCGAAACTTTGGCCGGGTTGTTTGTTTGCTTTTCATTCGTCAGCGCGCTGGTTGAGAGCCCAGACATTTATATAGCTACCCACCTACAGCAAGAGGGAGATAGACAGCGAGACAGAGGGAGAGCGAGCGAGGGAGAGAAAGGTATATATAGAGTGAGGTATGGGTGAAAACGTTGCTGGCATCTAAAGTGGTTGCGATTAGTTTGCTAATGTTGTAATTTCATCATTGGACGCCGCCGACGTCGCGACGACGCAGCGCAGACGGCGGCAGCAGCAGCGGCAGCGGCGGCAGCAGCTTAACTAAACATCATCAGGTACTTGACAGCCTGGAGACCGCAATTTGCTGGCCATGGCGAAGGGCTGAGCCACCGCCATTTGAGCCACTCTGCCATTGAGCCACTGACCAGCCCACTCCACCACTCAGCGTCCGCTCATCCACTTGGGCCGTGGCTCAAGTTTTGTTTCGAATTGCGAGCTGCGCTCTGCACTCAACTTTTGTCGATTCATTGATGTGAGTGGCATTTTATTTGCGAGAAAATACCAAATATATTTCTCTCCTTTATGTTGCTTCTATTTGCCATTTTCCCCTGTTTTCTTATATAGATTATTATTTTTTTGCTTTCTTTTTTTTTTTGGGTTGGACTTTTCGTATTGAAAAGGAAATGAACTCATAAAAAGTAATTTGGCCATAATGCTTTGGTCGAGTTAGTTACTTGATTTGCAGTTGCGAATAAAGTTTCGGTTTATTAATTTTGCTGTTAAATTTTGTTGATGTTTTTCTTGTATTTTTGCTGTTGCTGTTGTTGTTTTTCTGTCTTTGTTGTTGTTGTTGCTTTTCGTTAGCCACTTAAAAACTTGCCTGCTGCTGAAGTTTGCCATAAAGCTGAAAAGTTGTTGCAAAATGAAATAGCATTTATTGTTTTTAATGTGCGTTTGAATACCTTTTAGCTTTAGGGTATATCAGGTATATTAGTACTTATATGTATATGTAATTATCTGTTTTATTGCTGGCATTTTTACTTCTGTAAAGGGTATCTTTTAGCCGGGCATGCTCATTTTGTATTTCTTTCCCTTGTTTGTTGCAAATTTCGATTGAGCTCACGACTCGAATTTAATTTGCCCTTCGTATATTTCGTTATGCTTATTGACATTTTGAGTTGAATTGTTTTTGACTTTGATCAGAGTTTGCTTTTTGCCACATTTAATTGAACCGACACGTGCTAGACATGGCTATAAGCACACCGGCTTACAGTTAGCCGCGAGCTTATGTACACACGCACACTCCTTCACACACACACGCACACACACACACATGTCGCCAACAGCGCTCTGAGTTGAGTTTCTCTCAATTTTGTGTTTTTTGATAGCGGAATTCAATTAGTTTGGGAAACGTTTGCGACTGTCTTGTTAGCTGATACGATCGCATTTCATTTAATTTGATATGTATTGGTAGTTTTTCATTTGACACCCAGACATACACACACCCTTACACACACACACACGCACACACGCACGCACAGCCAGCGCGAAATATGCTGGAGGAAGTGTTTGAAAATGTGAATTGTTTTTCCTTGCTGACTTGCGTCGGGCTCTGTGCGGCTCTTCGGTAAATTGTAAAAATAATTAAATTTATTTACGTTCGCCTTATTTAATTGCCGTCGCAGCTGCGACACTTGCTGCGAAACATAACCTGAGGCGACGCGTACAAAATGGCTGCCGCAGCAAAGAGAGAGAGAGAGAGAGAGAGAGGGAGAGCTGCCGAAATGAGTGCGCAAAGTGAAAGCAAATAAATGAATAACAAATAACACAAATAAATAAATAAACAAAAATGCAAAGCTGAAATAGAGTTTTCATCCGAAACATAAAAGATATTCCAACTGCAGCTGCCAAAACTAGCAAAAGGACATTTTGCCCAGTAGCAGTAGCAATCGAAATTGGCGTTGTTATTGCTGTTGCTGTTGCTGTTGCTCTTCGTTATGAGTTTCAAGTTGTTTGATATTGTAGTTTTGACTGCTTCGTTAGGGATATTTATTTATTGCCAAGTCCTTCTCCACTTCGCTTCGTATTGCTATCAAAAGCGAGCGAGTTGAACGCTGCAGTCTCTCAAGGAAATTTCAAGCTGGGTTATGAATTGGCATTGAGATAACTGCAAAGTTCAAGCATTTGTGTGTGAGCCATTCAGGGAATAGCCCACTATATATTGTAAGCTTATTACAGGCCACTAAGTATTTCCCTCTTGCTCTGCGTTTGTGCTCGTTTAAATCAGAGCTCCGAATCCTCTTAAATAACCTCAGCCTGAACCAGCTTCAGCTGGAAACAACTCATGAAAATATATTTAATAGTTGCAGGCAAATTTAACAGTCCGTTATGGTCATATGTTTTTATTGAACTTTTACTATATGCTAACTGTTTGAATTGAACTCAAGCCATATTGTTGTCATGAAATGTGTTATCAAGCACTTTTCTCTATTCTCTTTATATTCTGTGCGATACTTGCCACGTCTTCGTTTTGGTTTATTGCATTATTTGCCCTTTGGCTGAATTTATTTGTGTTATGCTTGCGAGTGCAACAAGGTTTCATCAAGGCCCGTGGCACTATAAATATTTCTATTCCCATTTATGCAACGTCAGCTACACGTCTGCCGTTGCAGCTGCCGTTGCATGTTGCTCGGGCTGTGTTCCATTTGATACTTCGATAAGTTAAGAAATTCAAAAAGTGTCACTGCCACTTGGCATTCGCTGTTCGTGTTGCTGCGCGAAATAAATTCAATTCTTTTGTTTTTGCCATTTGCCACAATTGGTGCGCGTCTCTGTTGCTGCCACAGCCTCCATTTGGCCCCCTTCTGTCACTCCCCCGGCTGTTGTTCGGTTTGTCTGACTGTTTTTCATGCGCATTCAATGAACCATAAATTTCAAAGTGCCGCGCGGCCAGACACGACGGCGTCGCTAAGCTGAAATGCCAACAACAACAACCGCAACAACAACAACAACAATCACAACAAGGACAACAAGAAATAGTTTAAAAGTTATGCAAAGAGTTGGCTGAAGTTCGTGTCATGGCCAAAACTGTTCACTCACCTCGCCCACAGTTGCTCTGGGATTGGCATTCGCTTACAAAAACATTTCTCTAATTGTCCTGCAGCTGTAGCAATAGTTAACTAATGCACACACACACACACATAGGCAGACAGAGGCGAGCACGTACTCAGGGCGACAGGAGATATTCATATAAGCCGACTCATGGGCAACACTTTACAAAACCGAATAAAAAGAATTGCCAAAGAACAAAAACAAAAAACTATCACACAAAATACTCATTGTTTTAGCCTAGAGAGGGAGAGTGAGTGTGAGAGAGAGAGAATGAAAGAGAGGTGAGTTAGATAGGGAGCGTGCTGGGACAGGAAAAGCATTTTAGTCGATGATATGTCTCGCTCTCTTATCTGGCAAACAATTTTATGCTTCCGGCTGAGCGACAAACAATGGAGCGTAAATATCCGAAAAGCGGCGCAACAACAACAATAGAAATAAGAAACAAATGCTATTGGGAAAAGTGTCGAAACCCAAATACTCTTTAAAACTAAATTAGAAAGCTGCTCAGAGAATGAAGGACAAACTTTTAAACAAACCTGACTTTATTTAAAGAGAATGTTCCATGGCAAACAACATTTAAAATATCTATATATTATATGTATACGCATTCGATATGACTGTAGGAAACAGTGAACAATTCTATTTCTGTAATTTATGCACTTACAGTGCCTGGCAAAAAGCTTCTTCCATCCATTTAACAAATGAACATGGCCAGCTGTGCGAGTATAAAAGCATAGAAGAATGCCAGCTAAAACGATGGATCGTACATAAATGTGCAAATAAATGCATGAGTGAGTGAGTGAATGGGTGAATCACTGAATCGAGTAAGCGAGTGAGCGAATGAGTGACTGTGTGAGGGAGCCCCGATGCATGTCCGGTGCAAACAAGCAAAGCAAAGAGCCTAAAGCTGGGGGCATTGTTGGACGATAGAGATGGCATACATGGAAACATTATAAAGGGACAAACAGCAAAGAGGATAATAACAACTACAGCAACAACAATAAGACAGTTTACGTGTAGTTGATAAGATTTGTCTGCAACGTTTATTGTCCTTTGGTTTTCCACTTTGCTTGGCTCGTTTCAGTTTAGTAAAATGCTTTTTTGCACAATTGTCATCATGACCCTCACACACGCACACACACAGCACACACACATATGATTGTGAAGGTGTTGGTCGAAGCTGTTTTGCATACTTTGTGCCACTGTGGCATTGGCCAAATATTTGTCCTTTTTTTTAGATGCTGGCCAAAGCAACGAAATAAGCGATAAATAAATACAATTTTCTGGTGTTTTTTATTTTTGGTATTTGCATTTAAGATTAAGCAGATACAACACGCAGCTGCTGGAATAAAACCCAAATGAATATTTGTTTCAAGAAACTAGTCAGAGCAGAGAGGAAAAAACACGATGGAAACGAGTTTTATGTTCATGTGAAATCCTTAAAGCCGCATAAATTCGAAACGCAGCTAAGCAGAGCGCGTGGGCGAGCGGAGGAGCGAGGGCGAGGAGAAAGGCCCTTAAGCGCTCTCTAATTTGCTTTGACAGCAGACATGTGTTCAGGGCTTTGTCTTTGTGCGTGCCAACTGGAAAACCAAATCCAGCTGAGCGCGATGTGAATGCAGCAATGGAACGAAGTGGCGATGAGTATCCAGCAAGAGAGCCAGAGCAGCAGCAACAGCAGCAGCAGCAGCAGCTGGAGAGGCAAGCATGAGCAAGAGTTGTAGCTGAAGCAGCCATCAGGCAGCCTTTTAATTAATTTCAATGCGCGGCAGCTGCATGCGCATTATTCCACCATCTCACTCTCTCGTTCTCGCTCCCCCTCGCTCTCACCCGCAACTTGTGGCTGGCTTGTCATGTAGGTGAGGGGACTAAATTTAGCGATGAAATCTTGTGCAACTGTTGCCAACTCTTTTGATTTTTGTATGCCACATAATTTGATTGTGCCGGGTGCAGTCGCTGCAGTCGCCGCAGCCGCCACCGCTGCGTGGAGCAACAATGCACCACCTGCCATTAAAAGCAAGCATCCATCCTGCTATGGCTCCACTTACAGTGGCAGCAGAGTGAGGGCTTTGAAGTGGTTTCGGAGTCGCTGGCCAAAGATTTTATATGGAATTATTATTTTACATAAAATTTTATTTAACTTTACCTGAATCTTAATAATCTAAAAAGGTTTTTGGTCCAACTGCATAGTAGCGTATTTATATAAAATATTGAGCATTTCTCTTTATTTGTTTTCTGCATTTACCTCTTCCAAAAGAGCTTAAGGTGCATTCACCTTTGGGTTACTTAAATTTGGGCAAATGCAAATGCATTTGGCATCACTGTGCACGCGTCATCTGAGCTAACGGGACACAATGTTGCTGTGGCAACTGGCAGCATAGCCGTCAAGTTTTACAGCGTTTACCGAACATGAGCCATGTCGAGCATATTGTTAACTTTTTGCCTTCATCTCATCATCTGCCTCTGCCTCTGGCTCTGCCTCTGCCTCTGCCTCTGGCTCTGCCACTGTTGCTGCTTGGTGCATCATTTCCAACTGGCAACTTTGCTGCTTATTTACATATTTATAACTTGCAACGGACTGCGGTGTATGTTGCATGCAATATTTACCTCAGTTTTTCTTCTTCTTTTTCTAGTTTTTGTCTAGCTTTAGTTTTTGTCTTACATAATATTCAAGCGATTTCTAGGACATACATCGCGCTCTGTGTATAGTCGAGAGTCCTGGCAGCAACGTGCACCTTTAGCTGCTGGCTGCTGCAAGATCGTATGGCAACCAAGCGTAATGCAAATGGTATGCATTGTGCAAATTTTTGTGTGTGTTGCAACAACTTGAACCTTGCCGCTTGCCTCTTGCTGCTTGCCACACATCCCAGGCAGTCAGTGTTTGACTTGTGAGCCTTGGCATATTGTCTTACCTTGCCAAGCCGTGCCTTGTACTTATTTTATTTTATTACCAGCATTACGTATTGTTTGTGTTCGAGGCGAAAACTTCACACAGCTGTTCGGCTCTGGTTGCGTTCCGCTTGAATTGCCTCCCACAGCGCCTTTAAAACTTTATGGGAATCAATTGGGTTGGGCTGGGCTGCTGTGGGTGGCAGACCATCATTTAAAATGCTACCCTGGGTCGGCCTGGGCTCATGTGGCGTATGCGCAATATGTTGCACCTGCCTTGACGGCGGCAATTCATTTTCACTTTAACCACACAGCCAGAACAATAGCCAAGGGCCGTCCACCACAGCCCACAGCTCACACGTTCATGCATATAGAAAGGCAGCATTAAATACTACCACCTCTGGGTGTGTGTGTGTGCTAGTACACATGTATATGTGTGTGTGTGTGTGCTGCAGTTAAAAAGACGTAGTGCGGCTGGATGAAACTATGGTTCGAGGCATTGCAGCGCGCGTTGACAACGCCAATACAGGTGCGCACAATGCAAACGAGTGACATGCAAATGCTTTCAACAACAATTGCAATTCATGCAGCCCTTGCACACACCCACACACACAGACACACACACACACACACATCTCATGCGCTCATCATGACAGGCAGACACGAAACTCTAGCTTCGCATTTTGTTTCATTTTTGAGCGTCGATTTTGGAGCGTTCGCTTCTACGAATTTCCCTGCCATTCTGATTTTTTTTCTTTTTTTTTTGCTGTTGGTTTGCTTGTTGCGTTGCGGTTTGCCTTCCTTCTGGCGCGCAGCTGTGAGTGTGTGTGTGAGCGTGTTTATGTGTTTTGGGGCATTTAGCATGTTCTGCAGCACGCATACACTCACACATGCCTGACCAAGAAATCCTTTAAATGTGAGGACAGCTTCGCCATCTGCAATTACCCTGTAGGGGGGGCAATTAAAGGGTATATAAGCTACTTGAAGCTCTTGAAAAGTATTTAAAGGCAGCCTAATCTGCATATTGTTTTAAGAAATTTGTAGAGTTTATTCGGCAAAAAGCTCCTTTGGAACTCTTTAGACAGCTATGTTACCTAGGCAATTTGTACCTGTTAAAGGATAATCTAGATTGTTTTTCGCATTGTTTCCAACTGCGCGGTATTTGCTGACTTGTCAGAGTCTCTGCTTCTCTTGGCGAATTCCTGCTGGTTAGCAAACTGTTTTTGTTTACGCCAGCGATGGCCACAGCAATGGCAGCTCATGCTGGAGCTGACGCAGCATTTTTGTTGATGCGGCTGCTCCTGCTGCTCCTGCTGCTGTTTCTCCTCCTCCTCCTATTGCTGGTGATGCTGTTGATGCGGCTGTTCTATACTCACTTATGTATTCACACTCAAATATGCAATGCGCCACAAAATTGCAATTTCCACTAAGATTGATGAAAAACGCCAACGTCGACTACTCTGCCTTCACGTACACCCAGCAGGAGCAGGAGGCAGCAACCAATGCATTGGTGGCACCACATGCAGCATCAGTCGCTAGCAAATCATGTCATCAATTGAATTTCAAGCGATTATTTTTTCACGTTTCACAAATCGCAGCGCAAATATCCATGGCCATGCGTGTTGCCGACTCTTTGTCCTGTCTCTCTGTGTGTGCGGTTGTGTATGGCTGTGTGTGTGTGTGTGTGTGTGTGCAGGTGTCTGTATGAGTTTGACTGCATATCAAACGAGAGCACGAATATTGCGACGCTCACAATACGTTTCGATTACGCATTCAATTCAAATTGATGACGCGCGGGCGCCTCTTGTTGCCGCCAGCCATAGAAAATATGAAGATGCATCACAGTTCACGACTGCAACAATCCACCCTTCACCTTCTCACTCAGTCCCCCTCCCACAACGGCGTGTAATCCCACAGAGTGCATTCCGGCGAAAACCACGTAGATCACAAATCAGCGCAGGTTTGGGGAGCTGCAATTGTTGCCTAGCTTAAGTATAGCTGCATATTTCATAACTCAATTTAATGCAATGCCAAAAGGCATACCTTATGCATACTTTCGCCCAGCCTCTTTCGTCTTACAGTCTGGCAATGGAATGCAGCCCGCACATATTTAATATTAACTATATACACTCTCAAATATATATGTATATAATTGAAGCTTTCATTAAATTGGCAAATAAATTTACTCCAGGCACTCAAGCATAACAGTTGGCTTGGCCCGCTTTATAAATATTTAGTGTGTATTAGTTTTCATAGCGCCCCATGGCTTGTATATATATATATATATTGTGAGTTTATCTTGGAATGCTTTGCCTTTGGCTTTGGTTTTGCATTACTGGCTGAATATAGATCGCAATTAAATTGCATTTACAATCAGTTTCGTAGCTCTGCTAACCGCAACAACCCAATTAACCAAGATTCTCTCCGAAAACTTTTAGAATAGCTTTCGCCCTCTGCCCTGAACTTCTGCCACTTATAGCTGCAATGCATTGTTTGCGCATCTCAAATATTGCTGCTGCCAATTTGTGTGGCTTAAATACGTAGCAGGTAATTGGATGTTGTACAACAGCTAACAGTTAACACATTCCAGTTTCGGTTTCAGCTATTATCCAGTTGCCGTTGCAGCAGCATCTGCAGTTGCCGTATCCAAGCATTTGTCCAATAGATAATTACTATATTCAATTACAACTTCATAATTCAAAAGCGCTGTCATTATTGCCAGTCAAATTTACCATGAGTATGTGTGCGTGTGCGTGTGCGTGTGCGTGTGCGTGCGTGTAATCCTGTAATCTAATGAGCCAAACGTCTGCTGCTATGCCATCGATTTGCGCTCAATGTCCCAAATGCCATGCTCAGTTCATGCATCTTGCCTAAGCTCCCATTAGGCATAGCTGCAGCTTCCCTCAGAGTACAGATTCAATGTTAATTGGCCTGGCTTAAATACTAGCTGACTGCCTGCAGCTGTCTATCTAATATAAACTCATTTCGGGCAAAATAAAATTTGCCTATGCCGTAATGAAATAAATGTATTTTGACAGCTGTTTGGCTGATGCTAATGCTATATAAATACAATTTATTATTGGTTGATTGTGATTTTCAGCCGAAATAAATGGTTTTTGGCAGCATTCACAGTTTACAGCCAGACTGAGGCTGGGAGTGACAGCAATGCAAATTGAATTGTTTACTGTCACAGCTTTAATAAATATTTGAGCACTTCGGGCGTTATTTGACGATAACTGCTTCGACATTCAGCTAATATCCATTTGAGCTGGTTTATTATGAATTTTTGCGACTAGTTTTAGAGCAAAGCTTAAGCAGCCGCAACTCCTGCTACAATTAGAGTCGAGCTGTATGTCCTTGTTTGCCATTTCCATAAAATATGCAGCTAATTACGTGCAAGTTGCTTGAGCTCTGACAGGGCACAGGGCCACAGCAGCCGAGCCAGAGACAAGATGCCAAGAAGCAGTCTGTCAGGACCCTAATACAATATAATTACTGTAAAAATCAGAGCTGAAAAGCTCCATAAGGGTGCGTCTTTTGTGGCGAATGGCTTGCCAAATGACGCATAGAAGGAGACAACGGCAGCTCAGATAGAGCGAGATAGCGAGAGAGTTAGGGTGGGTACGTGGAACGAGCACAGCAATAGTGCGTAAATCTTGACGCCTTTAAGGCTCCCAGCCCAATTGACAATGACATTTTGTCGTCATTATTGTGTTCCTTAACTAAGCAGCTCAAGCCAAGGCACGACTGAGAGCTACCCTGTAAAAGTTGATTAAATTTATGTGTGTCATCAATAGACTAAAGTGAGATTTATAGTATTTTACTTATTATAAAATTGCTTTAACTTTACTCAAATTTTAGTCAGCTCTAGCTGTTTCTTTTCAAGTTTTATATATATACCCCATCGCATGTGGAGCAACAGGGCATATGGTTAGAGAAAGTTGGAGCATGGCAGTTACCGCGACAGTGGCAAGAACATTGAGGTTGATTCGCTCTGTGCTGGCAATTACAGAAATTAGCTTTCGTTTTTAATTTATTATCGCCATTGTGCGTGCTCCTAATGGGGCAACAAGAGACAGTAGACAGTCGACAGTCGAGAGTTGAAAGTCTCCGCTTGCCCGCCTGCCCCCTTCGCAGCTGTTCGTGCCTCGTGCCTCGTGGCTGGCTGCTAAAGTCTTGTTGATGTCATTGCTAAGACAAATGCCTGGGCTGCTGTCGACTCAAATTAATGTGCATATAACTTACGCTTTAACTGAAGCTAGATCTGAAACGGAGGTCAGGTGGCTGGGGCTGGCTATAGCCATAATGTTTGCAGCGCTTGTTTGAGAGGTTCATGCATTTTAAAGTTTTACAACCATGGAATTCTTGGCTGCCGGCGCCCATATGGCATATGCAATGAAGTGTGCATATGCTAAAGCATTCATGATGATTTACCAGTGCACTCACACCCACACTTACACACACACACACACACATACACAGACATTCAGTTTGCTGTGCCCATGCATATGCATACGAAAAAATTGGCCAGCCTTTTGGGCCAAGTAGCCGCTGGTGCATGCAATGCAATGGCCAAAGATTTATTTGCTCAGTATGCAAATAGCAACATAATTGAAACAAAAAAGGCGCCGAGGCCATGCCCCATGGCAAGAGGAGGCCGTAAAAAACGGTTGCCCACCTTTCTGGGGCGGGCATTGCCAGCGCAAGCCCTGACAAAGCTGTCAAGTTATTTATTAATGGACTGCGGTGCAAAACAATTAATAAAGAACGCTTAGGAAGTGGGCATGGTCGCCATGTCGGCTGTAGTATTTCGCCAGTGTTTTATTCGGGGAGGGCGGGGCATGCCACAGTTGATGATGTTGCCGCGATGCAGCGTGCAGTTGTGGGGACCATTTATAAAGGGAGCTTCGCTAGGTGCTGCTTTGGCTGCATGTTGGTTGCTGCATTTGCTAACCGTAAACTGCGCATTAGTGTGATTGCATAACATTTGCACACATGCACCAAGAGAAAGAGAGAGAGAGAGGGGGAGAGCGAGAGAGAGCGATAGAGTCACACGCGAGCTGCTCGTAAGCAAGTTGAAACCCCTAAACCAAAAGCGAACCGAAACCAAAAATCCTTATGTATGTTCAGCTGCTGCGGCTACGTGCTGTATCCAGTATTCAGCATCCAGCTGCACATGGATCCCTTTCGAAAAGTTTGCACAGTAACAACAGCAACAGCAGGAGAAGCAGCACCCACAAATTTTCAGCAAAGCAGCTCACAGTTGTTGATAATTTAAGCCGGAAATTTCAAGGAAAGAGCTCGCACGTAATAGTTAAAACAAGAGATATGTGGACATATACCTACAGACGCAAAAGTACACAGAGCAACACACACACACACACACATCGACAGCAGTAAATTGCAATTACAACAAGTGCAATGCAACATGCAACAGCAACAGCAACGACAACAGCAACGGCAACACCAACTGTAATCAAAGCAACAGAAAAAATGTTGGGCACAGAAAAAAGTGTGGAATGCAATTATGGCCAGGAGACAATTGGGCTGGATGGTTGCTAGCACATAAAGGCATATACAGTCACTTGCTGCAGTTTACGTACAGACGTAGACGAAAGTAAACTTTGCTCGGCTGTTAAACAAACCGAAAATGAAATCATTGTCAATTCATAAAACCCAACAAAAATGTAACAAATTGCATTTACATATGCTGCAGCAGGAGGCAGCATACACACACACACATACACTTATGCACACAGCTGCAGTCGGTCATTACGTTGCCCATTATGCTTCATTTGTAGAGGCGCCGCTTGACACACATACCAGCTGGACTGCTGGGACGGGGCGTGGCAGCTGTAGGTGTCAGACTGATGCTGGCTAAGCCCCAGCAAGCATGTCGTCCATTTAAGATGACAGCAACAGCAACAGCAGCAACAGCTAACCCATTGCAATGGGCCAAGCACAATTCAGTTGCGGTCAAGTGTGTGTGCAAACATATGGCAGCCACTGTACGAATGCCAGCCGAGTGGCATTTGCTTTAGAGCTGTCCCATCCTGACCTTGTTTTTATGCTCGAACGTAATTGACATTTATTAATTGGAAAACAATAATTTTGGTCTCTGCTGGCGCCAAAAACTGGCAGCTGCCAAGCCAACCAAATGTCTCTACGTATGCGTGTGTGTGTGTGCGTGTTGCATGCCACTCGCTTGTTGCTGAATGATTTATGAGCACCTAGCCGGGCTGCAAGCACTGTGCTGCTTATGCGGGCAGCGATTAAAAGCCGACAACAGCAGACGGTCGGCGTTGAAAACTTTTGCTGGCTGTGCGCTTGCTGCCCATTAAAAGCTGTCAAATTTTAATGTTTTACATGGCAGGCTCAAAGTGCCAGCCGAAAACCAACACGAGCAACAACATAATCAGCCCCAGCCCCAAGCCCAGACCCAACCGCAGCCGCCTGTTCCGGGCACCTGTCAGACCCGTGGACGGACAGGGAGACAGCACTCTATCTCTATCTAGCCGTGGCCCGACCGTATGTTAAGAGCACATAGTTTGCCCGAGCCTAAGGCGTCGGGTGTAGTCGCAGTCGAGCGCAGTTGGGCGCTTTAAAATAGTTGCCGTGTGTCCTTGGCCAGTGCGGGCAAACGGGGCGTATGTGTAACAGAATCCCAACACGCGATAAATTCATTAAAGAGCTCGCATAGCAACTGAAATCTGGCTGACATGTCTCGCGGGCAACGTAAAATACCCGAGTGCTTGCACACACACACACGCAAGCACACACACACACACAGGCCACACGCACGGAGGAGCACACACAAAAAGGCATTGCATACTTTCGGGCACGTTTATAGATTAACACATTTTTACTGCTGAATGTACTAATAAGGCAAGCATTTCCACTTTGAGTTGCCCCCAGGAGGCATATAGCCGCACATACGCGCACTCTGTCGGCAGTGGCTGCTCGCTATCTCCCTCAAATGCACAAACACACACACACGTGCCGGTCTGTGTTTGCAGTATACTTTCAAAATTTATAACGCCAAGCAACAATGGGGACTGGCAGTAGGCGGGAGGGAGGAGACAGCAGGCAGCAGGCAGGAGGCAGCAGCACCGGCCAGGTGTAGGAAAATTGTTAACAAGAGCAAATAACGCGAAAATATTTCATACACTGCGCTGCGCTGCGCAGCCCAGCCGAGCCTCGACCAAGCCCTTACACAGCCAGCCAACCATCCAGCCAGCCAGTTAAATGGCAAACCTTGAGGGAATTCTGGCACTCGTGCCTGCTGCTGCTGCTGCTGCTGCTGCGCAGTTGTTGTGATTTCAAGTCTGGCCGTCGAGCGCTGGTTGTGCACACACTCAAGCACAGACACACACACACACACACACACACACACTGGCCAGGTAGGTACGTGCCTGGCACTGCAGCTGTTGCCCTTCAGTGGCAACGACCACGGCAGCGACTCGTATCTGGTTCGACAGGGGCAGCGCAAATAGCAAATAATCCAAGTCGACTTGTAATTACCTCTGCATGCTGTACATTTATTTTTCTGTTTTGTGTGCTTTAACTGTTTTAGTTTTCTTCTCGCTCTTTTGATTAAATTGCTGTTTAAATATTTTCTACGCTTGTTGCTTTCGTTTGCCATTAGACGCAGCTCAAAAAAACAAAAAACAGTTAGAAATTTGTGTGGCTTTTAAAACTATATATTCATAAATAATTTAATAAAAACCTGTTTTTCAATTAGTAAATGCTTTATAGAAGAGTAATCAATGAAAAAATTCTATTAGAAATTTGTTAATAAAAAATGTATAGAACAACAATTAAATAGTACAAAAAATAGATTTATGAATTTTGTAAAACATTAATGCAGATTATATAGTTTTAATCCAAGCCGAAAAAATGAATAACAAATATTTGAAAACATAACAACTGAATTGTGAAACCAAAACACAAAAGAAAACACATAAATATCAAAAATGGAATTATAATTTAATTAAAAATAAGTTTGGATAACCCAAAGTAATTAAAAATTCTTTTAATGTGTTTCCCAGTTACCGAATTTTTTGTTAAAAGATTGATGGAGCACACTCTCATTTGTGACTTTAATGACTGTGGGTATAATTGTGAATATGGAATTGAATAAGCGAGTATATAAATCATTTGCAACCATTAAATTTCACATCTGCAATTCATTTGCCCTTAAAAAGCGGGCTTTAAAATGTTAATGTTAATGAACAAAGGAAAGGGAAAGGGGAAGTTGAGTGGAAAAGGGGGAAAGAAATAAATAAATGTGCAAACTATAAATTGAAATTTGAAGCAATAAAAAGTGTTTGCGCGGCAGCTAGGGAAAGTGTTTATTAATGCATTGATGCACGCATAAAAATCTCAATTTAATTCAATCGATTTGTATTTGCGTGACTCGGGAGCTGCGATAATCCTGGAATACAAATAGCAGATTGCATGCGCTGCCAACTTAAGCTAACGGCAACAAATGCGACGAGTCCTCGCACCAGGCAGGAGCAGCCGAGACTTTCGCCCCACACAGCGAAATTGTCTGATGAATTTGCTCAATTCAAAACGTGACTGACGCAATGATTGTACACGTTACAGCTCCGACTCAGACTTAAAGTGGAAGCCATAACTAAGTGGCACTATGTAAGTGAATAGCAGAGACCAACGACATCTGCCGGCAGAGCACTGTATATGTATATACCTACACATATATGTATGTATCTGTGTGAACTCGTTCACTTAGGCAAACACATGAGTCAAGCTCGCACACACGAGTAGTTGGCACTTTTAAGTCATTTTCTCAATTCGTACTCAATTCGAAATGCGACCATCAACTCGAATGGCCACTCAATCAAACTAAAGAAAAGAATCAGCTGAAGCAGCAGATGTAGCTCCGTTTCTAGACAAGGACTAGTCCTGCTGGTGTCCTCTTGCCTCGGCACTTGCCTCAAGTTTGCGCAGGCAGCACGCGTACAGCAAACATTTCTGACTGTGTTCTTTAAAACAAACCAACGCGAGCACGCTGCATATGACAGAGGCAGCGGGCAGGTGAATATGATTGGCCTGCCAACCGGGACGTGCCCAACTGGAGAGTGGGCATGTCATATGACGTATGGTAGTTAATAAGATAAGGGTATTTAAGTGTGAGGAAAAGTTGAAATTGAGTAGATTTATACACATTTATAGAGGACATTCAACTAATGTGACTCTAAGTAGCTTTAGAGGAATCTTTGCTTACAGTATATGATCAACGCATTGCTGAGTAGCTCTATATATACCAGACAGTTACAATAGCACTGTTAAATAAGTATATGCAGAGCGTATAATTGCTTTAGTTTATATTCCAATTCCATGCCAAACCTTTTTGAGCTTCTTTAAAGAGAACTTAGTCCAGCAACTGCTACTCCCAGCAGTGCCCCACTTGCAGGGTATTCTTCAGTCTGTGCCAGCAAACGGCGTGGGCAGCTCTTAAAGTGCAAGCCAGTCACATCAGCGCTGATTGCACGTTTTGCGGATTTGCCGGCGAATTCGTGACAGACAAAGTGAAGCTTTTGCTAAGCCATTACACGCCTCGTGCCGCGTCGCAAAAATAAAAAAAAAATAAAGAAAATGTTCGAAAAAAAAGGGAAAACGAAAATAAATAACAAAAATTTGTTGTTCTTTTTGTACATTTCAAACTCCATTTGAGGCAGACGTCAAATCGTTGACGCGAAAAGCGCGACATGTGCGAAATCTTTTTCGGCTTTTTGTGCTCTCTCTGCTGCAGATCGATTTTATTTTTGGGGGTTTCGGGGCTTAGCCGGGTCCCGGGCCTAGTTCCGAATGTGCAGGCGTTTGCCATATTGTAAATTATTTAAAAATGATTTATTGTAAGTTTGTTTACACTTTGCCATGCGGTTGCATTTGGCAGCAGCTGTGTGCCGTTGTAAATATTTCATAGCTCGCTCGCTCGCTCACTCGCCCGC